>NC_092000.1:9097331-9397331 GCF_044704955.1 Pristiophorus japonicus | reverse complement strand
TTTAGCTTTTAAAATAAAAGCGTGTGTTTTACAAAATCTTAAAGCTTACCAAGTGTTGACTACATTACAGCTCAGACAGTGAGCGCTACAAACCATCTGGGGGTACCCCTATAAACCGTCCCGCAGGAACTGAAGTTAGATTTGTACCCTTCAGGGGCTTAACTATGTCACTTGAGACTACCCAGACCAGATTCTCAGCATGAAATGGAAAAGGGTTTATGCTGCCAAAGATGTGACCCAACGGAGTTCCTGAAACACTCGTTTCCTTTAATATATCAGCCGCAGACTCGATTAGACTTCCGCTTTCCCACCCGCCCACAAACACTCCTAATTGAAATCATATGGCCAGGCCCGTGTGGACTGGGAGACTGCCAGGAGAACTGTCTACATTTAATCAATTGCAGTAAAAGGAAGCTATCCCATCCATTGTGGGTGGGGGCTTTGGAACTCACTGCTCTCCCCACGTCACTAACCACAGCTTCTAGCGGCTTTGACTTTTACTGTCGGCCATTAAAATTCACACCTGGGTCATATAGGTGTATAAAATCATGAAGGGCATCGATAGGAGTGAATAGGGAGCATTGATTTCCCTTACCAGAGAGGTCAATAATCAGGGGGCATAGATTTAAAGTAATTGGTGGAAGGAATAGAAAGAAAGAAAGAAAATAAAGACTTGCATTTATATAGCACCTTTCACAACCACCGAACGTCCTAAAACGCTTTACAGCAAATGACGTACTTTTGGAGTGTAGTCACTGTTGTAATGTAGGAAATGCGGCAGCCAATTTGCACACAGCAAGCTCCCACACACAGCAATGTGATAATGACCGGATAATTTGTTTTT
Source organism: Pristiophorus japonicus (assembly GCF_044704955.1). NCBI lineage: Eukaryota > Metazoa > Chordata > Chondrichthyes > Pristiophoridae > Pristiophorus > Pristiophorus japonicus. Next base: position 9,396,487 of record NC_092000.1, on the reverse strand, counting down.
GTTATGTTAATAGAGGGGATTTGAGGGGAAATGTCTTCACCCAGAGGGTAGTGGGGGTCTGGAACTCACTGCCTGAAAGGGTAGTAGAGGCAGAAACCCTCACCACGTTTTAAAAATACTTGAAGTGCCGTAACCTACAGGGCTTCGGACCGAGAGCTGGATAGTGGGATTAGGCTGGGTGGCTCTTTGTCGGCCGGCGCGGACACGATGGGCCAAATGGCCTCCTTCCGTGTCGAAAACTTCTCTGATTCTATATCCTGTGGTTAACATTCAACTTTGAACAGATATCATGAATAGGGAAATGCTAAACTAATTAGGAATAACAAACTGAAGAGGTGGGGATAGGGGGGAAACCAATTTTCAACATCTCTGGAATAAGCACAACTTTGCGTTGTCGAGCTGGAGCATGTATAGCGCACTGCTCGTCCAACAATCCCCACAAGGTGTGATCAACTCCCTCTCAGGGTGACTGAATAAACAGGCAAATGCAGAGATTCAATCCCTTTTGTCACATTTTGAATTACTTGGCAATCCGGTGGAATGCGCTCGCCCTGTTGGAAGGGCCAGTGTTGCCACGGTGAAGTGCCTCTACACCCAGAAGACTGCAAAAATCAATCACCAGCAACCCAGTAACACTGCTGCATCACTAATCACAATCTGGGATTACAAAATAAATGGCTTTGAGCAGTTTTAATTAAAAAGGCGACGATCTAAAAAAATTGCGCTTTGAAAAGTTTCAAAATTCCGACCGGCAAAGCTCACATACAACTCTGGCTGGGTGTATTCCTGGAGGTTGGATCATATGACCTCTCACCTCAAACCGCCCCGCCCTCTCACTCCCACCATTGGTCCATCCTCCGGGCATACTGCCGTCCCACGGCCAATTGGAAAGTGAACAGCCTCCACGACCTCAATATTAACCCTGCCTCCACCACGACGGGCAGGAGAGGGTTTAAAAATGAAGAAAAAGAAAATCGGGGAACGTGCCCCCTGCCCGCCGTGATTATGGCAGCGGATTTCAAGGCGTCCGAGTATCTCGTCTTAGAGAAGGAGGACACTTCATTAACATTTTATCCCCAGCATTGAAGCAGTGACCACAGTTGACCAGCTCCGCTGGGCAGGCCACATTGTCCACATGCCAGACACGAGACTCCCAAAGCAAGCGCTCTACTCGGAACTCCTTCACAGCAAACGAGCCAAAGGTGGGCAGAGGAAATGTTACAAGGACACCCTCAAAGCCTCCCTAATAAAGTGCGACATCCCTACCGACACCTGGGAGTCCCTGGCCAAAGACCAGACCGCCCTAAGTGGAGGAAGTGCATCCGGGAGGGCGCGGAGCACCTCGAGTCTCGTTGCCGACAGCATGCAGCGGAAGGAGGGGGCGGCAAACCTGTCCCACCCTCACTTCACTCAACAACTATCTGTCCCACCTGTGACAGGGACTGTGGTTCTCGTATTGGACTGTTCAGCCACCTAGGGACTCATGTTAAGAGTGGAAGCAAGTCTTCCTCGATTCCAAGGGGCTGCCTATGATGATGAGAATCGAGCTCCCACAGTGCAATTGGGAGCCCCAATTTGTAATTTAGTGCGGCTGCGCAGGATTCTCGGGGCTCGGGCAAACCGGCAGTGAAAGGAAGGCGGGAGCTGCCCACTCCACTAGGTAAGTGTCTATTTCAGCACTTCCCCTTCGCCCCTTCGCCCCCCCGCCCTCCCCTGCGTCAGACCAATCTTCAATCCCACTTCGCCAGCAAGCTGGCCGGCCCGATGGAAGTAAGGACCAAGATTCACTATCGGGTGTTTCAGGCTGCACCATTCCAGCTCGGGGATCATCCCCTTGGCCTCCGCCCTTCGTGTGCCCAAAAATGGGCATGCCCGAATTTCTAGACCGACATAATTTTGACGTTACCGGCCGTGCTCCATTTGCAGAGCGGGGAAGCAGAAAATAAATGCCAGTATCAGGCTGTGTAAAACAACATCAACGCTGATGATGGAGAGAACTTTCCCCTGAAAGTGGGGGAGGGGGTCTGAGACATCCTGATAAAGCTGTGCCGTTCAAAGACACTTGTTTTGTCTTGTCTGTATGGTGTGTGTGATAATGTCATCAGGTCACCACCCACACTGTGCAGTTAATGAAGTCAAATCTCAGGTTAAGGAACCAAAGAATTTTTAGAAATGGGAAAGTTTACTCATCGCAATATACCTGTCCCTTTTTAATTGAGCTTAACCTTGACCTACCCACCTTCTCATTGCAGCTTTCGGACCCTGTTGCCTGCAGAAACACATCGACTTACTTCTGGAAGCATTTACAGTCTCCTTCCGTGATAACCTAACCAGAATCCCTTAGTAGCCTTTGGGTGATAAAGTTCCACAGAACCTCCCTTCTCACTCCAATCTAGTTTTTTCCTTCAGTCCCCTGTAACTGATCCTCCACCCCGAGTGAACAATCTGCCTGAATTAATTGTGCCAATCCTTTTCAGGATTCTGAAAACTTTAATTCCGTCAGCTTGTAGTCTCCACATCTAAGAAAATGAGGGTGAGCGGGAGGAAGCCTTGTCCCTCACGGCACTATTTCGAAGAAGAGCAGGGGAGTTCTCCCCGGTGTCATGACCAATATTTATCCTTCAACCAAGATCACTAAAAAAAACTGTCTGATCAGTATGTCATTGCTGTTTGTGGGAGCTTGCTGTGCGCAAATCGGCTGCCGCATTTCCTACATTACAACCGTGACTACACTTCAAAAGTATTCTATTGGCTGTAAAGCGATTTAGGACCAGCTGAGGTTGTGAAAGGCGCTATGGAAATGCACGTTTTTCTCCAGCTGACAGAATGGAGCAGTGCTGCAATTTCTTGCAGGAGATGGACCCACCCAAAAACCTCGTCCAACTAAGGACAACACCGCGATGGTTTTATTACTTCAAATGAAATCTTTCCCTCCCCATCCCATTTGTAATCAGCCCTCTCAGCATACCAGCCCCAAGGCGATAAGTCTCTACAATCTGACAACTTTTGGGTGGCAGATAGTACCGTGTGGGAATCCGACAGAAAGGAAGTGGGGAGGTGAAAGATTATAGACACTGTACCAAAAAAAATAAAACTTCTAACCAAATAAAGATATCACTGTTGTCAATCTGTTGATTCAATACTGAACAACCTGAGGACATTATGTTCCAAATAAACACGAGTTCCTCGCTGAATCATCACTCCTGATTTATAGGGTCCAATAAAATGCACAGTGATTTTTTTTTAAAAACAAGAACATAAGAAATAGGAGCGGGAATAGGCCTTACGGTCCATCGAGTCTGCTCCGCCATTCAATAAGATCATGGCTGATCTTCTACCTCAACTCCACTTTCCACGCACTGTAAGGTATAACTTACTCAAACCAAATTCGAAGAAGAGCAGAGGAGTTCTCCCCGGTGTCCTGGGGCCAATATTTATCCCTCAATCAACATAATATAAAAAAAACAGATGATCTGCTCATTAACACATTGCTGTGTGTGGGAGCTTGCTGTGCGCAAATTGGCTGCCACGTTTCCCACATTACAACAGTGACTACACTCCGAAAGTACTTCATTGGCTGTAAAGTGCTTTGAGATGTTCGGTGGTCGAGACAGGCGCTATATAAATGCAAGTCTTTCATTTAAAATTCAATTTGTAATACTCTACTTCATAACGTGCACATATATGCAGGATCAGCGATTTAAGTGATATATAATGTACATTTCACACACATACACATTATGTTATCAAATTTTGATATAACTCATTATTCACATAATTGATAGCCATTTGTAACAGGGACTGGTAGTTATACATTAATCATTAATCCTGTTTCAACATTTTTTTACAACTATTGTTCCTGCAGAATCAGCTTTGGTCCTTCCCTTGATTTCGCCATCAAAAATAACACTCGAGTATCTGGTGATTGTTATTAATCAGCGCTGCACTGTCCCACTCCCAACCTCCCGAAATAAAGATAAAACTCGAGTGGTCCAGATAAGACTAATCGCAGGAGGTGGACTGAGAGATTGAACAGGCCCAAGACTGAAAAGTCTAGGGGCTGCTGGATCGCCTCAAGGCCAATGGGCCACACCCCAATTGCAGTGATGAGCTGCTGCCTCCACATCCTCAGTATACATCTCTGTCAGGTAGACTGGGACAGTGAAAGAATGAAAGACTACCATTTACACAGCATCTTTCACAACTTCAGGCCGTCCCAAAGCGCTTTACACCAAATGAAGTAATGTTGGGCTTAACCGCTTTTCCACAGTCGAGTCAGCTGTTCCAGCTTCCGGTTAAGCAACGCCTCGATTTCAAAATTCTTATCCTGGTTTTCAAATCCCTCCATGACCTCGTCCCTCTCTATAACAATACGAATTAGGAGCAGGAGTAGGCCATTCGGCCCCTCCAGCCTGCTCCGCCATTTAATAAGATCATGGCTGATCCGATCCTGGCCTCTGCTCTACTTCCCTGCCCGCTCCCCATAACCCTTCACTCCCTCATCGCTCAAAAATCCGTCTATCTCCACCTTAAATATATTCAATGACACAGTCTCCACAGCTCTCTGGGGCTGAGAATTCCATAAATTTACGACCCTCAGAAGAAATTCCTCCTCATCTCAGTTCGAAATGGGCGGTCCCCTTATTCTGAAACTATTCCCCCTAGTTCTAGATTTCCCCACGAGGGGAAACATCCTCTCTGCCAAGTCCCCTCGTATCTTATACGTTTCAATAAGATCACTTCTCATTCTTCTAAACTCCAATGAGTAGAGGCCCAATCTGCTCAACCTTTCCTCATAAGTCAACCCCTTCATCTCAGGAATCAACTTAGTGAACCTTCTCTGAACTGCCTCCAATGCAAGAATATCCCTCCTTAAATAAGGAGACCAAAACTGTCCGCAGTACTCTAGGTGTGGTCTCACCAAATCAAGTTGTTGTTCTCATCTGGGACAGTGGTAGTTTGAGAGGCGGTGGGGGTGAAATTTGGCTAGTGTTTCTGTTTTTGATTATTATAAACCCACCCACTGCTGGAAGTACACATGGGAATGCAGGCAAGGGCAGGAACTGGCTCAGCTATCATCATCATCATAGGCAGTCCTTCGAAATCGAGGAAGACTTGCTTCCACTCTAAAAGCGAGTTCTCAGGTGACTGAACAGTCCAATAAGGGAATTACAGTCTCTGTCACAGATGGGGCAGACAGTAGTTGAAGGAAAGGGTGGGTGGGGAGTCTGGTTTGCCGCACGCTCCTTCCGCTGTCTGCGCTTGATTTCTGCATGCTCTCGGCGACGAGACTCGAGGTGCTCAGTGCCCTCCCGGGTGCTCTTCCTCCACTTAGGGCAGTCTTGGGCCAGGGACTCCCAGGTGTCGGTGGGATGTTGCACTTTATCAAGGAGACTTTGAGGGTGTCCTTGAAATGTTTCCTCTGCCCACCTGGGGCTCGCTTGTCATGTAGGAGTTCCAAGTAGAGCGCTTCCTTAGAGAGTCTTTGTCGGGCATGCGGACGATGTGGCCTTCTCAACAGAGCTGTTCGAGAGTGGTCAGTGGTTCGATGCTGGAAATGTTGGCCTGAGCGAGAACACTGACGTTGGTGCGTCTGTCCTCCCAGTGGATTCGAAGGATCTTGTGGAGGCAGCGCTGGTGGTACTTCTCCAGCGCTTTGAGGTGTCAACTGTATATGGTCCATGTCTCTGAGCCGTATAGGAAGGCGGGTATCACTACTGCCCTGTAGACCATGAGCTTGGTGTCAGATTTGAGTTCCTGGTCTTCGAACACTCTCTTCCTCAGGTGACCAAAGGCTGCGCTGGCACACTGGAGGCTGTGTTGGACCTCGTCATCGATGCCTGCCCTTGCTGATAGTAGGCTCCCGAGGTATGGAAAAAGGTGCACATTGTCGAAGGCCACGCCATGCTCGTCTCAGTCTTCCTTGCTGCAATGCTCCATCTCACTCACAACAAGCTGCTGTCTGGAGTGGAACTCAACTATAGAACCAATGGGAACCTGTTCAACCTTCTTCACCTCCAGGATAGATCCAAGGTCGTCCCATCCTCTGTCATCGAACTACAGTACACGGACGACGCCTGCGTCTGCGCACATTCAGAAGCCGAACTCCAAGCCATCGTCAACATCTTCACCGAGCCATACGAAAGCATGGGATTTACACTAAACATCCGTAAGACAAAGGTCCTCCACCAATCTGACCCCGCCACACAGCACAGGCTCAGCTATATAGCTACTGGAAATCACGGTCACGTCTTTCACATGAATGTTGGCCACTGTGGGACCTGTAGAATTATATTGGATGAGGGGGTTAATGTGAGGGCAGGTAAGGGAAGTATGGGACAGAGACAAATTACGTCGAGTATCTTGGCTGGGCGAGAGTTTGGTTTTGCCTTTCCATGAAGCCAGTCAAGACCCTATAAGTTTCTGATCCACACAGTAACTGGGGAACAACTTCACCGGAAGCATGCATCAGGGCCTGCTCTGACCTTTAACCTTTAAATTACACGGAGTCTGCAGCACAGAAACAGGCCATTCAGCCCAAGTGGTCTGTGCCGGTGTTTAAGCTGCACACGCGATTCCGCTCACCCTACAAGTGATAATTAGGCCACTTACAGGTAAAATACAGGAAGCAAATAACTTCAGTCATAACACTGTAAAAATCAAAGCGTAATAAACAAACATATAATTAGAAATCAGAACTAAGAAGCAGAGTAAAGTGGCAGAATCTAAAAGAAACACTATTTGCGCACAAGTATTTTGCCATGATCTTTTTCATAAAGCACTGATTCCATGGAAGGCATCAAGTATGTCTCCAACAAAACCCTGAACTCTTAGTTCTGTGTCATCCATGCTCCGGTGGTGGGAATACATCAAGTTTATAATCTGACATGTTGGGCTTCTACTCTGGGTGGCTGAAGATCAGGAGTTTCTCCATCGGATGGAAAAAATGTTGGATGTGGTTTCTGCCATACACGAAGCAGCCTTTTCAAATGCAAGGATGTCCACATTGAAGGAGCTAACCATTGTTAATCACTTCAGGTTCATTACGTGATCCACCGTTGTCAACCAGCAGCTAGCTTCGGAGCGGGTACAGAGACAATTCACTAGGCTGATTCCGGAGATGATACCTTATGATGATAGATTGAGTAGACTGGGTCTTTACTCGTTGGGAGTTCAGAAGGATGAGGGGTGATCTTATAGAAACATTTAAAATAATGAAAGGGATAGACAAGATAGAGGCAGAGAGGTTGTTTCCACTGGTCGGGGAGACTAGAACTAGGGGGCACAGCCTCAAAATACAGGGGAGCCAATTTAAACCGAGTTGAGAAGGAATTTCTTCTCCCAGAGGGTTGTGAATCTGTGGAATTCTCTGCCCAAGGAAGCAGTTGAGGCTAGCTCATTAAATGTATTCAAATCACAGATAGATAGATTTTTAACCAATAAGGGAATTAAGGGTTACGGGGAGCGGGCGGGCAAGTGGAGCTGAATCCACGGCCAGATCAGCCATGATCTTGTTGAATGGCGGAGCAGGCTCGAGGGGCTAGATGGCCTACTCCTGTTCCTAATTCTTATGTTCTTATGTTCTAACACTAGAATTATAGAATGATACAGCACCCAAGGAGGCCACTTGGCTCATCAAACCTGTGCCAGCTCTTTGAAAGACCGCTAAATAATAATTGGACAGAGAGTGATTATCATCTTTAAAGCACTCTGAAAAACTGTCTCTACAAATGAGAAATCCCAAATTAATTCCACACTTAAAAGTTGATGCTGTAATTACACCATGGGGTTGTGGTGTGCAAATGTTTGTCTGAAATTTCTCGCGACATGTTAACCAATTTATTAAAGTGGTTAATTCCTCTGTTAAAACAAGAGGGGGTGGAATCCCAGATGAAGGCGTGGAGAGTTCAGATGCTAGAATACTGGGGCGTCATTTCAGGGCCCTTATTTTTATGTCTAGCAAGAAATACAAAGTGCGTCTGTGAGGGCTAGAACTTTCTGGAAGGAAATAGCAACATAAGGTGAGAAGGTTTAGAGGAGATTCGATAGAGGTGTTCAAAATCATAAAAGGTTTTGATAGAGTAAATAAGGGGAAACAGTTTCCAGTGGCAGAAGGGGCGGTAATCAGAGGACACATTTAAGGTGATTAGAGAAAGAATCGGAGACAAGATGAGGAAACGTTTTTTTTTTGCAGTCAGTTATTGTGATCTGGAATGCACTGCCGAAGCAGATTCAATAGTCATTTGCAAAAGAGAATTGGATAAATACTTGAAGATAAAACATTGACAGGGCTGTTGGGAAAGAGCAGGGAGGTGGGGTCAGTTGGACAGCTCTACCGAAGAGTCGGCACCAACACAATGGGCCGAATGGCCTCCTGCTGTGCTGTCAAATTGTTGTCTCATAACACTCCTGTGAAGCGCCTTGGGATGTTTCACTATGTTACAGGCGCTATATAAATACAAGTTGTTGTTGTAAGATTCTATGGTATCAGCAGCATCAAGCTCTTTAGGTTCGAGCTCCCCACTGATGGCCCAACCCAACAGTGTCATGGTGCAGGAAGAAGTGCAAACGTCAAACCTGAACAAAATGAGAGTTCGGATTACGTGCGACTGATTCACCACAGCATTGGCACCCCACGATCAACAAACAATTGGCCATTTACGTCTGGTCAATTTACAATCATCAGATGGGACACTTAATTTCAGATCTTGTATACTGCCTCGAGCCAAAGGGGAATATTTTGTCCATTTTATTTTACGATTAAATATACAAGTAATACGAGTAAAACACTTTTAAAAATGTTCTCACAAAGTCATCCATTGTGAGGCTTTCACAAACAAAGAAAACGACTGTTTTTTCCCCTTGAACTGCCCTCCAGCCTCAAGCCATAATTCTGCGAAAAAAGGACAGCCCCAAATACAGGTGGCCGCCTCGGACTGACTGGATTACATGGCAAACAGCACCTTTTATATGCAACCATCAAAGTAACAGTATCCCTTTGAAAGAAAGACAGACTTTCATGATATCCCAGAGTGCTTTACAACCAATGAATTACTTTTTAAAGTGTTTCAATGTGGGAAACACGGCAGCCAAATTGCGCACAGTAAGCTCCCATAGACAGCAATGTGATAATGACCAGATAATCTGTTTTACTGATGTTGGTTGAGGGATAAATATTGGCCCCAGGACACCGGGGAGAACCCACACCCCCCTGCTCTTCTTCACAATTGTGATGTGGGATTTTTTACGCCCACCTCAGAGGGTTTGCATTCCAGTCTCTGAGTTTATGCATGTGGCTTGCTTTTCTCTGCATTTGTCTGTCTGCATAAATGAGCATAGGTGTGTCTGGATACACACACACACGTGCGTTGAGCTTATTAACCACAACAATCTTGAAAGTTATGCAGGCATCATTAATGCCGAGATAGCCAGTGAAGGCCAGAATTTAACCTGTGAGAGAGGGCAGACGGGGCCTTAGTTTAATGTCTCATCTGACAGGACTCATACAACGCCTGTGACAGTGCAGCACTCTCTCAGTACTGCACTGGTGTGTCATAGAAACATAGAAAATAGGTGCAGGAATAGGCCATTCGGCCCTTCGAGCCTGCACCAACATTCATAGAAACATAGAAAATAGGTGCAGGAGTAGGCCATTCGGCCCTTCGAGCCTGCACCGCCATTCAATGAGTTCATGGCTGAACATGCAACTTCAGTACCCCATTCCTGCTTTCTCGCCATACCCCTTGATCCCCCTAGTAGTAAGGACTTCATCTAACTCCTTTTTGAATATATTTAGTGAATTGGCCACAACAACTTTCTGTGGTAGAGAATTCCACAGGTTCACCACTCTCTGTGTGAAGAAGTTTCTCCTCATCTCGGTCCTAAATGGCTTACCCCTTATCTTTCGACTGTGACCCCTGGTTCTGGACTTCCCCAACATTGGGAACATTCTTCCTGCATCTAATCTGTCTAAACCCGTCAGAATTTTAAAAGTTTCTATGAGATCCCCTCTCATTCTTCTGAACTCCAGTGAATACAAGCCCAGTTGATCCAGTCTTTCTTGATATGTCAGTCATATGATCATGGTTGATCATGCAACTTCAGTACCCCATTCCTGATTTCTCTCCATACCCCTTGATCCCTTTAGCTGCAAGGGCCACATCTAACTCTCTCTTGAATATATCTAACAAACTGGCCTCAACAACGTTCTGTGGTAGAGAAGAGTCTGTACTTTCTGCTGAAGAGGGGAGAAAACTGGGGAAACAAAAAAAGTTGGGGGTCGGGGGGAGAATAGAAGAACGTCCTAAATGCCCCTTTCACCGCTCTACTCAGACCAACTCCTGCAGTCACAGATAAAACTAGTACTGCGCACACCAGCCTAGAACAGAAAGAGCCATCGAGTAATTAGAACAGAGTTCAACTGAACAAAACAGCAGAAGAAAATAGACTTTCCCACCACGCAGTTCTGCTGACTCGTGAAAATCATCTAAGTATTGCGCAACATCCCATGTCTTAGTGCTACACAGATTCTCCTTAAAGAAGCTTTGCATAAACATTTGCAAACTGTTGATAGATGATGTGCCTTGGTGTCCCTTATTACACACAGGAGTTACGCAACAATAAAACATGATCTAATCATGAATCACAAACAAGGAACAACTTAACCATTCAAAGACCTTCATTCCATTACAGTCTTAAGACTTGCATTTATATAGCGCCTTTCACAACCTTAAAGCACTTCACAGCCACTGAGGTACTTTTGTGCAGTCACTGTTGTAATGTAGAAAAGGCAGCAGCCAATTTGCGCACAGCAAGCTCCCACAAACAGCAATGTGATGGTGGCCTAGAAATCTGTTTTTTGATGATGTTGGTTAAGGGATAACTATTGGCCCCAGGACACAGAGGAGATTTCCCCTGCTCTTCTTTGGAAGAGTGCCATGGGATCAGAAAGGGCAGAAGGGGCCTCGGTTTAGCGTCTCATCCGAAAGACGGCACCTCCGACAGCCCTGCACTGAGGCACGGTTAGATGCTGTCACTAGGACTCAGTGGCTGGAAATTCCTCAGCCTTGCGCCCGTTTTTGAGATAATATTTCGCCGCTTTTGGCAGAAAATGGTAATTTCCCCAAAGTTGTGCGCCGGCAGTTTTGAAATGAACGTTGAAAAGCGGACCGCCGGCGTGCAAGACTAAAAAAAGCGATATCGCTTTAAATTGGCCGCTCGGCACACCCTTATTCTGGGTGAGAAAAGCCCGTGTTGCAGCCCCAGAAAAAGCAGCAAGTATGAAGACCTGAAAAAAAGGTAAGTCGAAGTTTTTATTTTTGAAATTCTTTTTCAGTGTTTCGCTAGGTAGTGTCTTGTGAATGTTTTGTGATTTTTTTTTTGCTTTTTGCAATTTTTTTTGGTGCTTTCCCTCCTCCCAAACAGCGGTAATTGGCCTCGGACTAAAGTTGGCAAGGACCACAGTTTCTGCCGCGAATCCTCGTGCAACGCCGATTTTTACCGCTGAGCGCATTTACGAAACTTAGACCTTTAAAAAATGGTGGTGAGATTAGCGGTATTTTTGGTGAAAAATGGCAAAAAAAATATCGCCATCACCAAAAGACGAATTTCTAGCCCCGACAGTGAGTTTATCCCATGGGAAGAGGAGTCATATCAATCAGTTGGTCAATCATTCAATGGAGCAATCAATTTTAGATGGAACATAGTAACCAGAATGCATTCCCCTCGTAGGAGAATCGAGAACTAGGGGGCTTAGTCTCAGAATAAGGAGTTGCCCATTTAAGACAGAGATGAGGAGAAATTTCTTCTCTCAGATGGTCGTGAATCTTTGGAATTCTCTACCCCAGAGAGCTGTGGAGGTTAGGTCATTGAATATATTCAAGGCGAAGATAGACAGATTCTTGAATAATAGGGGAGTCAAGAGTTATGGGGAGCGGGCAGGGAAGTGGAGTTGAGGCCAAAATCAGATCAGCCATGATCTCATTGAATGGCGGAGCAGGGTCGAGGGGCCGTATGGCCTACTCCTGCTCCTATTTCTTATGTTCTTAACCAGATTATATTGTATACATAAAAACACCAAGTGCTTCCAGTAAGTTCCAAACATACCCTTCCGCCCTGCCACCCTTCCATTTCCTCCCCTCGAAAACATGCTGGCTCATGGATCCAGGCAGATTACGCGACATCACTGGACATTCACACACATGTACTTTCCAGCAAGGACTCACTCAGTCGCAGTCAGCGGTGAGAGCCTTGGCAGAACTTGCTCTTCTTAGGGTTAGGGTTAGGGCACAATCCTGCTGAACTCATCACACACCAGTTGGCTCTCAGTTGGGGTAACATAGGGCTGATATAAATGACCAAAGCAGTTCTGGATTATGGAGATGCGTGGAGGCTGGGGGAGGGGGGGAAAATTTGCGATTCCTGCTCGCGATACAGTGACAGCTGCTACAAAGTGCAAGCTCCAATGAGGGCGGGATCAGCGGGGATGACACTGAGTCGAAAAGATGGTCCACACTCTGGGCTCACACAGGAAGGAGTGCCACCTGTATAAGGAACTGGAGGGCGCCCAATGTCCATAGAACCATGACCCAGGGAGAATCTCTGCCTTCAGTGCCAGACTATGTAATGATGCCTTGTGTCACAAAGCACTCTGCCCCAACATGCACAATACTATCATGTCACATTGTATGACAGTGCCCCGCGTCACATTGTGTTAGTGCCCTGCGTCATCTGGTATGACTGCCCCGTGCCACCTGGTATGACAGTGCCCCGTGCCACTATTAGAGCTCCTTGCTTTTAAATAAAAGTTAATGGGTCTAAAATTGCCCCGTACTGGTTTTGGGGCGCATAATTTGAATTATATGAAAGTTTAGTCCGAATTGGCCTCTTAAGAGGCAAATAAATGCGTTGCGGTACCCAGGCGTTCGCAGGGCGTGACTCTCAGTGTGGCGCTGACATGCAGCATCACGGTGACGTGTCACAACGATGTGTCACAACATCCCTCCCCTTCTTTTAAAGGGGAGGGCCACTGCGAACTCTGTAGCCACTCGAGTGGCGCCCACAGGGCCACCAGGGAGAGTGTGGGCCAGGCCAGCGGCCCGACACCCAGGAGGGGGCACCGGTCTGCATGTTGGCGGCCCGGCCACACCAGCAGCCGCCATTGTCGAGCCGACCGAAAAGTGAGCCGACAGGAAAAAGATGGCGGCCATGGAGCTAGCACCTCCCCTCTTAAGGGTGGCCGGGGCACCACAGCTTCTCGGCATCGCCCCACTCCAACCTCGCATCCCGCGCAAACCACTTTTCGCTGGCGGAGCGCCGGGAGCAAATATCCGGGGGAGTGCTCTGGCCACCGCGCCCAGGCGGAAACCCTTTAGCGCCCCGTTAGCACGGGCCTTTCCCAAAGGGGCAACTTCGGCATCAATATGTTAAAGCACCTTTATACTTCAGAAAGGAGATTTTGAAAGGTATTTTAAGTTTTGATTAGGTATTGATATATTACAATCGTGCTCATCCCTCTTATTAAAAACGTTAACCCATACTGATTCCCTCTGGCACTCGCGCTCTCTCTCTCTAATGCTTGCAGATACAGAGTTACGCAGACACATCCTCAGCTCTTTCATCAGACGGGCGAGTCACCCAGTGTCTGGTTGCTTTGCCGTAGCAATCAATCAGAGAGCACTAACTTGGGTGACACAGAGTGGTTAGTCCAGTTAGAGCCCAACAAACACACTGGCGCAGTCCTGCCGAGGAGCCTGGGGCCTTCTCTTGGCAACAAAGGAAAAGAAACAACATTTGCCTTTTAAAAGTGGCTTTGCCACATGGGGTAACGTGCATTATAAAAGTTATGGAGTGCTGTTAAACCCCGGAGTTTAAAACAGCGACCGTCTGCAGGCAAGGGAGTCAGTGGAGGGGGAGGGGAGAGGACTGTTTCAGTATTATATTTTTGTGGTGCAGACTAAAACCCTGATTTGCATGTTCTGTTGTTAGTGCTGACCTCCATTCTGCTCTGCTGGTCCCGGACAATGGCCGAGCCAGCTTCCAGTGGCTGTGTGAATACCAGAGGCCAACGCCCTCCACCATCTGTAAACACCAGGCACGGTTTGAGACTGAGCAGCACTCTTGGAGCGATGAACTTCTCCCACGCGGCCAGCTCCCAACATAAGTTTTGATAAATAACGAGCTTTGAGGTAATGGAAAGATTTTGCATTTCTCTAGCACTTTTCGCGACCTCCGGGTGTCTCAAAGCACTTTACAGCCAAAGCAAGCGCTCTACCCGGAACTCCTTCACGGCAAACGAGCTAAAGGTGGGCAAAGGAAACGTTACAGGGACACCCTCAAAGCCTCCCTGATAAAGTGCGACATCCCCACCGACACCTGGGAGTCCCTGGCCAAAGACCGCCCTAAGTGGAGGAAGTGCATCCGGGAGGGCGCTGAGCACCTCGAGTCTCATCGTCAAGAGCATGCAGAAACCAAGCGCAGGCAGCAGAAGGAGCGTGCGGCAAACCAGTCCCACCCTCCCTTTCCTCCAACGACTATCTGTCCCACCTGTGACAGGGACTGTGGTTCCCGTATTGGACTGTTCAGCCACCTAAGGACTCATTTTAAGAGTGGAAGCAAATCTTCCTTGATTCCGAGGGACTGCCTATGATGATGATGACAGCCAATGAAGTACTTTTGAAGTGTAGTCACTGTTGTAATGTGGGAAACGCGGCAGTCAATTTGTTCACAGCAAGCTCCCACACACAGCAATGTGATAATGACCAGATAATCTGTCTTTAGTGATGTTGGTTGAGGGATAAATATTGGCCCCAGAACAATGGGGAGTACTCTCCTGCTCTTCTTCGAAATAGCGCCTTGGGATCTTTTAACGTTTACCTGAGAGAGCAGACGGGGCCTCGGTTTAACATCTCATCCAAAAGACGTATAAACTTTAGACATTAGCTACTGGACACTGAACCTTTCACCAGAATTAGGTGAGGATTGGCCAAATCTCACTCTAGCTGTTTGATACTAGGGCCAGTTAGCCATCAGTAGTGTCTCTCAAGGATGGTGTATTACAGTATACTGTAAGTGCTTTACAGCCAGTAAAGTACTTTTGAAGTGTAGTCACTGTTTTAATATAGGAAATCCAGTAACATCATGGGCCACCCCGATCTGTGAGAGAACACCATCGCAGGTCGGGGCTATAAATAGAGCTGGAGGCCCGGGCCTGTGTGAGAACACCATCGCAGGTCGGGGCTATAAATAGAGCTGGAGGCCCGGGCCTGTTTGAGAACACCATCGCAGGTCGGGGCTATAAATAGAGCTGGAGGTCCGGGCCTGTGAGAGAACACCATCGCAGGTCGGGGCTATAAATAGAGCTGGAGGCCCGGGCCTGTGTGAGAACACCATCGCAGGTCGGGGCTATAAAAAGAGCTGGAGGCCCGGGCCTGTGAGAGAACACCATCACAGGTCGGGGCTATAAATAGAGCTGGAGGCCCGGGCCTGTGAGAACAGCATTGCAGGTCGGGGCTATAAATAGAGCTGGAGGCCCGGGCCTGTTTGAGAACACCATCGCAGTTCGGGGCTATAAAAAGAGCTGGAGCCACTGTAGCTTCCAGCGCGAGCCGACACAAACGTGCGATGGCTTCGCGGTGGGTAACTGGTGACATCATCAAGACCCAGGTCGCCGTTTGGAGCGTGGGCAGGAACATCGGCAGGGCCCTGGTACAGCAGAGGAGCGGGATGGTCGTGGCGGACTTGCGACGAGTGATAGGGACGGAGGAGTGGTGAGGGATCGTGGCTGGGATGTGGTGGGTGGTCGTGACGGAGGCTCGGCGAATGTTTGGTGCGGAGGTGCGGCAGGAGATCATGGCGGAGGTGCGGCGAGTGTTTTTGTGGTGGAGGAGCGAGCGGCGAGAGATCGTGGCGGATGTGCAGCGAATGAGGGTACGGGGCCCAGAAGAGGCGAGGGCCCAGGGGCAACACGGGCCCAGCCCACACTGTGCGATATGTGCGCGCACTGGGTCCGTGCAGCAGAGCAGGTCTCCAGTCGTCCTGGTTAATCCTTGCCACTGGACCAAGACCTAGCTCTGTCAAGCCCATGTGGTGGCTGGTGTGCAACGGCCACCAAATGTTAAAAAAATCCACGCACAGACATCTTCCACCCCCTCAATTGGTGTTCAGGGTCCTTCATTGAAACATCTGTGAACTCATGTGGAAGCAAGCCATCCTCGTTCGAGGGACCGCCTGTGATGGTGATCCAGCACAAGCACGACGAGCCGAATGGCCTCCTTCTATGCTGTGTGATTCTATGATTCAGGCGAGCTGTAGATGTGATCATTCATTCTGTCACCCTCCTTGCTTCTGGTTGTTCAGGCTCTTGGCATCGAACATCATTTAATTTTTTTTTAATCAAGTTTATTTTTTGTAAGGTTACAACAGCAATCTGCATTTGTATAGCGCCTTTAACGCAGTAAAACGTCCCGAGGTGCTTCACAGGAGCGTAATCAAACCAAATTTGATATCGAGCCACACAAGGAGAAATTAGGACAGGTGACTGAACGCTTGATCAAAGAGGCAGGTTTTAAGGAGCGTTGTAAAGGAGGAGAGGAAGGTAGAGAGCTTTAGGTAGGGAACTCCAGAGCTTAGGACCCAGGTAGCTGAAGGCATGGCTGCCAATGGTAGAGTGAAGGAAGTGAGGGATGCATAAGAGGCCTCTTTTTTATTTCATCCCAACACGATGATCTGTGATTCCCCCAAGCAGGAGAGCTTACTCTATGAGCACTGCCAACGTACTGCGGTGGTGGGATAGTTCGTCTTTGCCCCCCTCCAACTTATCTTCGCTCATCGTAGTACGCGGACAGTGACCACACCGAGCCCAAATATCCAGGGATGCAAGGACCTGAAGCCAAGCAGTTGCTGGACAGGGCAGCGATGGCCACATTTGAGCATGGCTGTGTATCTCTATCTGCTAGTCAGCTTATTGAGGGCTGTGGCTCTTTGCTTTAGAAAAGAGAAGACTAATGGAGGTCTTTAAAATTATGGAGGGGGTCGCTATGGTAGACAGAGAGAAAATGTTTTCCCTTGTGGGGAATCAAAAACTTGGGCCTCTCAATATAAGATCGTCACTAATAATCCCAATGGGGAATTCAGGAGAAACTTCTTTACCCAGAGAGTGGTGAGAATGTGGAACTCGCTGCCAAATGGACTAGTTGAGGTGAATAGTATAGATGCCTTTAAGGGGAAGCTAAATAAGCACATGAGGGAAAGAAGAAAGATTTTGATTTATATAGCACCTTTCACGACCACTGGACGTCCCAAAGCGCTTTACAGCCAATGAAGTACTTTTTTGGAGTGTTGCCACTGTTGTAATGTGGGAAAGGAAGGAATAGAAGGATGTGCTGAGATGAACAAGGGTGGGAGGAGGCTCGTGTGGAGCATAAACACCGGCACGGAGCCGTTGGGCCAAATGGTCTGTTTCTGTGCTGTACATTCTGGTCATTCTATTGCGATAACATCCACTCAAGGCCTTTGCACATACCCACTCATGGAGCCCCTCCACATGCACTGTGCTTGCAAACTATTTGCACTCCCGGCTTTATTCCATCCACCTGCCCCAGAAATTCCATCACAGAACCAGAACAGATGGATTTCACCTGCTCCGCATACCTGTCAATTTATCTGAACGCAGGATTCAAAACACACTCAGGTTCAGGTCTCCTAATCAGGTGCGAGGATCTTAGGCCTTTCATGCCTCTCCATAACACAGTTTCACAAACACTGCCAAGCCCACAGTGTCTTTGATCTTATCGTCAGGGATTACACTACACAGCAATGTGGATTGCACTTTGTTAAAAATGCTTAAAAGCTGTTAGGAAGGATGGTTTATTAAGGTTATGCTGAACCAATGAGGCTAGAGAGAGAGGCCACAGATTCTCACCGACTCATTGTGGTAAAAGGCCCACATCACTTGTGTACAGAAAGCTATCTGTACATGCGGAATGTTGGTACTACGGGTATTGTTACAGTTTACTTGTTGTAAACACGATTTTCACAAGGGATAGGGGCGGTCGACCCCGTGAGAATGTCGGAGATACTGAGTGCTTGTCAGCATTATAGCTTTATAGCCAAGATCAGATCTGGGACGCTGAGAGAAATCATCTTTCGTGACCTCAGGACGTCAACATTTGACACCGAGCCACATATAGAGATATTAATACAGGTGAGCAAAAGTTTGGTCAAAGAGGTAGGTTGTAAGAAAGACAGACAGACTTGCATTTACATAGCGCCTTTCATGACCACCGGACGTCTCAAAGCACTTTACAGCCAATTAGGTACTTTTTGGAGTGTAGTCACTGTTGTAATGTGGGAAACGCAGCAGCTAACTTGCGCACAGCAAGCTCCCACACACAGCAATGTGATAATGACCAGATATGTTGACTGAGGAATAAATATTAGCGAGGACACCAGGGATAACTCCCCTGCTCTTCTTCGAAATAGTGCCATGGGATCTTTATGTCCACCTGAGAGAGCAGACGGGACCTTGGTTTAACGTTTCATCCGAAAGACAGCACCTCTGCCAGTGCAGCACTCCCTCAGTACCGCCCCTCCGACAGTGCGCCGCTCCCTCAGTACCGCCCCTCCGACAGCGCGCCGCTCCCTCAGTACCGCCCCTCCGACAGCGCGGCGCTCCCTCAGTACCGCCCCTCCGACAGCGCGGCGCTCCCTCAGTACCGCCCCTCCGACAGCGCGGCGCTCCCTCAGTACCGCCCCTCCGACAGCGCGCCGCTCCCTCAGTACTGCCCCTCCGACATTGCGGCGCTCCCTCAGTACTGCCCCTCTGACAGCGCGGCGCTCCCTCAGTACCGCCCCTCTGACAGTGCGGCTCTCCCTCAGCGCTGCACTGGAGTGTCAGCCTAGATTTATGTGCTCAAGTCTCTGGAGTGGGACTTGAACCCACAACCTCCTGACTCAGAGGCGAGTGTGCTGCCCACTGAGCCACGGCTGACACGGTAAGGTGCGTCTAAAAGCAGGAGAGGTGGAGAGGTTTAAGGAGGGGATTCCAGAGTTTAGGGTCTCGGCAGCCGGAGGCACAGCCGCCGATGGTGAGGCATCACTTCCACAAGTACCATGAATGCTGCGACTCTCATTGAACTGAAGCTCATTGAGCATAACACAAGGGATTGAATGTGTGTCTGGATGTGAGCTCAATTTTGCCAATCTGCCAGCAACGTATCTCAAGTCCGACACTATGAAGCACCAGATCTCCTCGGGTTTCTGGCACCTCACGACGTTAGCGTCATTGTGCTGTTTTCTCACTGAAATGTTGGAATGTGTCAAATTCTGAGGTCTCCCACCCCTTTCTCCACCTTTCTTATTATTTAACATGTTTCTTGATGCCAAACCCACAACAGTCTCGTAAAGAGGAGCAGTTGTGAACGTTAAGAGACTTCAGCTGGAAGGAGTCAGTAGCCCCCCACCCCCAGTGCACCGGATGACCAGTTAGACTCCTGTCCTGTCTCCGATACCTTCCACTACAATCACACGCCGGTAGCTCCTACCCAGATGACAGTGCGCTTTATATTTATGTAGTGGGACAGATGTCCGGACACCGGGGAAAGTGACAGCAGACACTTCTGACAAACCCCACTCCTGGAACATCACTTTTACACTGTCTGTTAAAATGCTGGCAGGTTTTGAACAGTGCGCCAGTGACAGGCGGCTCGAATGTTCACATTTGCAGGAGGACCGTATGAAATGGTCAGTTTGCATGCTAGTTTCCCACTGGCATTTGCAGCTCTGCAAAGGTTTTTCATTGCCAACTTTATCCCAGAGTTTTACCCTTTCTTTCCCAGGGTCAAATAGGCAATTGGCAAAGAAAGACTTGCATTTATGTAGCGCCTTTCGCGACCACCAGACATCTCAAAGCGCTTTACAGCCAATGAAGTACTTTTCGAGTGTAGTCACTGTTGTAATATGGGAAACGCGGCAGACAATTTGCGCACAGCAAGCTCCCACAAACAGCAATGTGATAATGACCCGACGATCTGTTTTTGTTATGTTGATTGAGGGATAAATATTGGGCCAGGACTCCGGGGATAACTCCCCTGCTCTGCTTTGAAATAGTGCCTTAGGATCTTTTACATCCACCCGAGAGGGCAGACGGAGCCTTGGTTTAACGTCTCATCCGAAAAGACAGCACCTCCAACAGTGCGGCGCTCCCTCAGCACTGCACTGGGAGTGTCAACCTTGATTGATGTTCACAAGACCCTGGAGTGGGACTTGAACCCATAATCTTCTGACTCAAAGGCAAGTGTGCTACCCACTGAGCCACAGCTAACACTCAAGAATTGTAAAGGCTTGCCTTCAGCTAATAGTGTGTCGCAGCATTCACTCAATGCACTGGATACTATCAAGTATTCCGATAATACTCTCTGGAGTTTAGAGCAATGAAAGGTGATCTCATTGAAACATATAAATTTCTTAAGGGCCTTGACAAGATAGATGCTGAGAGGATGTTTCCCCCAGGCTGGGGAGTCTAGAACCAGGGGGCATAGTCTCAGGATAAGGGGTCAGCCATTTAGGACTGAGATGAGGAAGAATTTCTTCACTCAGAGGGTTGTGAATCATTGGAATTCTCTACCCCAGAGGGCTGTGGGTCATTGACTATATTCAAGGCTGAGATAGATTGATTTTTGGATTCGAGGGGAATCAAGGGATATGGGGATCGGGCAGGAAAGTGGAGTTGAGGTCGAAGATCAGCTGTGACCTTAATGAATGGCGAAGCAGGCTCGAGGGGCAGAGGACCTACTCCTGCTCCTATTTGTTATGTTCTTATGCAATACAGTGTGTCTCAATATTCATTCAATGCACTTGATGCTGTCAAACGTTCCCATAATACAGTGTGTCTCAGTATTCACTTAATGTCACACAACACGGCATGTCTTACATTTGCACTCTCACACATTACTGAATAAAGAGGATTTCCTGCTGCGTGGAGAAGATTCTACACAGATACTGAAATTGAAATTTGGCCAAAAAAAGTTTTTAAAACCATTAATCTTTTAACGCCAGCCATCTATGAAATCCCGAGGGTCAGATTTAACGGCTATTCATAGTCAATGAGCGGAAAATCTAGCTTACACCAGTCGTCTAACCGTGATCATGGATTCCACCCCATGGGCCTCCCTCCAGCTCAGCAGGACCTATCCCAATATCGAGGCTACTGAATCTTTTGAAGTGTCTGTCACTGTTGATGAAACCAGAGCGAGACGACATCTGCTGCACCTACAGAGTGGCGACCGTTTCAGCTTTTAATTCTGTTTTTGTTGAATTGACACACATTTTTCATTATTCTTGGTTGAAAGATTACTGGTGTCAAAATCACAAACCCTGGCCATTCCACTATTGATGCAAACTTGAATCAGACAGCTTCTTTAAACTCTGAGCTCAAACAACACCGTCCAACTACTTGCTGTCCAGAACAGCGGAAGCTAATTCCTGCCATTGTCCAGACAAAGACAAACTGCTACTAAATAGTCTGCTTTGCTCCTGAAATCAGTGATGGTTCAGTGACCTAAACTTCGTTAACTTAACAGGATTGCATGGCCTCCTGGCAGTCACTGCACAGGGGATAAAGATCCTGGACTGGCCAGGAAGAATCTTGGCCGGACAACCGCCATGTTAGGCTCGCTGGGGTACCTCTTGGTCGCAGAATAAAGACTTGCATTATATCGCACCTTCTGCGACCTCAGGCCAGCCCAAAATGCTTTACAACAACTTACATTTAGATAGTTCCTTTAACATACTGAAACATCACAAGGTGCTTCACAGAAGCAATTTCAGACATGTTATAACCAATGAAGTACTTTTAGAAATGTAGTCACTGTTGTAATGTAGCAAACATAAGAATTAGGAGCAGGAGTCGGCCATTCGGCCCCTCGAGCCTGCTCCGCCATTCAATGAGATCATGGCTGATCTTCGACCTCAACTCCACTTTCCTGCACGGTCCCCATATCCCTTGATTCCCTTAATATCCAAAAATCTATCGATCTCTGTCTTGAATATACTCAACGACTGAGCCTCCACAGCCCTCTGGGGCAGAGAATTCCAAAGATTCACCACCCTCTGAGTGAAGGCATTTCTCCACATCTCAGTCCTAAATGGTCGACCCCTTATCCTGAGACTGTGTGACCCCTGGCTCTAGACTCCCCAGCCCGGGGGAAACATCCTCCCTGCATCTACCCTGTCAAGCCCTGCAAGAACTTTGTACGTTTCAATGAGATCACCTCTCATTCTTCTAAACTCCAGAGAATATAGGCCCAGTCTACTCAACCTCTCCTCATAGGAGAATCCCCCCATCCCAGGAATCAGTCTGGTGAACCTTCGTTGCACTCTCTCTATGGCAAGTATATCCTTCTTTAGGTAAGGAGACCAAAACACAGCAGTCATGTACGTATATAACTTCCCCTTAAATGCATCGATACTATTCGCATCAACCATTCCTCGTGGTAGTGAGTTCCACATTCTCAACCCTCTCTGGGTAAAGTCGTTTTTCCTGAATTCCCCACTGGATTGATCAGTGAATATCGTTTATCGATGGTCCCTAGTTTTGGACTCGCCAACAAGTGGATGCAGTGGCGCTATACATGCCACCACAGATCAACACAAATCAGAAATCGGAACCTCGGCACCTGCCTGATCTTCATGGCTCGGTTCCTCACTGGATATTACAGTCACCCACAGGACCATCATAGCAGTAGTGAAGACATCTTTTAAACAGGTGCATCTACATAGCTGTGATGTGCAGATGGCTGAAAATAATAACTACATCCCTGTTAAGAACATAAGAAATAGAAACAGGAGTAGTCCCTATGGCCCTTCAAGCCTACTCCGACATTCAATAAGATCATGGCTGATCATCGACCTCAACTCCACTTTCCCACCCGATTCCCATATCCCTTGATTCCCCTAGACTCCAAAAATCTATCTATCTCAGCCTTGAATATATTCAGAGACTCTCCCTCCACAGCCCTCTGGGGCAGAGAATTCCAAAGATTCACCACCCTCAGTGAAAAAATTCCTCCTTATCTCTGTCTAAAACGGCCAACCCCTTATCCTGAGACTGTGACCCCTGGTTCTAGACATTCCAGCCCGGGGGAAACATCCTCCCTGTCAATCCCCTTCAGAATCTTGCACGTTTCATTGAGATCACCTCTCATTCTTCTAAACTCCAGAGCGTAACGGCCCATTCTACACAATCTCGCATCATAAGACAACCCTCTTATCCCAGGAATCAATCTGGTGAACCTTCGTTGCATCGCCTCCAAGACAAGTATATCCTGCCTTAGATAAGGAGACCCAAACTGTGCACAGTACTCCAGGTGTGGTCTAACCAAGGCACTGTATATATATTCTCCTCAAACAATACTTTAAAAAAATCTACTACTACTATAAAATCTACTACTACTATAAAAAATGTGGGGGCAGGGGGATTCTTCATGGTTTTGAACTGTAATCTTATCAGTTGGCAGCCATGTAAAGCCTGGGATTATTTGGCACATCACTCGATACGAATGGAAATCGCTCTGTCTGACTGTATAGGGCTATTGCTTCCACTTGTTAATGATTTCAAAACTAGGTACCATAAATATAAGATCCAATAAAGTGTTCAGGAGAACATTCTTTCCCACGCGTCGACAGAACGGCTCGGAGGGGAGAGAGCTCGTGAATCGCCGTGGTGGGAACGGTGCCACAGGGCTGCACAACGACAAGACAGCAGTTATAATCCACGCACATCTACTAGAATCCAAGTCAACAGAGCAACTTACAGACAAGATGCATCTCCATGCGGGCTCCTGATGCATCGTCCACTATTCTCACAAGGACGGTGGCTGTCCCGGCACTGCAGAGCTGTGAGGGAAAGAAAGCAAAGGTTCATTGATGGGAGGTTTTTTTTTAAATCGAAAGAACGTGCGAACAAATGTACAAAGGAAAGATGTCCCAAAAGCGCTTTACAGCCAATGAAGTACTTTTTGGAAGTGCAGTCCTTGTTGTAATATAGGAAACATGGCAGCCAATTTGCGCACAACAAGCTTCCACAAACTGCAATGTGATAATGACCAGATAATCGCTGTTTTTTTTTTAAAGTGATGTTGATTGAGGGATAAATATATTGGCCAGTACACAGGGGAGGATTTCTTCGAATAGTGCCGTGGGATTTTTTATGTTCACCTGTTCGTTTGTCTGAATAAATAACAATATTTCATGCTAAAATGTAAACGCCGTTTTCGTGATGAATGTACAAGATCAAAATTGATATTTTTAAAACACATTTATTACCCATATTAATTAAAGGTCAATTGAGTGTCAAGATGTGTGGATCACAAGCTGTGCTCAATAGCTTTTATTCAAATTTCTAGAAAAAAAATGACCTCAGAGGTAACCTTGGCAATTCTAAGACTGCAAAATAGAGAGACAGTCACAGAGAGAGAGAGAGAAATGTAACATGAGGAGAGAAAGAAGTAAAAGCAGATAGATAAAGAAAGACTTGGATTTATATCGCGCCTTTCACGACCACCGGACGTCCCAAAGCACTTTACAGCCAATGAAGTAATTTTGGAGTGTAGTCACTGTTGTAATGTGGGAAACGCAGCAGCCAATTTCTGTACTGCAAGCTCCCACACACAGCAATGTGATAATGACCAGATAATCTGTTTTTTGTTATGTTGATTGAGGCATAAATATTGGCCAGGACACCACTGCTCTTCTTCGGAATAGTGCTGTGGGATCTTTTACGTCCACCTGAGAGAACAGACGGGGCCTCGGTTTAACGTCCCATACGAAAGACGGCACCTCCGACAGTACAGCACTCCCTTAGAAGTGTCAGTCTAGATTTATGTGCTCCAGGTCCTGGAATGGGACTTGAACCCTCAACCTTCTGACTCAGAGGCGAGTCACTGACTTACTGAGCCAGAGCTGATACCTGCACCTGTGCGAGTGGACCCGACACCTGCAGGTAACACCAATGATGATGTTAAACCAATGATTTATTTTAAACGCACCAACTCCTCGCATGTATTCTGTTCCAGAATAACTTGATCAGCTTCAGTCTCCAAGTATTGAGAACACATCTTCCTCCTGACTCCACAAAGTTTCAATTCAGCTTCCTGAAAACTCACTGAACACACATAGAATCATAGAATGATACAGTACAGAAGGAGGCTATTCAGCTTATTGTGCCTGTGACAGCGCTTTTGATACAGTTATGCAATTAGTCCCACTCCCCCTGCTCTTTCCCCGTAGCCCTGCAATGTTTTCTCTTCAAGTATTTATCCAATTCCCTTTGGAAAGTCACTACTGAATCTGCTTCCACCACTCTTTCAGGAAGTACGTTCCACATCATAACTCGCTGCATAAACATTTTTTCGTGTCGTCTCTGGTTCTTTTGCCAATCACCTTCAATCTGTGTCCTCTGGTTATCGACCCTTCTGCCACTGGAAACAGTTCCTCATTATTTACTCGATCAAAACCCTTGATCATTTGGAAATCTCTATCAAATCTCCTCTCACCTTTCTCTGCTCCGAGGAGTACAACCACAGCTTCTCCAGTCTCTCCACATAACTGAAGTCACTCATGAGATGCTGAGAGGATGTTTCCCCTGGCTGGAATGTCTAGAACCAGGGGACACAGTCTCAGAATAAGGGGTCGGCCATTTAGGACTGAGATGAGGAGGAATTTCTTCACTCAGAGGGTTATGAATCTTTGGAATTCTCTACCCCAAAGGGCTATGGATTTTGAATTATTGTCATCTGTAAACGTTGAAATTCTGCCCTTTATACCCAACTCCAGGTCATTAAAATGTATCAAAAAGAGCAGTGGTCCCAATATCGACCCCTGGGGAAAACCACTGAATACTTCCCTTCAATGTGAAAGACAGACTTGGATTTATGTAGTGCTTTTCACGATCACCGGACCTTTCAAGGTTCTTTACAGCCAATGATTTTTGGAGTGTAGTCACTGTTGAAAAACCGTTCACCGCTACTCTCTACTTACTGTCCCTTAGTATATTCAAGGCTGAGATTGATAGATTTTTGGACTCTAGGGGAATCAAGGAATATGGAGATTGGGCGAGAAAGTGGAGTTGAGGTCGAAGATCAGCAATAACCTTATTGAATGGCAGAGCAGGCTCGGGGGGTTGTAGGGCCTACTCCTGCTCCTAATTCTTATCTTCTCATGTTCTTACCACTGGTACCGTTCCAGTAAACCTCTTCTGCACCCTCTCCAAAGCTTTCATAGAAGATGAATCATAGAAGTTTACAGCATGGAAGGAGGCCATTTCGGCCTATCGTGTCCGCACTGCCAACAAGCGGCTAGCTAGCCTAATCCCACTTTTCAGCTCTCGGTCTGTAGCCCTGTAGGTTACGGCACTTCAAGTGCACATCCAAATATTTTTAAATGTGGTGAGGGTTTCTGCCTCTACCACCTTTCAGGTAGTGAGTTCCAGACCCCCACTCCCCTCTGGGTGAAGAAATTTCCCCTCAAATCCCCTCTAAACCTCCTACCAATTACTTTAAATTTATACCCCCTGGTTGTTGACCCCTCTACTATGGGAAATAGGCCTTTTCTATCCACTCTATCTAGGCCCCTTGATCGTTCCTAAAGTGTGCTGCCCAGAATTGAACACAATATTCCAGCTGAGAAATAACCAGGTTTAGCATAACTTTGTTGCTTTTGCACTCTATTCCTCTATTAAGAAACCAAGGATAAGCCACAGGCTCTTTTAAACAGCATTCTTAACTTTTCTTGCCACCTTCGAAGATTTGTGTATGTACACGCCCAGATTTCTCTGCTCCTGCACCCACAATAAAATTGCACTATTTAGTTTATACTGCCTCCCCTCATTCTTCCTATTAAAATGGATCACGTCACACTTCACTGCGTTAAATTACATGTGTCGTGTGTCCGTATACTTTTCACCAGTCAGTCTCTGGCCTCCTGAAGTATGTCACTATCCTCCTCACTGTTTACTGCATTCCAGAGTTCTGTGTCATCTGTAAGCGTTGAACTTATGCCCTGTATACCCAACTCCAGGTCATTAATATACATCAAAAACCAGCAGTGGTCCTAATATAGACCCCTGGGGGACACCACTGTGTACTGCCCTCCAGTCTGAAAACATAGAAACATAGAAAATAGGTGCAGGAGCAGGCCATTCGGCCCTTCGAGCCTGCACCACCATTCAATATGATCATGGCTGATCATGCAACTTCAGTACCCCATTCCTGCTTTCTCTCCATACCCCCGATCCCTTTAGCCGTAAGGGCCATATCTAACTCACTTTTGAATATATCTAACAAACTGTCCTCAACAACTTTCTGTGGTAGAGAATTCCACAGGTTCAGAATTCTTTGAGTGAAGAAGTTTCTCCTCATCTTGGTCCTAAATGGCTTACCCCTTATCCTTAGACTGTGACCCCTGGTTCTGGACTTTCCCAATGTCGGGAACATTCTTCCTGCATCTAACCTGTCCAATCCCGTCGACTCTGTAAGCAAAGCATCTATTCTTTGAAGGCCTCCCATTGTTTAATTACTATTCTGCCAATTTTTGATTCCAATCTAGCTGGGCCAGATCCCTTTTCAACTCACTGAAATTTTCCCTCCTCCAGTTTAAGTATTTTTACACTTGATTGTTCCTTGTCCTTTTCCATAACTATTCTAAACCTGATGATATTATGATCACTGTTCCCCAAATGTTCTCCACCATTAAAACATGCTCCACTTGCCCCACCATTCCCCAGAACTAGATCCAGCACTGCTTCCTTCCCTTGTTGGGCTGGAAACACACTGATGAAGAAGGTTCTCTTGTACACATTTCAGGAATTCCTCTATCCCTACCCCTTTGAAAGAAAGACTTGCATTTATATAGCGTCTTTCACGACCACCGGACGTCTCAAAGCGCTTTACAGCCAATTAAGTACTTTTAGAATGTAGTCACTGTTGTAATGTGGGAAACGCGGCAGCCAACTTACGCACAGCAATGTGATAATGACCAGATAATCCGTTTTTTTGTTGTGCTGATTGTCCTTTACACTGTTACTATCCCAGGCTATATTAGGATAATTGGAATCCTCATTATCACTACTCTGTGGTTCTTGCATCTTTTTGTAATTTGCCTACAAATATGCTCCATCTGCCAGAAATCTCACAGATATACACACCAGTAAACTCAGTGGTAAACTCACAATATCATTAGGTTTAGAATGGTAATGGAAAAGGACAAGGAACAATGAAATGTGAAAATATCCACCTAGAGGAGGGCTAATTTCAGTGAGTTGAAAGGGGATCGGGCCTGTATGGATCGGAAACAAGTAAATAAGCCATGGGAGGCCTTCAAATAGGAGATATTTCCGGTACAGACTAAACATATTCCCAAGAGGGGGAACGCAAGCTACAGCTCCCTGGATGACTGAAGATAGAGAAAATGAAACAGAAAAAGGAGGCAGGACAAGTTAAGAAAATGACACAGGGAGGGAGCTGCTATGATCTGGAATGCACTGCATGAATGGGTTGTGGAAGCAGAT
This sequence comes from Pristiophorus japonicus, assembly GCF_044704955.1. Taxonomy (NCBI): domain Eukaryota; kingdom Metazoa; phylum Chordata; class Chondrichthyes; family Pristiophoridae; genus Pristiophorus; species Pristiophorus japonicus. Next base: position 9,367,926 of record NC_092000.1, on the reverse strand, counting down.
TCAACAATAACTTTCAAAAGGGAATTGGATAAATGCTTGAAAGGGAAAACTTGGCAGGGATATGGGGAAGAGTAAGGGGAATGGTACCAATTTGATAGCTCTTTCAAAGAATCGGCACATCTACTGAAATACTCACTGATAGACACACCAGCACCTAGAATGAAACAGCACAGAAGGAGGCTATTTGGTCCATCGTGCCTGTGATCGAGTTATCCAATTAGTCCCACTCCCTGACTATTTTCTCATAGCCCTGCAATTTTTTTTTCCATTTAAGTATTTATCCAACTCCCATTTGAAAGTTTCAGGCAGTGCATTCCAGATCACAACAACTCGTTGTGTAGAAAGATGTTTCCTCATGTTGCCTCTGGGTCTTTTGCCGCTCACCTTAAATCGGTGCCCTCTGATTACCGACCCTTTTACCACAGGAAACAGGTTCTCCCTATTTACTCTTTCGAAACTCTCCATGATGTTGAACACCTCTATCAAATCTCTCCTTAACCTTCTCTGCTCTAAGGAGAACCCCAGCTTCTCCAGTCTGGCCACGTAATTGAAGTCTCTCGTCCCTTGTACTAAATCTTTTCTGTATCCTTCCTAAGCTGCGGTGCCCAGAATTGAACACAATACTCCAGCTGAGACCCAACCAGTCTCAGTTGCATTCTATACCTCCATTAATAAAGCCAAGGACCCCACACCCTTTTCATTTTTAAACAGCCTTCTCAACCTGTCCTGCCACCTTCAAAGATTTGTGTACATACACCAAGTCGCTCTCTTCCCGCAGCCCCTTTAAAATTGTACCATTTAGTTTGGGGATCTCTACTCTCACCCCCATATGTCAGGAGGATTGCAGCCAGAAGCTCTGTAATTTCCACCCTTACTTCCTTCAGTAACCTAGGATGCATCCCAACCGGACCGGGTGACTTTTCTACGTTGAGGGATACCAACCTTTTAAGTAACTTCTCTTTTTTTATCCTATCCAATATTGCTACTATCTCGTGCTACATTGGCAGCATCCTCTTCTCTACTGAAGACAGATGCGAAGTGCTTATTTAGAATCTTAGCCATGTCCTGCCTCCACAAGAAGATCTCCTTTTTGCTCCCTAATCGCCCTTTCTTTTGATACACTTTTACTATTTACAGGTTTATAAATATATAAATTGATAAAACACTATTATGATAGCAGCTAATCCATTCTCATGCTCTCTATTTGACCCTCTTGGTCCCTTTTTTAGATCTCCTCTGTACTGTCTGTACTCAGTTTATTATGAACCTTAAATTCATCATAAGCCTTCTTTTTCTGCTTTTGTCATCCAGGGAGCTCTAGCTTTGGATGTCCTTCCCTTAATGGGAATGTGTCTACTCTGTACACGAACCAACGCCTCTTTGAAGGCCTCCCATTGTTCAATTACTTTGTGCCTACCAATTTTTGATTCCAATCCACCTGGGTTAGATCCCTTCTAACTCACTGAAATTAGCCTTCCTCCAGTTATGAACAACAACTTGCATTTATATAGTGCCTTTGACGTAGTAAAACGTCCCAAGGTGCTTCACATGAGTGTTATAAGACAAAACAAATAAATTTGACACCGAGCCACATAAGAAATTATAGCAGATGAAAGAGGTCGGTTTTAAGGAGTGTCTTAAAGGAGGAAAGAGAGGTAGAGAGACAGAGAGGTTTAGGCAGGGAGCTCCTGAGCTTTGAGCCCAGGCAGCTGAAGGCACGGTCACCGCTGGTGGAGCGATTATAATCAGGGATGCTCAGGGGGGCAGAATTTGAGAAGCGCAGACATCTCGGGGGGGGGGTTGTGAGGCTGAAGGAGATTACAGAGATAGGGAGGATCGAGGCCATGGAGGGATTTATAAACAAGGATTTGTAAACAAAGTACTTTTACGCTAGATTGTTCCTTGTCCTTTTCCGTAACTATTCTAAACCTGATGATATTGTGATCACTGTTCCCCAAATGCTCCCCCACTGAAACATGCTCCACTTGCCCCACCTTTCCCCAGAACTAGATCCACCACTGCTTCCCCCTTGCTGGGCTGGAAACACACCAATAAAGAAAGTTCTCTTATACACATTTTAGGAATTCCTCCTGCTCTCTGCCCTTTACACGATTACTATTGGGATAATTGAAGTCCCCCATTGTCACTACTTTGTAATTCTTGCATCTTTCTTTAATTTAATTGCAAATTTGCTCCTTTATCTCCTTCCTGCTATTTGGTAGTCAATGGAAAACTCACTGATACACAGACTAGCACATCTACTGGGAAACTCACTGATACACACACCAGCACATCTACTGGGAAACTCACACCAGCCGGACAGCGAACTGAGGCACAAAGCAGCACATATATCGGAAGATGTACTGATACAAACAGCATTACATCTACCAGTAAACTCAATTATTCACAAACCATCACATCTACACGGAAAGAGTGATAAGAATGTGGAACTCGTTACCACAAGCAGTAGCTGAGGCAAATAGCATATATGCTTTTAAGAGGCTAGACAAACATGAGGGAGAAAGGAATTGAAGATTATGCTGATAGGGTGAGATGGAGAGAGGCAAGGAAGAAGCTTGTGTGAAGCATAAACACCGGCACAGACAAGTTGGGCCGAATGGCCAGTTCTGAGCTGTAATTCTATGTAAAAAAATACTCTGATACACACTAGCACATCTACTGGAAAACTCACCGATTGACAAAACAGAACATTGACCAGATTAGTCAATGAACACACACACCAGCACATGTACCAGGGTGGGGCCGATTAGGGGCCAAAAGGAGATTTTCCTGTGGGCATTGCTGAGGTCCTAAGTAAATATTTTGCATCTGTCTTCACTAGAGAAGAGGATGCTGCCAATGTCACAATAAAGGAGGAGTTAGAGAAACTGAATAGGATATAAATAGATAGAGGAGTTGCTTAAAAAGTTGGCAGCACTCAAAGTAGAAAGGCCACTGGGTCCGGAAGGGATGCATGCTAGGTTGCTGGCGGTAGTAAGGGTGGAGATAGGGGAGGCTCTGGCCACAATCTTCCAATTATCCTTAGATATCAGACTGGAGGACTGCAAATGTTACATCCCTGTTCAAAAAAGGGGAGGGCGATAAACCCGGCAACTGCAAGCCACTCAGCCCAACGCCAGTGGTGGGGAAACCTTTAGAGACAATATTCAAGAAAAAAAATTAATTGTCATTTTTGAAAAATGAACTAATCAATTAAAACCAACTCGTGTTTAACTAACATGATCGAGTTCTTTGATGAAGTAACGGAGAGGGTTGATGACAGAAGTGCAGTTGATGTTGTGTATATGGACTGTGTTTAATAAAGCATCACAGAACAGACCCGTTAGCAAAACTGAAGTCTATGGGATTAAGGGCAGTGGCTGCATAGATACGAAATTGGCGAAGAGACAGAAGCAGAGTGTCGTGGTGAGATGTTGTTTTTCAGACGGGAGGAACGTTTACAGTGGTGGCCCCTAGAGGTCGGTATTAGGACCACTGATCTTTTTGATGTGTATTAATGACCTGGACACACACAATTCTTTGAAGGTGGCAAGATGAGAAGGCTGGTTAAAAATATGGGATCCTTGGCTTTAAATAGAGGCAGAGAGAGTGCAAAAGCAAGAAAGTTATGCTGAATCGTTAGAAATCACCAGCTAAGGCCCCAGTTGGAGTATTGTGTCCAGTCTCTGGGCACCACACTTTAAGAAGGATGTTAAGGTCTTAGAGAGGGTGTAGAGGAGATTTACTGGATTGATACCAGGGACAAGGGACTTCAGTGACGTGGAGAAATGAGAGAAGTTGGGGTTGTTCTCCTCAGAGCAGGGAAGGTTAAGAGAAAATTTAATGGAGGTGTGCAAAATCTTGAAGCATTTTGATAGACTGACTACGAAGAAACTGTTTATGGTGGCAGAAGGGTCAGTAACCAGAGGACACAGATTTAAGGCAATTGGAAAAAGAACCAGAGGTGGGATGAGGAGAATTTGTTATTTTACGCAGTGAGTTGTTGCGATCTGAAATACGCTGCCTGAAAGGGCAGTAGAAGCAAATTCAATAATAACCTCCGAAAGGGAATTGGATAAATATTTGAAAAGGAAAAATTTGCATGGGTAGGGAAAGAGCAGGGGAATGGGAATAATTGAAGAGCTCTTTCAAATAACTGGCACAGGAACAACAGGCCAAATGGCGGCCTCCTGTGCTGTATTAGTCTATGATTTTATTAACATATTTCTGGACAGAAACCAGTAAACTCACTGATACACACACCCGCACATCTACTGGGAAACTCACTGATAACACACCAGCACATCTACTGGGAAACTCACTGATACACACACCCGCACATCTACTGGGAAACTCACTGATATACACACCCGCACATCTACTGGGAAACTCACTGATAACACACCAGCACATCTACTGGGAAACTCACTGATACACACACCCGCACATCTACTGGGAAACTCACTGATAACACACCAGCACATCTACTGGGAAACTCACTGATACACACACCCGCACATCTACTGGGAAACTCACTGATATACACACACCAGCACATCTACTGGGAAATTCACTGATATACACGCACCAGCACATCTACTAGAAAACTGATGCACACAGCAGCATATCCACCAGGAACTGCTCCCTCTCCTTACCCTTTACATTTTTTAATCAATCTACATTGATGATATTACTGTATTGTTTTAACATCCTTCTGAAATTTGCTTGCAAATTTTCTCCTCCATCTCCTTCTCACCATTTGGCACTCTGTGGTATACACCCAGCAGTCTAACAGCTCCTGTTCTGCTTCTTAACTCTAACCACATAGATTCTGTCTCTGAACCCCTTTCCAGGGCTATAACAGTACCTTTGATCAATACTGCCACCACTCCTACTTTGTTCCTTCCCTATTCCTGAATACTTTGCAGGCAGTAATGATAAGTTCCCATCCCTGACCTAGTTTGAACAATATTTCTGTTATTTCCACTATGTCCAATGATAACCACGTGGCTACTTGAGCCTGCAGCTCACCAACCTTATTTGTTCCGCTCCGTACATTGACGCACATGCACTCAAACCCCTCCTTAGCCTCGCTCCCGTCTGATCGCTCCTTTTTTTGGACTACCCTTTGTTGTAATGCTGTTTGTCCCTTCCAGCCCTCTGTGCATCTTGTTTCTCCTCTCTGATGCTTTATTCTGGTTCCCCTCCCTCTGCCAAATTAGTTTAAACCCACGCCCACAGCACTGTACCAGAAAACTCGCTGATACACACACCAGCACACCTACCAGTAACCTCACTGATACACCTGGTGTGCGACAGTGTAGTGGTTATGTTACTGGACCAATGATAATTGGAGAATTTGAATTCAGTTGAAAGAATCTGGAAATCCAGTATCAATAAAATGTTGGATTATCGTTAAAAACCCACTGGTTCACTAGGATTTATGTAGCGCCTTTCATGACCACCGGACATCTCAAAGCACTTTACAGCCAATTAAGTACTTTTGAAGTGTAGTTACTGTTGTAATGTGGGAAGTGCGGCAGCTAATTTGCGCACAGCAAGCTCCCACAAACAGCAATGTGAAAATGACCCAGATAATCTGTTTTTTTATTATATTGATGAAGGGATAAATATTGGCCAGAACACCGGGGATGATAACTCCACTGCTCCTCTTCAAAATAGTGCCATGGGATCTTTTACGTCCACTTGGGAAAACAGATGGGACCTCGGTTTAACGTCTCATCTGAAAGACGGCACCTGAGACAGTGCAGCACTTCCTCAGCACTGCACTGGGAGTGTCAGCCTAGATTTTTTTTGTGCTCAAGATCCTGGAATGGGACTTGAACCCACGACCTTCTGACTCAGAGGCGAGAGTGCTGCCCACTGTGCCACAGATGTCCTTTACGGAAGGAAACCTGCCGTCCTTACCCGATCAGGCCTATACGTGACCCCAGTCCCATACTAAAGTAGTAGACGCTTAGCCTAGCAAGCCACTCAGTTGTATCACACCGCTACACAAAAGGCCACCACCACCTTCTCCAGGGCAACTAAGGACTGGGCAATAAATGCCAGCCTTGCCCACGATGCCCACATCCCGAGAATGACTTTTTAAAAAACAAAGCAGCACACTTACCAATAATCTCACAGATACACACACCTCTGGCATAATTAGCTTCATTTTACGAATATATTTCAATTAGTTTAGTCATAATAGTTTGCGGCGAGGGGTATATATTTTTCTCCATCGCACGTGTTTGTTTTAAATTGCCAATTCTACCTGAAATAGCCCAGGTCTATTACTGGGTGAACTGTAGTACAAGATTCTATCTTAATATCCGGTTTATTACCTTTCGCTCTAGAAAATGTTACTCAGATGTCTCCGTGCCATGAGCCCTGATAAATGAAAACACATGGCCTTGGAGGAGGGTGGTACTGAGCAGACAGATGGAGAGAACATATGAGCAGGAGTCGGCCCTATGGCTCCTCCAGCCTGCTCCACCATTCAATAAGATCATGACTGATCATCGACCTCAACTCCGCTTTCGCGCCCGATCTCCATATCCCCTGATTCCCCGAGACTCTAAAAATCTAGCTCTCTCAGCTTTGCATATATTCACAGACTCTGCATCCACAGCCCTCTGGGGCAGAGAATTCCAAAGATTCACAACCCTCTGAGTGAAGAAATTCCTCCTCATCGCTGTCTTAAATGGCCGACCCTTTATCCTTGAACGGTTCGAGGACAGTGCCCTGGATGGTGTCATAAGCCTCCCAGTCATCAGGTTACAGAGCAAGGACTTACAGTGGGCCACTGTCCATTCCTTTTAAGGCAGAATATTGTTTGGCAGAAAAATAGGGGGCAAGTAATAAGTGGACAATGTCAGTTAACAATAAACACAAACTAGCTGGAGTGACAGTGGGGATATTCTTATTGTCCCTGTGTTTGGACATCCCTACTCTTGCTCACTGTCCAGTGACTCCTGCTGGAAGTGAGTCAGTGTAGATGCGATCTGAGGACAAATCTGGGCTAAGCTCGGATGCCACCTCCACCGTCAATTGATTGGCCAACCAATCTTCATCGCCCAGGCACACAAATTTCCATCAGCAACCCCAGCTTCTCCAGTCTCTGCACGCAACTGAAGTCCTACATCCCTGGTACCATTCTAGTAAACCTCCTCTGCACCCTCTCCAAGGCCTTGACACCCTTCCTAAAGTGTGGTGCCCAGAAATGGACACAATACTCCAGCTGAGGCCTAACCAGTGTAAAGGTTTAGCATCACTTCCTTGTTTTTGTACTCTAATTCATAAGCCAAGGATCACATATGCTTTTTTTTTTAAAAACAACCTTCTTAACTTATCCTGCCACCTGCAAAGATTTGTATACGTTCACCCCCGGGTCTCTCTGTTCCGGCAGCCCCTTTTAAAATTGTACCATTTTGTTTATATTTCCTCCTCATTCTTCCTACCAAAATGCATCACTTCACACTTCTGTGTCATTCCACGTGAGCAGTTAATAAGTTAAGGAACAGCTTCCTCAGTGAATGCAATGCGGGGGGGGCGGGAAGAGAGAATGCATAGCAGTGTTCTGCTACAGACATCTTCCAGTTTAAAAGACAGCAGCTGCATTTGCAAATAAAATGGGAATCGTTTTGCTTGGCAAAAATCGTTAGATCCAAGAACGGCCACTAATTGGTACAATGGCTATTGTCGATATTACAAGTGAGGCAAGTGTTGGAAAGTCAGCAAAAATCAAAGTGTATGGAACTGGAAGCAAGCTATTGACATGAGTAGGAGACAGAGAGTAGGGATAATGACAATGTACTCCGATTGGCAGGATGTGATGGGTGGAATCTCCCAGGGGCCTCAGCTTTTCCACTTTATTTATCAATAACTTAGATGAAGGCACAGAGAGTCGTAAATCCTAATTTGCCAACGACACCAAGTGAGGTGGCACAGTAAGTAGTGTAGAGAGGAGTATAAAGCTGCAATGGAACATTGCTAGATTAAGTGAGTGGGTAAAACTGTATCATGTGGAGTATAAAGTGGGAAAGTGTGAGGCTATCCGCTTTACACCCAAGGAAGATAGATTAGAGTATTTTCTATATGGTGAGAAGCTGGGAACTGTGGTGGAGCAGAGAGATTTAGGGGTCCATGAACAGAAATCACTAAAAACTAGTGGGCAAGCATAACAATTAATTTACAAGGCTAAGGGAACACTTTATCTCAATGGGGCTGGAATATAAAGGGGTGGAAGTTATGCTACAGTTGTATAAAGCACTGGTAAGACCACATCTGGAGCACTGCGTTCAGTTCTGGGCACCAGTGTATTCAGGAAGGATATACAGTATTGGCCTTGGAGCGAGAGCAGCGCAGATTCACCAGAACAATACTGGGACTAACAGGGTTAAATTATGAGGACAGGTTGCACAGACTGGCCTTGTATTCCCTCAAGTGTAAAAGATTAAGGGGTGATCTAATCGAGGTGTTTTAAGATGACTAAATGATTTGATAGAGTAGATAAGAGAGAAACGGTTTCCTCTGGTTGGGGTGGGGGGAGGGGTCCAGAACCTTAAAATTAGAGCCAGGCCGTTCAGGGGTGCTGTCAGGAAGCATTTCCTCACACAAAGGGTGGTGGAAATCTGGAACTCTCTCCCCCAAAAAGCTGTTCAGATTGTGGGTCATTTGAAAATTACAAAACTGAGATTGATAGATTTTTGTTGGGCAAGGGTATTAAGGGTTACGGAACCAAGGTAGATGGAGCTGAGGTACAGATCAGCAATGATCTCATTGAATGGCAAAACAGGCTCGAGGAGCTGAATGGCCGCCTCCTATTCCCATGTTAAAAGTTCAGGCGAATACAATAGATACGACAGAATATGAAGAGAACGGATCCCGGATGGGGCGAGGGGTGGTGCCACGGCCTGCTCAGTGCAGGGGCCGAGAGTACCGGGGAGTGGAGGCCTTGTCGACTGTCCCCTGATCACCGACAGCTCCCTCGGTGAGAGGCACAGAGGAAAAATTACACAGAATTGCGTAAAACTTACAGCAATGAGAGGGGATCTCATAGAAACGTTTAAAATTCTGACGGGATTGGACAGGGTAGATGCAGGAAGAATGTTCCCAATGTTGGGGAAGTCCAGAACCAGGGGGCACAGTCTAAGGATAAGGGGTAAGCCATTTAGGGCCGATATGAGGAGAAACTTCTTCACCCAGAGAGTGGTGAAGCTGTGGAATTCTCTACCACAGAAAGTTGTTGAGGACAATTCACTAAATATATTCAAAAAGGAGTTAGATGTAGTCCTTACTACTAGGGGGATCAAGGGGTATGACGAGAAAGCAGGAATGGGGTACTGAGGGAATGATCAGCCATGATCTCATTGAATGGCGGTGCAGGCTCGAAGGGCCGAATGGCCTACTCCTGCACCTATTTTCTATGTTTCTACGTTTCTATTTTAAGCACAGAAACAGACCATTCGGCCCAACTAAGTCTGTGCTCGTTTCCATGTTCCCCACCAATCTCCTTCCACCTCACTTCATCTAATCCTATTAGCATATCCCTCTATGGGGGAAAGAGAGAATCAGCACTACAAATGAATCTGTCAGTCCACTGACGGGTTCAGAGAGGTTAATGAGATGTCTGCAAGATGCTGACACATAACAGGAAGGGGCACCTAACACTGGAGTATTTAAGTGTTTGTTTTTGGTAAAAACAACTTGCATTTACATAGCGCCTTTAATGTAGTAAAACGTCCCAAGGCGCTTCACAGGAGCGATTATCAATCAAGATTTGACACCCAGCCACATAAATAGCTATTAGGGCAGGTGACCAAAAACTTCGTCAAAGAGGTAGGTTTTCAGGAACGTCTTAAAGGAGAGTGAAGTAGAGGCGGAGAGGTTTAGGGAGGGAATTCCAGATCTTAGAGCCTAGGCAGTTGAAGGCACGGCCGCCAATGGCAGAGCGAAGAAAATTGGGGATGCTCAAGAGGCCAGAATTGGAAGAACGCAGAGATCTCGGTGGGCTGTAGGAGCTTAGAGACAGGGAGGAGATATACCATTGATCTCTCCCCACCCCCCCCCACACCTTACCCCCATAGCTCTTTTATTCCCCCGACTGATGTATGGAGGAATGTGAAGTGTAATTTCTCAAGAGCCCTGGCATTCAGTGATTCGAGCGTGCAAAGGGGGCTCGGAGTGAGACACGAGGTCTGTCAATGGCTTCACAAACTGCAGACACAAAGCGTCATGTTAATGTGGAGAGGGGCGGGAGGGGTGCTTTGGGCCGGAGTTTCAGAGGGGGACTCCAGCACCAAGTTCAAAAGTCAGATTATTGGCTGAAGGACCAAATTCAACAACAAAAAGAAAACGAGACTGCATTTGAACCCCCCGCCACCCCCCTTCCCCTCTTCATGCGGGCCTCGTTAGACCAGAAAGTACCCTCTGGGCAACTTGTATAAAAAAAACACCCCACTGCCTTTTACTGAAAAAAAAGATCCAGGTCATGGATGAGAAGCAAAAACAAAATAATTTTAAAAAAATGACATTCTTTGCAAGAGCGAATTGTCTGTGCTGCCTGCCCCTGCCTCGAGGGACTGTCAGACAATGGAGTGAGTCAGTGTGCTCTGAATGATGTCCAGTGACAGACGGTGATCTTGCAAGGTCGAGTTTAAGCATTAATGTAAAACAAAACTAGATGCTGATCCCACACCTCTTTGTATGGGCTCCACCACTGGGGTTTGTCGCAGCTTGTGGACTGTTCCAGGGCCACCCCCCTCCCTCCACTGTCCCATACACAAAGACTAGGAGCCACTTGGCCATTCCATCATTCAGGGGGGCTGTGTGTGTGTGTGTGTGTGTGTGTGTGTGTGTGTGTGTTCAACTCTGGTTCCCAAGGATACCGAGATGTGAAGGATTACTCGGTGCATCAGCCCCGGGTCGCAAATCCCTACAGCCTTCCATCAGCACCCTCCCCTTGGAATCCCACCTTTTCATTTCAGACAAAAACAATAGTTTTATATTAAATTAAAAAAAAATAATTAATATACGAAGAGAGAGAGGGAGGAGCCCCCCTCTCCAGTCCAGATTCCCAATACAACTCTCTGCCTACACATGGCTGAAGGGCATACAAAAAAAAATCAATTTCTCAACTGGGATCAAACGGTTCTCAGCACAAAAAAAGCGATTATTTCGCACCCTAATCTTTCTGCGGTCGTGTTAACATCAGATGACAAGCAGCTGCTGAGATCGCTCCATCTCTCTGGGTTCTGGTTCATATTTAACAAAATTGAAGTGAATTCGATTAAGATTCATATATTTCTAGCCAACACGATTATTTTTGCCCCATCTATTTGCAAATTTCCAAACGGTGGGATTCGTTCAGCTTTAAAATAGATAAATGAATAACCTTTTTTTTAAACCAACTTTGATATAAGAGATTCTTTTTTTTTTAAAAAGCGCCCAGTCGGTACAACCAAACGCAACGCTGGCTTTGCCAGTTCAGTAATGATTGGGGAAAATCTGCATCTTGTGAAGTTAAACAGGAGCAATCCCCCCCCCCCCCCCCCCGCGTTAAACTGCACAACAAATGGTCAGTTGTAACATGGAAAGGCTACAACATTTAGAACGAGAGTTACATTGCAACAGTGCCGCTGTGAAATGTACATCAATCGTGTTCATTACAAGCTTTTCCACAAAGCCTGCGACCGCTTATTATTTTACAAGCCCAACTTAATTCACCCCCCAGGAACCTCGAAATAATAAACAGAGATGCATTTTTAAAATGTATGCACTGGGCTGCACTAGACAAAGGAATAAGAAAATAAATAAACTCCCCAGAACCTGCAACTGGAGATCAAAAGTTAGTTTCACTTGTTTAAACAAATAAAAGGTAACTTGTTGCAGAGAAGAGACACACAGTTGGGTCGCTAAGTCTGCAGCACTTCTGGCATCGCGCTGTATTGAAAAGCACTGATTTGCAACAGAAAAATCCCACGATCGTCTGGAAAGGACTTTTAAGAAGCAACATGCTTTCTGGTCCTCAAATTGTCCCTATTCACTGCAAGACCATTCTGCCACTCCTTGTAAGAAAGCCTTCTTTCCTTAAGTCAAGCCGTACCTCCACTCTCCGTCGCCAGCAAGAATCCCCAAAGTAAATTCCAGAGTTTTAAATTCCCCATTGCTCGCCGTTTAAAAGTTCAGAGTTTGCCTTCTTTTCCACGATTAATTTATACATCCATTCAAACGTGGAGCCCAGAAAGTCCTTGTTATCATGGGAGAGACGAGGGTAGAGGGGGTGGGGGGAAACAAAATAGTGGTGGTGGGGGGATTGGGAAAAAAAAGTGTCGGCAGAATCCTCCGTTCGATCCCCCCTGATCGCGCGGCTCCAAACTTCAGAACAAACTTTTTGAAAAGTTCAGCACCACAGGCTGCCTGGAGCGGCGCACTTTGCTGTATCCATCCGCGAGTGGTTTGGGGAGGGGGGGACCCTGTCCCGACTAGACTACGGCCGAATGGGAACAAGTCTCACCCAGGTCACCGAGTACTGAGCCTCACAAGCCCAGAGAAACCCACCCGGGAGGTTTCGTGTCGTTAAGTTCCTTTCTTTCGTTATAAAATCACTTGCACTACTTCTCCTTAAAGGGAGAAAGCAATTTAGGCTCACTGGAAAGTTTGCTGTGAAATATTTACAAAATATGCTTTTCAAAATATTTGGATCTATTGTAGCTTAAAATAATACGGGCAGGAGACTTGAGAGATGCAAAAGGGTTGACTCAAAAATAAATCTATTTGAATTTGAAATATGCTGCTAGAGCTGGACGAAGTTGCTCAACTAAGGATTCAATCGGCTACATGTTGTCCCTTGACTGTGATTAAATGTCCAGACCAGAGCTGTTTTGAATCGCGAGAAAGTTGGAAGAGCCTCATTCTGCTTCATTTTGCATCTTTAAAAAGTGAGGAGGGCCCCTTTTAAAGTGAGGAAAGCGTTCCTTTAAAAGTGTAGAGAGGGACCCCTTTAAAAGTGACAGAATACCCCTTTTAAAAAGTGAGGAGAGGATACTCATTTAAAAGAGGGGAGCGGACCCCTTTAAAAGTGAGGGGAGTGCCCCTTTAAGAACGAAGAACGCCACTGCGGAGGTATTTCCCTGTGGAGCCTGGGAACAGAGTGAGGAGATAAATCAGAAGAAAGGTTATTGCAGCAACATGGCGCTGCACCGCTCTGTGACTGAAACTCTGGGGTCATGTAACACAGGGCTGGGGGGAGGAAAGCAGAAACCACACCAGATTATCTTTTAAAGGAACAGAAAAAATGAAATTGGAGCAATGTTAAAGAGGGAAACGAAAGTTATCCATGAGAATAAAGACCAGAGAAGCTGATTTTCAACTTTTTAAGGAGTTGGAGGAATTATGCAAGTAATATTCTCCGAGAAGTCCTTGCTAAAAAATAGCATCAGATGCCTTAATGGCTCAGAGATGAAGTCTCCCGTTTCTAGGTCAGGTAGATCAGGATGCTCTGATTCCCAGCCTACGGTGAATAAAAGAACTCGACCAGGACAGCCGTAGAGGGAAAATTGACCAAGTTCCCACTCCTGATCACTACACGTGAACACCGAATCATGCCTTGGGCTGGGCTGTGACGTACTCCACAGTCGAATAGCCGACTGCCGCTCGGCCTCAAAAGGCCAGACATCAACAATGATGACCTGGGTAAAGTGCTGGTGAGCACCCAGTACTTTTGGAGCTGCACCCTAATGAGGGAGTCAATGTCTCTATAAGAGGGCTGGAGAAAAAGTTAAACTTGTATTTAAAAAACTTGTTTCGTTTTCAAGCTCTAGGCGCTGCACTGAGCCACAGCGATCAGGAAGGGTCCCTGGACTCCCCCCTGAGTTGGCCCAATTTCAGCCAGGGGTGTGGTATTGACTTGGTTGGGGCTCCTGGTTGCTATTTAGTGACCTCTGTTGGTAGGTGTGACTGTGCGTGGGCATTGAAAAACAGGAATGGGTTCCAACTAAGGTGCACCCATTAGTCGAATAGCCTGAAGACACTCATTAGCTAAGTTTCTTATGTTCCTGCTCCTGATTGCTATATGGTATATGCAGACACTTGGGACTCAGCTGTGAGGCCCTCCACAGTCAGCTAGCCTGCTGTTGACACCGTCAAGCCATACATGAATGACCAATAGCGTGAGGGTAACAAGTGCCTATCGAATCATTGTCATCGGTCAGTGCTGTGAGAAAGGTAGCAAATTGAGACAAAATGTTTTTTCTGAATATTCCATCAAGAAGTAGAATGTAGTGTTAGAGGATATTGTACCTATACATATTGCATCGCTGGGTGAAATTAAAATAACAATATTAAAATAAATCACCAATAAAGTTGGCATAAGCCACTTGAAAATCCTTTTCACATTAGTCGCAGCTCATCATTGCTACAGTATTTTTCAATGTGCAGGACTGAAGAGAGCACTTCAGCCCAAATCAGGTGACTTACTTGAGGTAAACTTAATCTGACAGTTGCCACTCTGCAGCCTTGTGTGTTATATACAGAATTCACTCCAATCTGTATGTTGCCCTCTTTGTGCTGTCCTATTCTCCAGCCTGTGGCCAACATTTACCTGTCAACCAAAATCACTAAAACTGAGCATCTGATTGCTGTTAGTGGGATCTTGCTGTGTGTTAAATTGACTGCTTGCTATGTTTCCCTGCATTACAGCAGTGATTCCACTTCAAAAGAACTTAATTGGCTGTTAAGCACTTTCGGACGTCCTAAGATTAAGAAAGGCAGTATGTAAATACAAATTATTTCTTTCTTAGTGCATTGCACTGTATAAAATACATTTGGGCTGCTACACTCTGGCATTATAGTTATTGCTCATTTTGTATGTTGCCTATTCCATACTTGCATCCATATTTCATGAAGTTTACCATGTTTATAAAAATGTCTAAATGTGAGAAACCTCTCTCTATGGTTCAGTGAGTAACTGAGCAACATTACCTGGTGTAGTACTGGGGCATACAGATCATAAGGTCCCCTGGTTCTATTTTCAATCTCTGCTGATTTCTATGTAGGCTGAAATTGTGCCACTGTAACTAGCCCCGAGAACTCGTGCTTAGGGGTGGGGTGAATAAAATCTGTCCGCATTCCCATTCCTGATTATAGGCGCAGCTATGGCTCAAGTGGGTTAACACTCTACTTCTGAGTCAGAAGGTCGTGGGTTCGAGACCCACTCCAGAAACTTGAGCACAAACATCTAGGTTGATGCTCAACGCAGTGCTGAGGGAGTGCTACGCTGGCGGAGGTGCCGTTTTTTTGAACCAAGACCCCGTCTTCTCTCTCTCAAGTGGACAACAACTTTTATTTATATAGCACCTGTAATGTCGTAAAACGTCCCAAGGTGCTTCACAACAGTGTTACATGACAAAACACATAAATTTGACACCAAGCCACGATAGAAGAAATTAAGGCAGATAACCAAAAGTTTGCTTAAAGAGGTAGGTTTTAAGGAGCGTCTTAAAGGAGGATAAGAGGTGGAGATGTTTGGGGAGGAAGTTCCAGAGCTTAGGGCCCAAACAGCTGAAGGCATATAAAAGATCCCACGACACTATTTCAAAGAAGAGCAGGGGAGCTGGCCAATATTCATCCCTCAATCTCAATCTCATCATCATAGGCAGTCCCTCGAAATCGAGGAAGATTTGCTTCCACTCTAAAATGAGTTCTTAGGTGACTGAACAGTCCAATACAGGAATGACAGTCTCTCTCTCAGGTGGGACAGACAGTCGTTGAGGGAAGGGGTGGGTGGGACTGGTTTGCCGCACGCTCCTTCCGCTGCCTGCGCTTGGTTTCTGCATGCTCTCGGTGATGAGACTCGAGGTGCTCAGCGCCCTCCCGGATGCATTTCCTCCACTTCAGGCAGTCTTTAGCCAGGGACTCCCAGGTGTCAGTGGGGATGTTGCACTTTATCAGGGAGGCTTTGAGGGTGTCCTTGTAACGTTTCCTCTGCCCACCTGGGGCTTGTTTACCGTGTAGAAGTTCTGAGTAGAGCGCTTGTTTTGGGAGGCTTCTGGCAGGCATGCGGACAATGTGGCCCGCCCAACATCACTAAAACAGATTATCTGCTCATTATCCCGTTGCTGTTTGTGGGAGCTTGCTATGCGCGAATTGGCTGCTGAGCTTCCTGCATTACAACAGCAACTGCACTTTACAAAGTATCTCATTGGCTGTAAAGCACCTTGGGACGTCTTGAGGTCGTTATAGGGGCTGTACAAATACAAGTTCTTTCAGTGCACTTCTATCAAATGACCCCATACATGTGTGTCTGTGTCAGGGTTGGACATGATCAGAATCAGCAGTGACGTCCTCCAGCGTCAAACAGTCTGACTTAACTCCGTTAAGACATCTGGTCTCTCTGGAACCAAAACTAAGCAAGAGTCAGCGCCTTTAGGAGTGGATGGGAGAATATCTAAACATATAACATGGAGGGTTGTCTCAGTGGCTTGAAGAATATATCCAGTAAGTAGCGGAGACATTTAGGCCAGTTTGTGTTTTAGTTAGCTCAGGTTACCTGCATTATATAGAATTTACAGCACAGAAATAGGCCAATTAATCCATATCGTGCTTATGCTCCACACGAGCCTCCTCCCACCCCTCTTCATTTCGCACTATTAACATAGCCTATTCCTTTCTACCTCATGTATATATCTAGTTTTCCTTTAAATGCGTCTACACTATTTGCCTCAACCACTCCCTGTGGTAGTGAGTTCCACATTCTCACCACTATCTGGGTAAAGAAGTTTCGCCTGAATTCCTTATGGGATTTATTGAGGAAGTGGAAAATCAGCTGAGTTCCTGCCCTGATCACCTGTTGGAAAGTGTGCATGGTGGAATGTTGAGTGAGATGGTGGTTAATTAATAATCTGTCAGCACTCGCTTTCTTGAGATCACACATGATTGATTACTCAGGCAGGGTACTGGAGGCTGCTTATGCAGCAATACACGAAGGAGTCAACTACATGATCTTATTGAATGGTGGTGCAGGCTCGAAGGGCCGAATGGCCTACTCCTGCACCTATTTTCTATGTTTCTATTACGAGATGGGCAGAAAATGGGCCAAAACACAGGAGAACATGCCTGTAACCTGCCCTGTAAATAAACAAGGAGTCCACTGCAAAAGAAAACTATTGCATTTATATAGCGCCTTTCACGACTACCGGACGTCTCAAAGCGCTTATACAGGCAATGAAATACTTTTGGAGTGTAGTCACTGTTGCAGTGTTGGAAACGCAGCAGCGAATTTGCGCACAGCAAGCGCCCATAAACAGCAATGTGATAATGACTAGATAATGTTTCAGTGATGTTGATTGAGGGATAAATATTGCCGGGATAACTCCCCTGCAGCTCTTCGAAATAATGCCGTGGGATCTTTTACATCCATCTGAGAGAGCAGATGGGGCCTCGGTTTAGTGTCTCATCCGAAAGACGGCACCTCCGCCAGTGCAACACTCCCTCAGTACTGCCCCTCCAATAGTGCAGTGCTCCCTCAGTACTGCCCCTCCAACAGTGCGGCTTTCTCTCAGCACTGCGCCTCCGGCAGTGCGGCGCTCCCTCAGTACCGCCCCTCTGACAGTCAAACTCTCCCTCAATACTGCCCCTCCGACAGTGCGGCACTCCCTCAGTACTGCCCCTCCGACAGTGCGGCACTCCCTCAGTACTGCCCCTCCGGCAGTGCGGTGCTCCCTCAATATTGCCCCTCCAACAGTGCGGCACTCCCTCAGTACTGCCCCTCCGACAGTGCGGTGCTCCCTCAGTATTGCCCTTCCAACAGTGCGGCACTCCCTCAGTACTGCCCCTCCGACAGTGCGGCACTCCCTCAGTACTGCCCCTCCGACAGTGCGGCATTGGAGTGTCAGCCTAGATTTTTGTGCTCTAGTTCCTGGAGTGGGACTTGAACCCACAACCTTCATGACGCAGAGGTGAGAGTGCTACCCACTGAGCCACGGCTGACAGCACTGGGACTCTGGGGCTGTATTACTAAACCACGTCAAGAAAATTTGTTTCATCTCCAATTTCAGAGCATTATGTTAACTGTGCCAAATGACAATACGGAAAGGATACTTTGAGTGGGGCAGCTTTATTTCTGCAGCTTAAATCGCCATTGAGGAGCTTTTATGCTTACCCAAGGGTTTTGGGAGAGCAGAGACACATCTTGGTAGCGACACGATAGGGTGAAGCATCAAAGGGTAGTTTGGCACTGCTCTCCCATTGGGTACTTTTGCGCAATGACGCAATCTGACACTGTGGTGCGAGCACAGCACAATTAGACAGGCAGATCGATAAACCTGCTGCCAGTAACTGAACCAATGCTGGCAAGTTCATATTTTTAAGTGCCATCAACCTCCCGAGGCCCACGTGTAGGGGAATCAAATTGTGCAGCAATATTGTAAAAGCACCTTTAGCTGAAATTAGGCTCTCCAGCGAGTAGTTAGCGGGTGCATCTGCCGAGCCCCCAGTTCATTCCGTGCACATTCTACAGCTCCCCAATTGGATAAAGGGAACAAGGCCATTGGGGCCACCATTCCCATTAAGAGGTTTCTGCGGTATCTTAGCAACCTTATTGTTGACCTGTGCATTAGTAACACGTCGAGAATGCAGCTAAAATGAGGATGATGCAGAATGCCCCATCGGAGTGAAGGACCTCATTGTTCCCCCCCGCCCCCCTATTCGTGGGTATGGACGTTTTCGGACGGCAGTCTGTGAGAAATGACACGATTTCAGATTTGAAGCAGAATTTATTTAAGAATGTAGCAGTCACAATTCCACCGCACGTTGATGCTACAACAGGGCGGTAATACAAAAAGATCCTCTCTTTGTCTTACTGAAGCAAAGACACACTGCTGCCTCACCCTTAGTGCCACTACCCTTCCAGCAATTACAGGGTGCAACAGGCATCTGTAAAATAATCCAACAAGCCCAGTGCTAGTCAGTGCCACTGGTGGGACTACAGTGAGTGATAGGTACATGGACAAGGATCAAACGATTTTTACCATTTGCTGCCAGATACAGTCAACTCACTGCAAAATAAGGTAAGCAACATGTGCTGCACTGTCGGAGGTGCCGTCTTTGGGATGAAACATTAAAGTGAGGCCCCGTCTGCCCTCTCAGGTGGACGTAAAAAGATTGAAAAAAGAGCAGGGGACTTCTCCCAAAGTGTTCTGCCCAATATTTATCCCTCAACTAACATCACTTAAAAAAAAGATTATATGGAGATTATCTCATTGTGGGAGCTTGCTGTGTACAAATTGGCAGCTGTGTTTCCTACATTACAGCAGTGACTGCTCTTCAAAAAGTACTTAATCGGCTGTAAAGTGCTTTGGGACAACCTGAGGTGATGAAAGGTGCTATATAAATGCAAGTTATTTTTATTGCTGGGGGAGGAGCTGTAATGGATGTACACAGGAGTGCAGCCGTCCCAATTTCTACAAATGTACAGTAGTTTCCCTGTCCAATGCCCGGACTGTTCTAAAGCGAGTTTTCAGCAGTTGATTGAAACTAGACTGGGAGCATTGCCCCTTCTTTCATATGGGGAAGTGCCTGGCCCCATGCTCAGGGCTTCCACTGAATGTTCCTGATCTCAGCCATGCCAAAGTATGCAAACCCACACCCTGCCGCTCTGTGATACACTAACCCCAGAGTTTAAGCCAGAGGCATCCAGTGCTGTTAAAGAAGTTGTCATGTATTTGCTTCATGGGTTCTTTGCTTAAGAACTCACAGCAACAGCTTAAGAACTAATTGGTTTATTAGCAAAGGTTTAACAATCACACGACACATTACCAGTTCATCCACCAGGCTCACAACCATCGTGGAACCCAACTGGCCGGGGTTTTATTGAGTCTTGTGAACATCACGTGACTGGCTAAGCCACTCACAATGCAACAGCTCTACAACTATTTTAGTTGTTAACTAATAATCAAGTGTCCCCTGATTAAAGGGGGGGGGGGGCACACTCCAAAAACTTTTCAAGTGCCCTCTTTTTTTGTGTTTTTTTAGGGGATTAAAAACACAAATTATACAAGTGCCCCCTGCCAACAGCTCTACGACTATTTTGGTTGTAAAACAATAAATCAAGTGCCCCCTGATTAAAGGGGTGACACACCAAACATTTTCAAACAAGTGCCCCCTTGTTTTTTGGGGTGTTTTTTTTGAGGGCACTGAAACACAAATTATACAAGTGCCCCTGGCTAAAAGTGGGGGGGGGGACACAAAAAATCGGCACAATAAACAAATTAAACTTTAAACAAAGGTAATCAAATTAAAATTTGGTTGCCGGGGGTGATGATGCACTCCAGTCTCTCCAGTGCCCACCTCTCGTGGAAGGCCGCGAGTGTACCGGTGGACACCGCGTGCTCCATCTCCAGGGACACCCTGGCTCTCAACAGCTCTCCAACTCTTTCGTAGAAAACAAAATGAACAGTTAAATCAAGTGCCCCATGATCTGGGGGACACTCCATACACTTATCAAGGCCCTTTTTTGTTTTTTTTAATGGTTGTTTTGGGTTCTTTTTGGGCACTAAAACCATACATTATACAAGTTCCCCCTATAAAAGGGGAGGGGGACACTAAAACCCGGCAATAAAACAAATTAAACTTTAAAACATATAAAATCAAATTAAAATTTGGTTGCCGGGGAGTTATAATGCACTCTTCAGTCCCTCCGCGCCTACCTCTCACGGAAGGCCGTGAGCGTACCGGTGGACACCGCGTGCTCTATCTCCGGGGCACCCTGGCTCTCAACAGCTCTACAAACCTGTGAGCATGCGCACAGGTGCGTACATTACAGAAGTCAAACACAGGCCTGATGGAAACAGAAACACATCTAGCTTAAACTCTGGGCTTAGATGCATGGTCAAGCTCCCTCCACTCTGCCCCAACAACATCATCCCCCAACCTGGCAACTTCTTGGAGTCAGATTGCTAATTAATACTGATTTTGGGGCCGTTTTGTGTTGTGTGTCAACTAAGTTAAACCTGCCTTAAACTTCCTTCATAAAGGAGTCTTGTAGCCAGCACACAGAAACTGTTTTCATCCCAATCAATCTGGGGTGGATTTAAGCTCAAATCGCAGAACGGAAAGGCCAGTGTAGGAACACGCTTCACCACTCAATCCCACCATCGGTTTTCTCCTTGTATAAGAATCCCCATAAAACATATCAATTATTTGCCAAAGAAATTTCACTTGGACTGGGATTTCTGTCAGCTGCAGACAGAAACAACTTACAAGTCTTTGTAGAACAGCTCTTGCATCAACGATTCGCTCTAAACAAAAACAGAAGCGGCTGAACAAAAGGAGACGTTGCGCAGGAGTGATGTGGAGCTCTGCTCAGTCCCAACAATGGGCTGGTTTTGCTTTTAAATGTTCGTGTAATGTAAGTGCAGGATTGAAGAGCAGTTAATGCTGTAATCGGAAATTCTATGCACGGAGAGCTTATGGGATGTGGTTTGGTGCATTGGGATTGAATGCTTGGATCAAATGCATTTGATGTGGAATTGACTGTAATATAGACACAAAATTCTCTCAAGTGAGTGAGATTTGGGGCTTTTATTCTCACCCTTTGATATTTAACATTTAAGTCACTGTGTATAATATTTTGCTGAGCATTTTTAAGAATTATTTCTCCCACCATTTTAAGCCTCCTGACCATGTAGCATTCGCTAGCCAAGAGAGGGGGGGGGGGGGGGAGAATCACATGACCTCTGCCAATATTGCTTTTGTTCCAGGTATTAAAGAAAGACTTGCACTTATACAGCGCCTTTCACGACCACCAGACACCTCAAAGCGCTTTACAACCAATGAAGTACTTAGTACTTTTTGGAGTGTAGTCACTGTTGTAAACAAGCTCCCACAAACAACAATGTGATAATGACCAGATAATCTGTTTTTTTGGTTATGTTTATTGAGGGCTAAATATTGGTCCCTGGACACCAGGGATAACTCCTCTGCTCTTCTTCGAAATAGTGGCATGGAATCTTTTACATCCACCTGAGAGAGCAGATGGGACCTCGGTTTGTCTCATCCGAAAGATGGCAACTCCGACAGTGCAGCGCTCCCTCAGTACTGCCCCTCCGACAATGCAGCACTCCCTCGGCATTGCCTCTCCGACAGTGCGCCGCTCTCTCAGTACTGCCCCTCCGACAGTGCGGCGCTCCCTCAGTACTGCCCCTCCGACAGTGCGGCGCTCCCTCAGTACTGCCCCTCCGACAGTGCGGCGCTCCCTCAGTACTGCCCCTCCGACAGTGCAGCACTCCCTCAGCACTGCACTGGGAGCGTCAGCTTAGATTTTTTTTGTGCTCAAGTCCCTGGAGCGGGACTTGAACCCACAACTTTCTGACTCAGAGGCAAGAGTGCTAACCACTGAGTCACGGTTGATATTAGGAGATAAATGATGTGGGAGGGGTCGGATTAATCACACATTTCCTTTTAACCTCCAGTCGCCACTATCCAAGACACAGGAATAGGCGTGGGGCAAAACTTATTTTTTTTCCCCAGTCATGTGACCCACCTTTAATCTTTTGATCACTATTCGTTCCTCACCATCTCTCTAGGTGGACTCATGCTAGTGCATGTTTCCACAGGTGCCAGTATTTCTCCTACACTTCGTGCTAATAACCAATTTCCTCCCCTCCTACACAAAAGGTACTGACTTTGCCGAGGTATGGTTCCACATCGTCAGTTTCCCTCCTGTACTGTACCCAATTGGCAATTCCAAAGAAAATGGGTGTCAGCAGGCTATTTGGCTGGGTGAAGTCATAGCTAAGCCCAAACATCCAACATTCTTGCCAGCAAAGGTCACTGGGTATCAAGAATCATAAGAATATAAGAAATAGGAGCAGGAGTAGGCCATTTGGCCCCTCGAGCTTGCTCCGTCATTCAATATCATGACTGATCTTCTACCTCAACTCCACGTTCCTGCATTCTCCCCATATCCCTTGCGACTTGACGTGTCAACTGCACACAGTCCATGTCTCTGAGCCATACAGGAAGGCGGGTATTACTACAGCCCTGTAGACCATGAGCTTGGTGGCAGATTTGAGGGCCTGGTCTTCAAACATTCTTTTCCTCAGGCAGCCGAAGGCTTCACTTGTGCTCTGGAGGCGGTGTTGTATCTCGTCGTCAATGTCTGCTCTTATTGATAAGAGGCTCCTGAGGTATGGGCCGTGCCATGGATCTTGCTGACTGGGGGCAGTGCTGTATGGCGAGGATAGGTGAGCAGGTCATTGGAGAAATACCACCAATGATGTCTCCGCAAGATCCTACAAATCCCCTGGGAGGACAGACACACCAAAATTAGCGTCCTCGGCCAGGCCAACATCTCCAGCACTGAAGCACTGACCACACTCGATCAGCTCCGCTGGCCAAGCCACATTGTTCACATGCCTGACACAAGACTCCCAAAGCAAAAGCTCTACTCGGAACTCCTTCACGGCAAACGTGCCAAAGGTGGGCAGAGGACACCCTCAAAGCCTCCCTGATGAAGTGCAACATCCCCACTGACACCTGGGAATCCCTGGCCAAAGACCACCCTAAGCGGAGGGCGCTGAGCACCTCGAGTCTCGTTGCCAAGAGCATGCAGAAATCAAGCGCAAGCAGCGTAAAGAGCGTAAGGCAAACCAGTCCCACCCACCCTTTCCCTCAACGACTATCTGTCCCACCTGTGAAAGGGACTGTGGTTCTCGTATTGGACTGTTCAGCAATCTAATAACTCATTTTAAGAGTGGAAGCAAGTCTTCCTCGATTCCGAGGGACTGCCTATGATGATGAGGGGGAATAGCCCTTGATTCCCTTAATATTCAAAAATCTATCGATCTCAGCCTTGAATATTCTCAACGACTGAGCATCCACAGCCCTCTGGGGTAGAGAATTCCAAGGATTCACGATACTCAGTGAAGAAATTTCTCCTCATCTCAGTCCTAAATGGCCGACCCCTTAACCTGAGACTGTGTCCCCTGGTTCTAGACTCCCCAGCCCAGAGAAACATCCTCCCTGCATCTACCCTGTCAATTCCTATAAGAATGTTGTATGTTTCAATGAGATCACTTCTCATTCTTTTAAACTCAAGGAACATAGACTTAGTCTACTCGATCTCTCCTCATAGGACAATCCCTCTATCCCAGGAATCAGTCTGATGAACCTGCATAACTTGAAGGTAGGTATGCAGGTACAGCAGGCAGTAAAGAAAGCAAATGGCATGCTGGCCTTCATAGCAAGGGGATTTGGGTATAGGAGCAGGGAGGTCTTACTGCAGTTGTACAGGGCCTTGGTGACACCACACCTTGAGTATTGTGTGCAGTTTTGGTCTCCTAATCTGAGGAAGGACATTCTTGCTATTGAGGGAGTGCAGCGAAGGTTCACCAGACTGATTCCCGGAATGGCAGGACTGACATATGAAGAAAGACTGGATCGACTAGGCTTATATTCACTGGAATTTAGAAGAATGAGAGGAGATCTCCTAGAAACATATAAAATTCTGACGGGATTGGACAGGTTAGATGCAGGAAGAATGTTCCCAATGTTGGGGAAGTCCAGAACCAGGGGTCACAGTCTAAGGATAAGGGGTAAGCCATTTAGGACCGAGATGAGGAGAAACTTCTTCACTCAGAGAATTGTGAACCTGTGGAATTCTCTACCACAGAGAGTTGTTGAGGCCAGTTCATTGGATATATTCAAAAGGGAGTTAGATGTGGCCTTTACGGCTAAAGGGATCAAGGGTATGGAAAGAAAGCAGGAAAGGGGTACTGAAGTTGCATGATCAGCCATGATCATATTGAATGGTGGTGCAGGCTCGAAGGGCCAAATGGTCTACTCCTGCACCTATTTTCTATGTTTCTATGTTTCTCTCAATGGCAAGTAAATCCTTCCTTAGGTAAGGAGACCAAAACTGTACACGATACTCCAGGTGCGGTCTCACTAGGGCTCTATATAATTGCAGCAAGACAGCTTTCTGGGCAAGTTATCCTCTCTCCAGGGTAGGAATGCCGAGGTGAACAGCAACTTTCCCAGTCACCTCACCTTAGCTCCGCCAGCTCAGCACAGACCAGGGCTTACATCTGAGAATAGCTGTATGGCTCAATGTGTGCGTAGCTGCTGAATCATAAGGGGACGCTGTTAGTGATTCATTCCTGGTTTCAGTTGTGCCATGGAGGGAAAGTTTTAAGTGGATGCCAGGTGCTTCTCTGCTGATATCAACATAAAACATGAGGGAGACGGAAATGGTTAAAAAGGGGCGTCTGATTCACCTTGTGCTCTGGCTTGCTTCCAGCAGAATTGCATGCTGTGCTGGGACACTCCCTGTTAGGTAATACATCAGGATAAGATACTTAATCCAGTCTACAACCTGCCAGATCGCTCTGCAGTCGACACCTGTGTAAAAATCTGAGGACAGCCAATGTTTTTAATCCTTGGTGAAGTCATTCAACCAGAGGGCAAAAAAAGTTTTGTTTTTGTACATTTCATGTAAGGGGAGTATTGGGAGCGTTTTCCTGTTTCTCTACCATTTTAATTGTCGCCCTGATTTAGAACAGACTTGTTCATAAAAATCTAAACTTGCATCAATACAGAACCTTATTATGTTGTCAAAAGGACTCAACGGGACTCCATGAATTACTGCTGGGGTACAGTAAAGGGTAAATATTCCGAGACCATGGTGAGATACCTTCCATGCTACAGGTGTCAGAAAAGCAAGGCGTGTTGCCAGGTAGGTAAACATGGCAAATGCTCTGCACCTGCAACATCCCATAGTGTCAGCTGTGGCTCAGTGGGCATCACTCTCACCTCTAAGTCAGAAGGTTGTGGGTTCAAGTCCCACTCCAGGGACTTGAGCACAAAAATCTAGACAGGCACTCCCAGTGCAGTGCTGAGGGAGCGCTGCACTGTCGGAGGTGCCGTCTTTTGGATGAGACGTTAAAATGAGGCCCCGTCTGCCCCTCTCAAGTGGACATAAAAGATCCCACGGCACTATTTAGAAGAAGAGCAGGGGAGTTCTCCCCGGTGTCCTGGGGCCAATATTTATCCCTCAAGCAACTTTAAAAAACAGATTATCTGGTCGTTATCAAATTGTTGTTTGTGGGAGCTTGCTGTGTGCAAATTGGCTGCCGCGTTTCTTACATTATAACAGTGACTACACTCCAAAATTGCTTCATTGGCTGTAAAGTGCTTTGAGACATCCGGTGGTCGTGGAAGGCGCTATATAAATGCAAGTCTTTCTTTTTCATAACAACAATGAGATGAATGATCGGTTAATCTGTTCTCTGGTGCTATTGGTTTCAGAAGGTTATAGAGCATCAGACAAGACAGTACAAGCTGGCCTTGAGTTCCCATGTACAGCACATTTTGTACATAAAACGTACCTCCCATCAAGTGTCCTAATGAAAGGGATGAAAATTGAGATCGC
Organism: Pristiophorus japonicus; assembly: GCF_044704955.1. Taxonomy (NCBI): domain Eukaryota; kingdom Metazoa; phylum Chordata; class Chondrichthyes; family Pristiophoridae; genus Pristiophorus; species Pristiophorus japonicus. The sequence goes on along the minus strand of NC_092000.1, from coordinate 9,341,495 downwards.
TCTCACAACAAATAAATTGAATTCAAAGTCCGAAAAACAGACTGGAGGGACAAACAAGGAATTCATCCCCATTGTGTTCTCATATCCATACCTCTCTATCATGTCTTTTGGGAATCCTGGAAAGTAGTCTTTACCCAACCCAGTAGAGTGCCAGAGAATTTAGGGACGACCACACTGGATCTCCAGAGAACATGGGCAAATATCTACCCAAATGAGACTTCAAGGAGTTGGAAATATGCCCACACATCCTGAGAATTCACAGAAACTGATGGATATTCACTGGCCAGGAGGAAAAATGTACAAACAAGTATAAACACTGTGTTAATGGTCACCGAGTAAGTCTTCAGGTGCAACTTCTGAAAATGGTGCCATGCGCACAGTGAAGCGTTACTAACATGTTTGATGCCTTGTACAGCGCCCTTTGTTTCTCCCCATCTCTCCTGGGGTCCAGTTCTATGGGTCCCGAATACCCACAGCACTTTGCCAAGTGAAAAGCCAAGTGTAATAGTCGACACAAGTACAAAAGCAAAATACCGCGGATGCTGGAATCTGAAATGAAAAACAGAAAATTTGGGGAATCTCAGCGGGTCAGGCAGCATCTATGGCGAGAGAAACAGAGTTAATGTTTCAGGTCGATGACCCTTCGTCAGAACTGGAAAAAGTTCGAGATGTAACAGGTTTTTAAGCGCGTGTAGGGGCAGGGAAAGGGGGGAGGGGAGGAAAGAACAAAAGGGAAGGTCTGTGATCGGGTGGAAGACAGAGGAAATTAAGAGACTAACGGGATGATGGTGCGAGGCAAAAGGAGATGGTAATGGGACAAGTTAAGAAACAAAAGAAGAATCTAGATAGGGTGTGAATGGAAAAATTATCACCAGCTGCCGTGGGAAAGCGAAAAAAACAGGGAAAGAAATGGGGGCAGAGATTATGGTTTGAAATTGTTGAGCTCGATGTTGAGTCCAGAAGGCTGTAAAGTGCCGAAACGAAAGATGAAATGCTGCTCCTTGAGCTTATGTTGAGCATCATTGGGACAGTATCAGGGGTCGAGGACAGAGACATCAGAGTGGGAGTGGAGCGGAGAATTAAAGTGACAGGTGACCGGAAGCTCGGGGTCACGCTTACGGACTGAACGGACGTGTTCTGCAAAGCGGTCACCCAATCTGCCTTTGGTCTCCCCAATGTAGAGGATACCACATCGTGAGCAGCGAATACAGGATACTAAATTGCAAGCAGTACAAGTAAATCGCTGTTTCACCGAGAAGGAGTGTTTGGGGCCCGGGACAGTGGGAAGGTGTAATAGTCGACCTAGGGGAGAAACATAGAAAATAGGTGCAGGAGTAGGCCATTCGGCCCTTTGAGCCTGCACTACCATTCAATAAGATCATGGCTGATCATTCCCTCAGTACCTCTTTCCTGCTTTCTCTCCATATCCCTTGATCCTTTTAGCCGTAAGAGCCATATCTAACTCCCTCTTGAATATATCCAATGAACTGGTATCAACAACTCTCTGCGGTAGGGAATTCCACAGGTTAACAACTCTCTGAGTGAAGAAGTTTCTCCTGATCTCAGTCCTAAATGGCTTACCCCTTATCCTTAGATTATGTCCCCTGGTTCTGGACTTCCCCAACATCGGGAACATTCTTCCTGCATCTAACCTGTCCGCTCCCGTCAGAATTTTATATGTTTCTATGAGATCACCTCTCACCCTTCTAAACTCCAGTGAATACAGGCCCAGTCGATCTAGTCTCTCCTCATATGTCAGTCCTGCCATCCCGGGAATCAGTCTGGTGAACCTTCGCTGCACTCCCTCAATAGCAAGAACGTCCTTCCTCAGATTAAGAAACCAAAACTCAACACAATATTCCAGATGAGGCCTCACTAAGGTCCTGTATAACGGCAATAAGACCTCCCTGCTCCTATACTCAAATCCCCTAGCTATGAAGGCCAACATGCCATTTGCCTTATTCACCGCCTGCTGTATCTGCATGCCAACTTTCAATGATTGATGTACCATGACACCCAGGTCTCGTTGCACCTCTCCTTTTTCTAATCTGCCGCCATTCAGATAATATTCTGCTTTCGTGTTTTTGCCACCAAAGTGGATAACCTCACATTTATCCACATTATACTGCATCTGCCATGCATTTGCCCACTCATCTAACTTGTCCAAGTCACCCTGCAGCCTTTTAGCGTCCTCCTCACAGCTCACACCGCCACCCAGCTTAGTGTCATCTGCAAACTTGGATATATTACACTCAATTCCCTCATCCAAATCATTAATATATATTGTAAATAGCTGGGGTCCCAGCACTGAGCCCTGCGGCACTCTACTAATAACTGCCTGCCATTCTGAAAGGGACCCGTTTATCCCGACTCTCTGCTTCCTGTCTGCCAACCAGTTCTCTATCCACGTCAGTACACTACCCCCAATACCATGTTCTTTAATTTTGCACACCAATCTCTTGTGTGGGACCTTGTCAAAAGCCTTTTGAAAGACCAAATATACCACATCCACTGGTTCTCCCTTGTCCACTCTACCAGTTACATCCTCAAAAAATTCTAGAAGATTTGTCAAGCAGGATTTCCCTTTCATAAATCCATGCTGACTTGGACTGATCCCGTCACTGCTTTCCAAATGTGCTGCTATTTCATCTTTAATAATTGATTCCAACATTTTCCCCACGACCGCAAACTAGACTGATTCTGTCCACATCCCAAGTCTGCACACAAACAATGCCCAGCGGAGGTAACTGGGAATTGATCAGGAACCCCTCACAATTCCAGGGGCCAATTGTGAAGTAGCGCAGACAAGGAATCGTACCTTGGACCTTCCTTGTCCATGAGGCTCAATACCACCACTGTGCATCTGCCACCACGAGAATGAGTGTTTGATGCTGTTATTTTCAAAGGGCCAGGCGGTTTCAATCGAAATATTTGCAATTGCTGCAAACTGCAGATTTTTCTGAATATCCAAAATATATTCATCCAAGCACACTAGTTGGCACCCTCACACTTCAGAATATTACACCCATGTGAGTTTAGCCTCGAACATTATAATTATCCACTTAACAATATTATTTAACAAACTCGATACCATAATTAAATCTTATCGGCAATTGACAGTGTGGGATAATACACCTCGCCAACCTGGTTTTGGGGGGAAAATTCCACCTGCGGCAAACAATTGTGTTCACAGGATGTTCTGATTATGCGTTAATTAAAAGAGGTGGGTGTTTTTTGGCAAACATGATATTGCAAAACAAACTTCCACTGAAACAACCACCAACAGAATAAGGAAATGTTTAAAATATAATTACGATGAAAATGCTGTCCTTATTCATATTGAATCTGCTCAGTTGTGGCCATTAAGGGTTTAGTTGCTATCAGCGCTTCCACAAAATACTGATAGGCTGTTAAGGCAAAAGGTCACACAGAAAAGAATTGGAGATGTTGTCTTTCTGCCATTAAAAATTCAAAGTTTTATTAATCGCACTCATGTACATAATTAAAAGTTTTGTGGCTGGCACATTTCCAACATGTCTGCAGGGCATGGGAAAATGGCCAACATGTCTGCAGGGCATGGGAAAATGGGCAACATGTCTGCAGGGCATGGGAAAATGGGCAACATGTCTGTAGGGTAAAGTGCCGAATCTGTCTGTAGGGCATAAAACATGCTGATTGGCCCAAATTTCACATTCGCTAAGAAGCAACCAGCACTCTCAAACTAGGGGTGCCAACTCTGGCTATATATTCCTGGAGGTTTCATCACATGACCTCCTCCCTCCAACTGCCCCACCCCCACCAGTGGTCACCTGACATATCCATTCTCACAGCGCAACACCTTCCTGCGGACAACTGGAAGGTCAACAGAGTCGTCTGTCAGTCAAACAGGCATTTCTTTCCATCACTAAGATTTGTAATAATTTATTTTTGAATACACATGATTTTTCCCTTGGGTTTTCCCGCAGCAGTGTCTTGAAGCTTAATCTTCAATTCCTGGAGTCTCCAGGGCAGCCCTATGTAAGGGGGAAATAAAGGCTGAGGGAATGATCATCCATGATATCATTGAATGGTGGTCCAGGCTTGAAGGGCCGAATGGCCTACTCCTGCACCTATTTTCTATGTTGACGAACAGCGAAGAATCATCCAATCAGGTAATGAAGAGTCGTTTCGCTTTCCCATTGGCGAAGGACGGTGGTGGGCCGTGAGGATGGACATACAGGGTGACCAATAGCGGGAGTGTGGGGGCAGGGCAGTTAGAGGCAGGAGGTCGTGTGATGAGACCTCCAGGAAAATGGTCCAACCAGATTTGGCGACCCTACATTCACAATGTTTCCTGCGCACGTGCATTGATCATGTTTTCCCAGCCTTCTACAAATCATCATCATCATAGGCAGTCCCTCGGAATCGAGGAAGACTTGCTTCCACTCTTAAAATGAGTCCTTAGGTGGTTGAACAGTCCAGTACAAGAACCACAGTCCCTGTCACAGCTGGGACAGATAGTCGTTGAGGGAAAGGGTGGGTGGGACAGGTTTGCAGCACGCTCTTTCCGCTCCCTGCGCTTGATTTCTGAATGCTCTCGGCGATGAGAGTTGAGGTGCTCAGCGCCCTCCCGATGCACTTCCTCCACTTAGGGCGGGGACTCCCAGGTGTCGGTGGGGATGTTGCACTTTTTCAAGGAGGCCTTCAGGGTGTCTCTGTAACGTTTCCTCTGCCCACCTTTGGCTTGTTTGCCGTGAAGGAGTTCCGAGTAGAGCACTTACTTTGGGAGTCTCGTGTCTGGCGTGCGAACTATGTGGCGGGCTGATCAAGTGTGGTCAGTGCTTCAATGCTGGGGATGTTGGCCTGGTCAAGGACGCTAATGTTGGTGCGTCTGTCCTCCCAGGAGATTTGTAGGATGTTGCGGAGGCATCGTTGGTGGTATCTCTCCAGCGACTTGAGGTGTCTACTGTACATGGTCCATGTCTCTGAACCATACAGGAGAGCGGGTATTACTACAGCCCTGTAGACCATGAGCTTGGTGGCAGTTTTGAGGACCTGGTCTTCGAACTCTATTTTCCTCAGGCGGCCGAAGGCTGCAGGAAATCCAAACGAGTTGTTCACCATAGCACTGAAACATCCAAACTTTTCAAGTGGACCTTAAATATGTGAGAGGATGAGAATACTAAAGAGGATCTATCTGTCAACATAAAATTAGTCAGGCGATGACCAGAGAAATGGATGACAGTGTTAAGATCAGTTGAGTTTTAATAGTACTTGGTAACATGGAACTGTTTATGAAAGTTAAGTATTTGGTGAATAAATTCTTTAAGGATCGCTGTCAAGCTTCTAATATCCTTGACATAGAAAAGCAAAACAAGAGTGTAAAGTGAATTGTGACTGGGCAAGTTACATTCATGTAGTTGCACCAATCTGTCTCCATCCTTCCTCCTCTCAGCCCATGACAGAGACTACCCGAGAACAATGCCAAAGGAGATCTGATACTAAGTATGAAAGGGCAGCCTGGACCAGTCATAGAATTTTACCAATGCCTTGAAGGTGTACAACAGCAGCCCGGCTGGATTTGTCTTCTGATCTTCAGCTGTAGCTCAGTGGGCAGCACTCTTGCTTCTGAGTCAGTGGGTTGTGGGTTCAAGTCTCACTCCAGGAACTTGAGCACATAAATCTAGGCTGACACTCCCAGTTCAGTGCTGAGGGAGCGTTGCACTGTCGGAGATGCCGTCTTTCGGACGAGACGTTAAAGCGAGGACCCGTCTGCTCTCTCAGGTAAACGTAAAATATCCCATGGCACTATTTCGAAGAGCACGGGAGTTCTCCCTGGTGTCTTAGCCAATATTTATCCCTCAATCAACATAACAAAATCAGATTATCTGGTCATTATCATATTGCTGTTTGTGGGAGCTTGCTGTGTGCAAATTGGCTGCCGCATTTCCCACATTATAGCAGTGACTACCCTCCAAAATTACTTAATTGTCTGTAAAGCGCTTTGAGATGTCCGGTGGTCGTGAAAGGTGCTATATAAATGCACCTCTTTCTTTCTTTCACTCTTTGCTGGTGGGGGGGGGGGAAATTAATAGTCTGATTAAGATCAGGTACTCACCTTGTGACAAAATGGCAGGACGGATTGCATGTTCTGGCATCACGGGACCAGACAACTCTGATTTGGTCGACAACCCAGAATTTTATTATCAAAAACAGAAAATGCTGGTCTGTGGAGAGAGAAACAGAGTTAATGTTTCAGGTCGATGATCTTTCGACAGAACTGAATCGACCTGAGACGTTAGCTCTGTTTCTCTCTCTCTCCACAGACCCGCTGAATATTTCCAGCATTTTCTGTTTTTATTTCAGATTTCCAGCAGTATTTTGCTCCTGAATGTTATTTACCTGTTCTGGAGTTTGTGACTGCTGCATGATCCCTTTTATCCCCATAACTCACCCATATAGCAATCAGGGGAGCTGAAAGTCCCGTCACTCAGTCGTGTTGTAACAGGTGTGCTTTTCAATGTGTTGATGCAGATAGCAATCTGCAATAGTTTTCTTTTTTTTTTAAAAAGGGCAACGTCACCTGTGAAATTGTCTCGTAAACCACTTTACCAGTTTAGTAAACAGAAAGTAGAACAGTATCCTTACACTTGCTGCAACAGTTTTAATAAGAAAGAAGAACAAAAGGTGGAAAAAGTTGAAGGTGTATGCTGTGAGGAATATGCGTCACTTCCTGCAGTGATCAACAGCACTGGAGCAACAGTGATTTGTTTCAGTCTAATCTGCTAACCTGACCACTACAAAGTAGATCCATTTCCCCTTTGATGTTAGTGAACTCTTGAAATGGCCCAAGTTCGAGACTGTGACATTGGCTATTTATAAAAGACTTGGATTTCGCCTTTCACGACCACCGGACGTCTCAAAGCGCTTTACAGCCAATGAAGTACTTTTGGAGTGTAGTCACTGTTGTAATGTGGGAAACACAGCACTCAATTTGCACACAGCAAGCTCCCACACACAGCAATGTGATAATGACCAGATAATCTGTTTTTGTTATGTTGATTGAGGGATAAATATTGGCCCCAGGACACCGGGGAGAACTTGGCTGCTCTTCTTTGAAATAGTATCATGGGATCTTTTACATCCACCTGAGGGGGCAGACGGGGCCTCGGTTTAACATCTCATTCGAAAGACAGCACCTCCGACAGTGCAGCACTCTCTTGGCATGTCAGCCTAAATTTTTCATGCTCAAGTCCCTGGAGTGCAACTTGAACCCACAACCTTCTGACCCAGAGGCAAGAGTGCTACCCACTGAGCCACATCTGATACTATTAGCAAGTCAAAGAAAGGCAACTTCAAATTCTCAGTCTGTGGGTAGGTGTTCTGCACATATTTAAAGGAGATTCAACCCTGATTATAAGGGAGCAAGATGAAAAAGCAATATCCCGTGGATCCTTTTTCCTGAGAATTTCAAGAATTTCCCTTACTTTCAGTTGGAATTGATCAGATGATTTGGGAAAAGAGTTGAGGGAGTTTCACATTGTCACAGCATTGTAGTTGGAATCAGAAACTTTTTGGTGGGCCAGAATTCCATCTGGTTTATGAACTAACAAGGGGATGCCCCATACCATTGCTTTTGGATAAAAAGCAAAGGCCCCGATATTTAGAGGGAGAAGGGAGAGGAGCATGTGTTTGCAGAGGGAGGGAAACTAGGAAATCCTGAGCATGTAGAGGTCCTTCCAAATTCAGGACCTCATTATCATTTTATTAACTGTTTCCCGCTTGACAGCGGGCCAAATTAGGTTCAAGTCCCACTCCAGGGACGTGAGCAAAAAAATCTAGGCTGACTCTCCAGTGCAGCACTGAGGGAATTTATCAGGAATATTTTCCCAGGCACCAACTGTTTCCTAATGTAGTTTTATTTTATTCTCCACATCTTCAAACTTAATCCTCCATCTCATTGGGATTGTACCCCCTTCCCCAATTTGAAAGAAAAGAAAGAAAGACTCGGATTTATATAGCGCCTTTCACGACTACCGGACGTCTCAAAGTGCTTTACAGCCAATGAAGTACTTTTGGAGTGTAGTCACTGTTGTAATGTGGGAAACGCAGCACTCAATTTGCACACAGCAAGCTCCCACACACAGCAATGTGATAATGACCAGAAAATCTGTTTTTGTTATGTTGAATGAGGGATAAATATTGGCCCCAGGACACCGGGGATAACTCCCCTGCTCTTCTTTGAATAGTGCCATGGGATCTTTTACATTCACCTGAGAGGGCAGACGGGGCCTCAATTTAACATCTCATTCGAAAGAAGGCACGTCGGAGGGGCAGTACTGAGGGAACGCTGCACTGTCAGAGAGACAGTACTGAGGGAGCGCCGCACTGTCGGAGGTGCCGTCTTTTGGATGAGACATTAAACCGAAGTCCCATCTGCCCTCTCAGGTGGACGTAAAAGATACCACAGCACCATTTCGAAGAAGAGCAGGGGAGTTCTCCCCGGTGTCCTGGGGCCAATATTTATCCCTCAATCAACATAACAAAAAACAGATTATCTGGTCATTATCATATTGCTGTTTGTGGGAGCTTGCTGTGCGCAAATTGGCTGCCGTGTTTCCTGCATTACAACAGTGACTACACTCCAAAAAGTACTTCATTGGCTGTAAAGCGCTTTGAGACGGCCGGTGGTCGTGAAAGGCGCTATATAAATCCGAGTCTTTCTTTCTTTTCTTTCAAATTGGGGGAGGGGTGTACAATCCAAATGAGATGGGGGAATAAGTTTGAAGATGTGGAGAATAAAATAAAACTACATTGGGAAACAGTTGGCGCCTGGGAAAATATTCCTGATAAATAGTGCCAATAGTCACTTGCCCACTAACGAGGCACAGCTGGATTGTATATAATTACAGCAAAATAAACTAGTACAGCTCGCATTCCTGGGTCTCTGGGATTCCTTTTACAAATATTGCATGTTTCCATTTCAACTTGTTCTTTTTCAAGGGAACAGCCAGACTCCCGTGCCTCCATTCCCAGAGAGAAAGTTTGAACAGGCTGTGATACGAGTTACAAGCATCTCGTTGAGGTACAGTTGGGAATTACTAGCTCTCTGCGTCTCTCCCTGCTGAGCACTTCCTTCGAGCAGTGCTTTACATCATCGCTCTGGGATTGAGTGGTCCCCTGTGGAACAGAACAAACATCCCACGTGGAGTGAGTTCAATGATACTCCATGCTTTAGTGATCGTAAATAACATGTCCACAGGCCAGCATCCACACATCAAACCCTAGGGACTCAATACTCCCTGGTTTGGATTTCTGTCTCCTTTTCCATGTCTGTTCTTCGTGACTACGCCTTGGCATGGAGCTGGGTAGATTATTTAACCTTGGAGGGTGATGGAGGGGCACCACAACTGAACTTCAGAAATAGGAGCAGGAGTCAGCCATTGGGCCCCTCGAGCCTGCTCCGCCATTCAATAGGATCATGGCTGATCTTCTACCTCAACTCCACTTTGCTGCACTGTCCTCATATCCCTTGATTCCCTTAATATCCAAAAATCTATCGATCTCTGTATTGAATATACTCAAAGACTGAGCCTCCACATCTCTCTGGGTGAGAATTCCAAGGATTCACCACCTTCTGAGTGAAGACGTTTCTCCTCATCTCAGTCCTAAATGGCTGACCCCTGGTTCTAGACGCCCCAGCCAGAGGAGACCCAACCCTATCTTCACCTCATGACCACACTGGCAGACTTCACTGAAACACAAACAGACAAAGCATCCAGGAAGGCGCCGAACTCCTCGAGTATATTCGCCAAGAGCAAGCTGAAGCCAAGTGTAGACAGCAGAAGGAGTGCACGACAACCCAAGCATCCCACCCACCTGTCCCTCCAACCACCGTCTGCCCCACCTGTGACAAAGACTGTAGGTCCCACATTGGACTCATCAGTCACCTGAGAACTCCCGTTAGTGTGGAAGCAAGTCATCCTCGACTCCGAGGGACTGCTGAAGGAGAAGAAGACAACCAGAAGTAGAAAACGGTGTTGGTTTCTCCTCCCTAATCCAACCGCAGTGCCACTGCCCCTGCCCTTAGCCCACGCTCTGCAAGGATCTAAGCCAAGACCTTCCTATTCTGTGTGGCTCGGCATCACGCTGGATAAACTTAGCCAGCCATCAGGGAGCTTTTCTAGCTGGGGTTTGTGTGTGTGTTCCAATGGTGATTTCATCACATGAAGCCCACTGTAGACCTTATGATTCGATCCGCAGAGGCGGTTGCGTCTCCAAAAGCCTACATGGCATCAGTGTCTAGAGTCCCCACTTGAGCTACATAAGAGTCACACAGGTCTCCATCTTTTAAAGTTCAAGGTTCATTCCAGAAGTTGCCTATAATCCTGCACCCTTTACATTCTATTTTGTCCCTGGTCAATGGCAATTCACCCAGAGAGTGGTGAACCTGTGGAATTCTCGACCACAGAAAGTTGTTGAGCGCAGTTCGTTAGATATATTCAAGAGGGAGTTAGATGTGACCCTTACGGCTAAAGGGAACAAGGGGTATGGAGAGAAAGCAGGAATGGGGTACTGAGGTGAATGATCAGCCATGATCATATTAAATGGTGGTGCAGGCACGAAGGGCCGAATGGCCTACTCCTGCACCTATTTTCTATGTTTCTATGACCCATTTTCGCCCGGGAGCAACAATTCTGTAGCACCCTGTGAGACTGCCGCAGACGATGCCCGCGCTGGCTTCACGGGTCGCAAACCGGGCCTCACTCTGCTCGCTGGGCGAAAATTAAATGGGAGGTGCGGCGCGCACTTTTGTTTAAACAGAAGACTTACTTGCTTTGTCCAATCCGTGGGGTCCGTGCCGCGATGTTGCAGCCTGGCATTCCGCTTCTGTGCCGGGCTGCTGCCACGGCACCCCGCTCCCCGGTGACGAAGTGGTGGCCCCTTCGCCCTGATGCAGAGTCGGCAGTGTGTCCTCCCCTTTAACGGAAGGGGAGGCTCCTGTAATTCCTGCACTTAGTGCCCCAGTCCTGCCCCCGAGAGAAAGTGAAGCCCGAGACACTGCACTCCACTTCCTCCCGGGGGCAGTAACCCCGGCCCTGATGTTTCCACTCGGAGATAGGTGCCATTAATATAAGATCGTTACTAAACAGAGAGTGATGAGAATGTACCTGCCCGTGCTCCAATCAGCGACCCAGATTTGGCTGATGTCAAATCCAGTCGCCCTCTTCACAGCTTTCACCCTCCTGCAGCAGCACGCACTGTATCTTGTAGTGGCACGCCTCCATGGTCTTTTTAAGGCCCAGGTCGCTGATTGGAGCGCGGGCAGGTACAGCAGGAGCGGCGAGGTCGGGGTGAAGGAGCAGTGAGAGATTGCAGAGCAACGCGACCGGGGCCCAGGAGAAGCGTGAGTTCGGGGCCCAGAAGAGGCGAGGGCCCAGGGGCAGCACGGGCCAGGCCACACTGCGACATGTGTGCGCACGAGGTCCATGGGTAATCCTTGCCACTGGACCAAGACCTCGCTCTGTCAAGCCCGTGTGGTGGCTGGTGTGCAACGGCCATCACACGTTAAAAAAATCCCCGCACAGGCATGTTCCACCCTTCAATATGTAGTTCGGGACTATTATGTCTGTAAGCACTCTAGTAATGACTCCACGAGGTAAGGTATTGCATTTGAACTGTTGTGACCTTAGTCTATTTATTGCAGCTCCTGAATGAAGGTACAGTACGGTGGGCTCCCTTTTATACCTGGTTACCTGCAGTGTGCAGGTGACCCCTAGGTCTCCACCAGTTGCACCCTCTGGTGGTACAGGTATAGTGTATACAGTGTGAAGATACATTCAGTGGTCTTATGTAACTGTACATTGAGTGTACAGAGTATATATTAGGCCCTTCATTGAAACACCTGTAAACTAACTCATCCCTTTTTGGCATGGAAGCAAGTCATCCTCGATTCGAAGGACTGCCTATGATGATGGTGAGAATGTGAAACTCGCTATCAGGGAGTATGGGAAAGGAATAGAAGGACATGTCGATGGGGTGAGTTGCAATAGGGTGGGAGGAGGCTCATGTGAAGCATAAACACCAGCATGAACTGGTTGGGCTGAATGGCCTGTTTCTGTGCTGTACATTCTATGTAATACTATGTAGTATGCAATGTTCTCTTTAAGCTGTGCAGCGCTGCAGGGGACCCACACAGCTGGAGAGCTGCCTTTTAAATAGAAAAATCGCACATGCGCAGCATTTTGAATTGCCTACATAGCCTGCTAAAGCGTCGTGCGGGCCAAAGAAAAATGAGGGGGAATATTGGTAGTATGTGCTTTACAGACTATGTCATGCTAAGTTGTATGTGCCTGGTCTTGTCCTCTCCAGGGTGCAGGAGGTAGTAGTATCGAGAGTTGCTCAAACAGGATATGGATGTGATGACTTTACCACTCTTTGAGTTCAGTGATTTATGTGGGAAAGCAGGCAAGAACACAGTGTGTGTGTGTAAAAAAAAGATTAATTACACTTAAACGGCACAAGTCAACACAGACCTCAAAGCAGCAGTCAGAGATACAGGCGACAGGGCTGTCCGTCGTAAACAGCGAAGGGGCCGCTGGAGTCGGTGTATGCTGGGGCCAGGCTTGGCTCTCGGCCTACTTTTGTTCGTTATGATATTTATAAGTTGTTTCAACTACCTGCTGATAAGATCATCCAGCCTCCGTGTGACTTTTTTCTGAAGGGATTGGGTGGTCTTTGATTCTATAAAATCAGTTGGTTTAGGCAGGCAGCCTAGAAGATATCCACGCTGCTACATCGGAAGCTTTGGCCTGGATATCCAAATTGGACATTGATGTTTGATTTGATTTGCTACTACCATACGATTTAGTCTTCGGCAATCACATTATTAACTTTCGAAGTGTTGCGATTGATGGCTCAGTGGGTATAATCTGTGTGGTGTATACTGAACCATAAAGAACAGTAAATCACCAAGTTTGTGCCCCAACCTGTGCTAAACAAGTTGACTGCACCTGAGTGACAGTGGGATTCAGAACATAGGAACAGGGGGAGGCCATTCAGCCCCTCGCGCCTGTTCCGCCATTTTATAAGATCATGGCTGATCTGTATCGTAACTCCAACTACCCCCTTGCTTCCGTATCCCTTAATATCCTTGCATAACAAAAGTCTATTAATCTCAGTTTTGACATTTTCAATTGACCCCCAGCGTCAATAGCTTTACAATGTTCCAGATTTCCATCAGCCGTAGTGTAAAGAAGTGCTTCCTGACCTCAACCCCGAAAAGCCTCACTCGAATTTGAAGGTTTTGCCCCCTTGATCTGGACTTCCCCACCAGAGAAAATACTTTCATTCTATCTTGCGACTAATAGCCTGAGCATTCCTGGTCTTAACGTGGCGTTGGTGAGGCCTATAAAGGCCCAGCGGCAGCGAGAGGCGGCGGCAGTCCGAGAGGCGGGAGTTCGTGGCGTTGGTGAGGCCAATAAAAGGCCCAGCGGCAGAGGAGAGGCAGTCCGAGAGGCGGGAGTTCCTGGCGTTGGTGAGGCCTATAAAAGGCCCAGCGGCAGAGGAGAGGCAGTCCGAGAGGCGGGAGTTCCTGGCGTTGGTGAGGCCAATAAAAGGCCCAGCGGCAGAGGAGAGGCAGTCCGAGAGGCGGGAGTTCCTGGCGTTGGTGAGGCCTATAAAAGGCGAGCCGGTGCAGCTGCAGCGGGGAGAGAAGGCAAAAAAGTAGAAAGAAATCAAAATGTGATGTCACAGCCAAGGGGGTAAGTGATTGGCTGGTGATTGGTGAGTAGCTTTTCTTTTTCTTTTTTATATCAGTAAGTAACTGTTTAACATTGTTGTTGCCAATTTAAGTGTATCTAAGGGTTAAGTCATGGCAGGAGAGCTCGGTCACGTAATATGCTCCTCCTGTACCATGTGGGAACTCAGGGACACTTCCGGTGTCCTTGACGACTACATCTGCGGGAAGTGTATCCACCTCCAGCTCCTGACAGACCGCGTTGTGGATTTGGAGCTGAGGGTGGATTCACTCTGGAGCATCCACGATGCTGAGAATGACATGAGTAGCATGTGTAGCGAGTTGGTCTTACCGCAGGTGAAGGGTCCACAGCCAGCTAGGGAATGGAAGACCAGCTGGAAGAGCAGTGCAAGGAAGGTAGTGCAGGGGTCCCATGCGGTCATCCTCCTGCAAAACAGATACACTGCTTTGAGTACTGTTGAGGGGGATGACTCATCAGGGGAGGGCAGCAGCAGCCAAGTTCAAGGCACCGTGACTGGCTCTGTTGCACAGGAGGGCAGGAAAAAGAGTGGGCGAGCGATAGTGATAGGGGATTCAATTGTAAGGGGAATAGATAGGCGTTTCTGCGGCCGCAACCGAGACTCCAGGATGGTATGTTGCCTCCCTGGTGCATGGGTCAAGGATGTCTCGGAGCGGGTGCAGGACATTCTAAAAAGGGAGGGACAACAGCCAGTTGTCGTGGTGCACATTGGTACCAACGACATAGGTAAAAAAAGGGATGAAGTCCTACGAGACGAATTTAAGGAGCGAGGAGCTAAATTAAAAAGTAAGACCTCAAAAGTAGTAATCTCGGGATTGCTCCCAGTGCCACGTGCTAGTCAGAGTAGGAATCGCAGGATAGCGCAGATGAATACGTGGCTTGAGCAGTGGTGCAGCAGGAAGGGTTTCAAATTCCTGGGGCATTGGAACAGGTTCTGGGGGAGGTGGGACCAGTACAAACCGGACGGTCTGCACCTGGGCAGGACCGGAACCAATATTCTAGGGGGAGTGTTTGCTAATGCTGTTGGGGAGGAGTTAAACTAATATGGCAGGGGGCTTGGGAACCAATGCAGGGAGACAGAGGGAAACAAAAATGAGACAAAAGCAAAAGACAGAAAGGAAAAGTGGAGGGCAGAGAAACCCAAGGCAAAAAAACAAAAAGGGCCACTGAATATAAAGGGGCTGCAGGAGGGGTCAAAACTAAAAATCATGGTTTAAAAACTAGGATTAAAACACTCTACCTAAACGCACACAGCATTTGAAATAAAGTAAATGAGTTGACGGCACAAATCATTACAAATGGGTATGATTTGGTGGCCATTACAGAAACATGGTTGCAGGGTGGCCAAGACTGGAAATTAAACATACAGGGGGATCTGACGATTTGGAAAGATAGACAAGAAGGGAAAGGAGGTGGGGTAGCTCTGTTAATAAAGGATGATATCAGGGTAGTTGAGAGAGACGATATTAGCTCTAATGAACAAAATGTTGAATCATTGTGGGTGGAGATTAGAGATAGTAAGGGGAAAAAAGGGGCGTAGTTTATAGGCCCCCAAATAATAACTTCACGGTAGGGCGGGAAATAATCAAGGGAATAATGGAGGCATGTGAAAAAGGAACGGCAGTACTCATGGGGGATTTTAACCTACATATCGATTGGTCAACTCAAATCGCACGGGGTAGCCTGGAGGAGGAATTCATAGAATGCATGTGGGATTGTTTCTTAGAACAGTATGTAACAGAACCTGCAAGGGAGCAAGCTATCTTAGATCTGGTCCTGTGCAATGAGACAGGAAAAATAAACGATCTCCAAGCAAAAGATCCTCTCGGAATGAGTGATCACAGTATGGTTAAATTTGTAATACAGATTGAGGGTGAGGAAGTTGTGTCAGAAACAAGCGTACTATACTTAAACAAAGAGGACTACAGTGGGATGAGGGCAGAGTTGGCTAAAGTAGACCGGAAACACAGACTAAACGGTGGCACAATTGAGGAACAGTGGAGGACTTTTAAGGAGCTCTTTCATCGTGCGCAACAAAAATATATTCCAGTGAAAAAGAAGGGCGGTAAGAGAAGGAATAACCAGCTTTGGATAACCAAGGAAATAAAGGAGAGTATCAAATCAAAGACCAATGCGTATAAGGTGGCCAAGGTTAGTGGGAAACTAGAGGATTGGGAAAATTTTAAACAACAGCAAAGAATGACTAAAAAAGCAATAAAGAAAGGAAAGATAGATTACGAAGGTAAATTTGCGCAAAACATAAAAACAGATAGTAAAAGCTTTAACAGATATATAAAACAGAAAAGAGTGACTAAAGTAAATGTTGGTCCCTTAGAAGATGAGAAGGGGGATTTAATAATGGGAAATGTGGAAATGGCCGAGACCTTAAACAATTATTTTGCTTCGGTCTTCACAGTGGAAGACACAAAAACCATGCCAAAAATTGCTGGTCACAGGAATGTGGGAAGGGAGGACCTTGAGACAATCACTATCACTAGGGGGGTGTAGAATTTACCAACTCGTCTAACCTGTACAAGTCACCCTGCAGCCTCTTAGTGTCCTCCTCACAGATCACACCGCCAATATATATTAATGATTTAGATGATGGAATTGAGTGTAATATCTCAAGTTTGCAGATGACACTAAACTTGGTGGTGGTGTGATCTGTGAGGAGGACACTAAGAGGCTGCAGGGTGACTTGGACAAGTTAGGTGAGTGGGCAAATGCATGGCAGATGCAGTATAAAGTGGATAAATGTGAGGTTATCCACTTTGGGGGCAAAAACACGAAGGCAGAATATTATCTGAATGGCGGAAAATTAGGAAAAGGGGAGGTGCAGCGAGACCTGGATGTCATGGTTCATCAGTCATTGAAAGTTGGCATGCAGGTACAGCAGGCAGTGAAGAAGGCAAATGGTATGTTGGCCTTCAGAGCAAGGGGATTTGAGTATAGGAGCAGGGAAGTCTTGCTGCAGTTGTACAGGGCCTTGGTGAGGCCCCACCTGGAATATTGTGTTCCGTTTTGGTCTCCTAATCTGAGGAAGGACGTTCTGGCTATTGAGGGAGTGCAGCGAAGGTTCACCAGACTGATTCCAGGGATGGCTGGAATGACATTTAAGAAGAGGCTGGATCAACTGGGCCTTTATTCACTGGAGTTTAGACGGATGAGAGGGGATCTCATACAAACTTAAGATTCTGATGGGACGGGACAGGCTAGGTGCGGGAAGAATGTTCCCGATGTTGGGGAAGTCCAGAACCAGGGGACACAGTCTTAGGATAAGGGGCAGGCCGTTTAGGACTGAGATGAGGAGAAACTTCTTCACTCAGAGTTGTTAACCTGTGGAATTGCCTGCCGCAGAGAGTTGTTGATGCCTGTTCATTGGATATATTCAAGAGGGCTTTAGATATGGTTAGATATCCCCTTATGGTTCAGGGGATCAAGGGGTATGGAGAGAAACCAGGAAAGGGGTACTGAAGGAATGATCAGCCATGATCTTATCGAATGGCGGTGCAGGCCCGAAATGCCGAATGGCCTTCTCCTGCACCTATTTTCTATGTTTCTATGTTTCTAATGAGCCTTATTACTTCACTGGCGAGTTAATCCGATGGCTCAGTTCTCGGAATGCCCAATAACAGCTCACTTCAAAAGTTTAGAACATATAAGAATTAGGAACAGGAGTAGGCCATCTAGCCCCTCGAGCCAGCTCCGCCATTCAACAAGATCATGGCTGATCTGGCCGTGGACTCAGCTCCCGTAACCCTTAATTCCCTTATTAAAAATCTATCTATCTGTGATTTGAATACATTCAATGAGCTAGCCTCAACTGCTTCCTTGGGCAGAGAATTCCACAGATTCACAACCCTCTGGGAGAAGAAATTTCTTCTCAACTCGGTTTTAAATTGGCTCCCTCGTATTTTGAGGCTGTGCCCCCTAGTTCTAGTCTCTCCGACCAGTGGAAACAACCTCTCTGACTCTATCTTGTCTATCCCTTTCATTATTTTAAATGTTTCTCTAAGATCACCCCTCATCCTTCTTATCTCCAATGAGTAAAGACCCAGTCTACTCAATCTATTATCATAAGGTAACCCCCTCATCTCCGGAATCAACCGAGTGAATCGTCTCTGTACCCCCTCCAAAGCTAGTATATCCTTCCTTAAGAAAGGTGACCAAAACTGCATGCAGTACTCCAGGTGCGGCCTCACCAATACCCTGTACAGTTGCAGCAGGACCTCCCTGCTTTTGTACTCCATCCCTCTTGCAATGAAGGCCAACATTCCATTCGCCTTCCTGATTACCTGCTGCACCTGCAAACTAACTTTTTGGGATTCATGCACAAGGACCCCCAGGTCACTTGCACCGCAGCATGTTGTAATTTCTCCCCATTCAAATAATATTCCCTTTTACTGTTTTTTTTTCCCAAGGTGGATGACCTCACATTTTCCGACATTGTATCCCATCTGCCAAACCTTAGCCCATTCGCTTAACCTATCTAAATCTCTTTGCAGCCTCTCTGTGTCCTCTACACAACCCGCATTCCCACTAATCTTTGTGTTATCTGCAAATTTTGTTACACTGCACTCTGTCCCCTCTTCCAGGTCATCTATGTATATTGTAAACAGTTGTGGTCCCAGCACCGATCCCTGTGGAACACCACTAACCACCAATTTCCAACCCGAAAAAGACCCCTTTATCCTGACTCTCTGCTTTCTGTTAGCTAGCCAATTCTCTATCCATGCTAATACATTTCCCCTGACTCCGCGTACCTTTATCTTCTGCAGTAACCTTTTGTGTGGTACCTTATCGAATGCCTTTTGGAAATCTAAATACATCACATCCATCGGTACACCTCTATCCACCATGCTTGTTATATCCTCAAAGAATTCCAGTAAATTAGTTACACATGATTTCCCCTTCATGAATCCATGTTGTGTCTGCTTGATTGCACTATTCCTATCTAGATGTCCCGCTATTTCTTCCTTAATGATAGCTTCAAGCATTTTCCCCACTACAGATGTTAAACTAACCGGCCTATAGTTACCTGCCTTTTGTCTGCCCCCTTTTTTTAAACAGAGGCGTTACATTAGCTGCTTTCCAATCCGCTGGCACCTCCCCAGAGTCCAGAGAATTTTGGTAGATTATAACGAATGCATCTGCTATAACTTCCGCCATCTCTTTTAATACCCTGGGATGCATTTCATCAGGACCAGGGGACTTGTCAACCTTGAGTCCCATTAGCCTGTCCAGCACTACCCCCCAAGTGATAGTGATTATCTCAAGGTCCTCCATTCCCACATTCCCGTGACCAGCAATTTTTGGCATGGTTTTTGTGACTTCCACTGTGAAGACTGAAGCAAATCTAATTGTTTAAGGTCTCAGCCATTTCCACATTTCCTATTATTAAATCCCCCTTCTCATCTTCTAAGGGACCAACATTTACTTTAGTCACTCTTTTCCGTTTTATATATCGGTAAAAGCTTTTACTATCTGTTTTTATGTCTTGTGCAAGTTTACTTTCGTAATCTATCTTTCCTTTCTTTATTGCTTTCTTAGTCATTCTTTGCTGACGTTTAAAATTTTCCCAATCTGTTAGTTTCCCACTAACCTTGGCCACCTTATATGCATTGGTTTTTAATTTGATACTCTCCTTTATTTCCTTGGTTATCCACGGCTGGTTATCCCTTCTCTTACCGCCCTTCTTTTTCATTGGAATATATTTTTGTTGAGCACTATGAAAGAGCTCCTTAAAAGTCCTCCACTGTTCCTCAATTGTGCCACCGTTTAGTCTGTGTTTCCGGTCTACTTTAGCCAACTCTGCCCTCATCCCACTGTAGTCCCCTTTGTTTAAGCATAGTACGCTCGTTTGAGACACTACTTCCTCACCCTCAATCTGTAATACAAATTCAACCATACTGTGATCACTCATTCCTGGAGGATCTTTACTGGGAGATCGTTTATTATTTCTGTCTCATTACACAGGACCAGATCTAAGATAGCTTGCTCCCTTGTAGGTCTGTAACATACTGTTCTAAGAAACAATCCCATAGGCATTCTATGAATTCCTCCTCCAGGCTACCCCGTGCGATTTGAGTTGACCAATCGATATGTAGGTTAAAATCCCGTATGATTACTGCCGTTCCTTTTTCACATTCCTCCATTATTCCCTTGATTATTGCCCGCCCTACCGTGAAGTTATTATTTGGGGGCCTATAAACTACGCCCACCAGTGACTTTTCCCCCTTACTATCTCTAATCTCCACCCACAATGATTCAACATTTTGTTCATTAGAGCCAATATCGTCTCTCACAACTGCCCTGATATCATCCTTTATTAACAGAGCTACCCCACCTCCTTTCCCTTTTTGTCTATCTTTCCAAATCGTCAGATACCCCTGTATGTTTAATTCCCAGTCTTGGCCACCCTGCAACCACGTTTCTGTAATGGCCACCAAATCATACCCATTTGTAATGATTTGTGCTGTCAACTCATTTACTTTATTTCGAATGCTGCGTAGAGTGTTTTAATACTAGTTTTTAAACCATGATTTTTAATTTTGACCCCCTCCTGCAGCCCCTTTATATTCATACATGGTGTCCCTTCCTATCACCTTGTGGTTTACACTTACCCCAGTGCTACTCTGCTCTGTTTCCTCCTGCCTTTTGCATTCTTTCTTGGGGTCCTGTTCATCTGAGCTCTCACCCATTCTAACTAGCTCAGAGCCCTCTCCTGGGTTCCGAATACTCCTTGCATTGAGGCACCGAGCTTTCATGCTTGCCTTTTTATTAAACTTTGACCCTTTAGAATTTTGCTGTACAGTGGCCCTTTTTGTTTTTTGCCTTGGGTTTCTCTGCCCTCCACTTTTACTCATCTCCTTTCTGTCTTTTGCTTTAGTCTCCATTTTGTTTCCCTCTGTCTCCCTGCATTGGTTCCCATCTCCCTGCCATATTAGTTTAACTCCTCCCCAACAGCACTAGCAAACACTCCCCCTGGTACATTGGTTCCGGTCCTGCCCAGGTGCAGACCGTCCGGTTTGGGGTGTTCGGCATTTGGGAAGGATTCTGACGGGAAGGGGTGGGTTGGGTGTGGGGGGAGTGTTCCCGGTGTTGGGTGGGTCTGGAGCCGGGAGGGGGCGGGGGCACGGTCTTGGGATGGGGAGAGACTTCTTCACTCGGGGAGTTGTTGGCCTGTGGGGTTCCCTGCCACGGAGAGTTGTTGATGCCAGTTCATTGGATGTGTTCGGGAGGGAGTTGGATGTGGTCCTTGCGGCTGGGGGGGTCGGGGGGGTGTGGAGGGGGCGTGAGGGGGGGGGGGGGAGGGGTGGAGTGCTGGGGTGGGTGATCAGCCATGATCTTGTTGAATGGCGGTGCAGGCTCGAAGGGCCGAATGGCTTACTCCTGCACCTATTTTCTATGTTTCTATGTTTGCACGGCAACTCTGCGATATTGTTGTACAGCAACCATTTAAAAATATTTTATTTAGCTGCTATTAAAACTAACATCAATCTATCCATGTTGACAGAAGCATTTCAAAGACGAACGGTGATCTTCACATACTCCTTCTCTTCTAGACAGGATAAAGTGTCTCACAGGGCATTACCTTTGCAGCCTACACCCTTAAACCTCATGCCATTACGATGTATTATCACTAACTAACATTCTTTCGGGAATTTTCTGTGGATATTTTGGAATATTTACTGCATTCGTCAAGTGCCTGGTTTGCTGCCTGATGTTGACACATTCGTCGACACTTGAACAAGTACTTTGGCTGGAAGCAATATCAACAAACAGAAAAATAGCTACAACTTCACTCCCAAAACATCCCAGTGTTATCAGATCTTGATTAATAAAGAGCGTGATGTTTACTCAACAGCATACACAACATGAGGTTGGAAAAGACGAATCGATTCCAGAGTTGTCACTGCAGTAAGCTTCAGACCACAGGCAGGCCTAATCCCAGTCCCAAGGACCACATTCTTTGCCATTCACTCCCACTGCACAGAAATGTAATGAAAGCCCCTTGGATCACACGCCATTTGTTTCTATGGGTACGGATGACAGGAGACGTGTACAAATATTAGATCTGCGCAGAGCTGTACAAATTTCACAGGATAAATTTACAATGGAATCTTCAAAGGCCTGGAAAAATGGTCACTCTTGTATCAATCGCTACTTCTCTAAATCCTGTCCCACTGGCAATCCCGAATACTGCAATTAATTGATCGGTCTTCACGATGAGTCTTGATAGTGAGTACCACCTCCTGCCTTCTGTAAACCTGAGCTTTTCTAAAACTCTGCTGCCCATAACCTAACCAAGTCTCGTTCACCCATCATCCCCTGTGCTCGCTGCCTGTGTCCTAACTCGCACCCAATCCCGCTCACCCATTACCCCATGCTCGCTGCCTGTGTCCTAACTCGCACCAAGTCCCGCTCACCCATTAACCCGTGCTCGCTGTCCCGTGTCCTAACTCGCACCAAGTCCCACTCACCAATCACCCCCTGTGCTCGCTGACCATGTCCTAACTCGCACCGAGTCCCGCTCACTGACCCGTGTCCTAACTCGCACTAAGTCCCACTCACCCATCACCCCCTGTGCTCGCTGACCTACATTGGTCCCTTGTCCTGCCACGCCTCGATTTTAAAAATTTGCATCCTATGTGTTCAAATCCCTCCATGGCCTCGCCCCCTCCCTATCTCTGTAACCTCTTCCAGCCCTACAACCCGAGATCTCTGCGTTCCTCCAATTCTGGCCACTTGCACATTCCCGATTTTCATCGCTCCACCACTGGTGGCCATGCCTTCATTGACCTCGGCCCTAAGCTCTGGAAACACTCCCTAAACTTCTCCGCCCCTCTCTCCTCCTTTAAGTCACTCCTTAAAACGTGCCTCTTTGATCGAGCTTTATGTCACCTGTCCTATTATCTCTTTTATGTGGTTCGGTGATGTCATTTTTTCTGATAACGCTCCTATGAAGTGCCTTGGGACATTTGTACTATGTTTAAGGTGCAATATAAATGCAAGTTATTGTTACATATGTTGAAAAATGCCTATTTAGGCTAAAATCATATAGGAAGCTAATTTTAATATTAGTAAGTGGATGACTGATTAACTGCCAACTGAGTAATATTTGATATTCCAACAGTTGTCAAGGAGATTCAAATGCCCTTGCAGTAAATAATTAAATAAAAAATCAACAGTTCTACCTACCTTCAGTATTTCAGTGTTTATTTTTCCCAGTGTCAAATAAATCACTGATAACGATGGAGTGCGAAAGAACAAACAGGGAACTATTTATTTAATCAAACGACAATGCATAAAATACACATCCACGAACAATTCATGGAATTGTGAAATACGGAGTGTTTCACACCAACACTTTCTTTACTAACTGGATCACATGGACAAATATTCATTCTGGGGATGTGGGCATCGCTGGCAAAGGCGGCATTTATTGCCCATCCCTCAGCTGCCTTGAGAATGTCTTCTTGATACAACTGAGTAGCTTCAGAGTGCAGTTAAAAGCCAACCATGTTGGTAAGGGAATGATGTCTCATATAGGCCCAGACCGGGTAAGGTCAGCAGGTTTCCTTCCACATAGGACCAGACAATACCTTGGAGTTTGCACTTGGAAAAGAGTCAAAAACCCACCTGTATAAAATGGCTGTCCAGGATTGGTCGGGGCTGTGAAATGGGGAAGTGCAATTAAAAAGGCTGAGAAGATTTATTGCTGTTTTTTGAGATTATCTGTTCACCTTTTTATTTGGCACTCCCATTTTTTGGGGGGGAATATCCCCAATACTGGCACAATGCATTGCCATATGGGAATCCTTCCTATTTATTTGTGTTTTTGGAAGGAAAAAAGACTTGCGTTTATATAGTGCCTTTCACGACCACCGGATGTCTCAAAGCGCTTTACAGCCAATGAAGTACTTTAGGAGTGTAGCCACTGTTGTAATGTGGGAAACACGGCAGCCATCTTGCGCACAGCAAGCTCACACACACCAATATGATAATGACCAGATAATCTGTTTTTGTTATGTTGATTGAGGGCTAAATATTGGCCCCAGGACACCGGGGATAATTCCCCAGCTCTTCTTCGAAATAGCGCCATGGATCTTTCACACCCACCTGAGAGAGCAGACGGGGCCTCGGTTTAATGTCTCAACTGAAAGACAACACCTCCGACAGTGCAGCGCTCCCTCAGCACTGCACAGGGAACGTCAGCCTAGATTTATATGCTCAAGCCCCTGGAGTGGGACTTGAACCCAAAGCCAAGGAGGAAGAGGAGGAGCAACAAAGGGATGCCAGCCAGGTCAGGCCGCTCTAGATACAGGCTGCGCCCACCTGGCAGTACCCTCACACCCAGATTTAGAGGCACACCTACCTGGATTTGTCTTGATTCTACACTTCGCCAGCGAGGGACAGTAATAAAGCCGTGCTGTGAGGAACTTTGTAGCTGGCATTCAACAAAACGGTGGCACTGCCAGTGGCAGTAATAACCAGCTGTGGCCCCAATTAACCTGCCTCCACCTGTCTCCTGGGCACAGATTTCAAGGCCGCTCCATGGAGTGGATGCCCTGGATTGGCACAGATGGTTATCTCATGTTCTTCAGCATCACCTCCACTTTGCAGGGTATTGGAGTGTTGTATTGGCCCATGCCCTAGCCAAAAACTTGGTTTGCCCTCTCCGCATTTATTGTGCCACCCTGTTTACCTAAACAACCATTGCAAAGGGCTCAAATATACTTTCAGAATATCAGAAGCCTCAATAAAAGCTACCAATATGCTTGTATCCATATTTGGCCACTTAACATTAAGTCACTAATTCCTTCCCATTTTATCCATCCATCCATACGAGAACTGCCCACACGTGTTTTCTCCACAGCAATTGTAAAATCAGAGCCAGGCTCTCTACCTCCTCACACACGCGCACACACATATACACACACACACAAAAGTTCTCCGGCCTACAATTAGATGAGATGCTGTAAAATTATTCAAGCTTCAAACTAAGGCATGTTCCCCTGTCCCAGGGTGTGTGGAGCCTGAAGTGATATCCACATAATGTGTGAGCTATGAACTTGATCTTTTCTTTACAAACCCCATAAGCCAATGTAAGCTGTCGTGCTAAAAGTCCAATAAATGTGGTGCCTGGGAGTTGAGTTTCATCGGAGGAAAAGGAGCACGAGATGGAACAAGGAGCAGTCTTCACTGGAGAATGCACTATCCACTATTTGAGAAAGTTGAACCAGAGAAACCCAAGTATTAGGTTCATCAGGAGATGTGCCCAAATGAAGCGCAATAGGTTTTGACCAGATGCGTTGTGTGTTTCTTTACAGAGAATTTACAGCACAGAATTTATGGCCCAACTGGTCCGTGCCGGTGTTTATGCTCCACACCAGCCTCCTCCCACCCCTCTTCATCTCACCCCATCAACCTACCCTTCTATTCCTTTCTCTCTCATGTGTTTATCTAGTTGCCCTTAAATACATCCTTGCTATTTACCTCAACCACTCCTTGTGGAAACAAGTTCCACATTGTCACCACTCTCTGGGTAAAGAAGTATCTCTGGAATTCGTTATTGGATTTATTGGTGACTATCTTATATTTATGGCCTCTTGTTTTGGACACCTCAACAAGTGGAAACATCTTCTCTATGTCTACCCTGTCAAACACATTCATAATCTTTAAGACATCTATCAGGACATCCCTCAGCCTTCTCTTGTCTACAGCCTATTAGTTTATTTTCCATTATTGGCTCCTGGTAAGGGGGGAGGGGGTATTCCAATATTTTGCCCAACTGACCATTCTTTGTGTGTGAATCTAGAGGGTGACATCCTATTGAACCATAAGAAGTGCCATAGCAGTGCTTGCACACATATGGTGGATGTGATGGATAGAAATCAGGAGAGGGACTTTTTCTCTATCTACCCCAGGGCACTGATACCGAATGTAGTGCCCATACTGCTCCCTTCCAAAACAATCAGCTAACTTTATCTTCTGCTCATCAAGTCTGGGATCTTCTTTTTCTATCTAGCTCAGTAACAAGGCATCTACCTCATAAGCAATCAAGAGATTCATACAGTTACAAATTCTGAGGGATAAACAATCAGTAATGTGATGATGGTTAAAAGCTGGTTAAAATTGCTGCTGCCTGGTGCAATAATTTTAAAACATTTTTTAAACTAAGTACGTCACAACTAAATTTTTATTTTAAAAAGTAATGTCAGCTGTGGCTCAGTGGGCAGCACACTCGCCTCTGAGTCAGAAGGTTGTGGGTTCAAGTCCCACTCCAGAGACTTGAGCACAAAATCTAAGTTGACACTCCAGTGCAGTGCTGAGAGAGTGCTCCACTGTCGGAGGTGCCATCTTTCGGATGAGACGTTAAACCAAAACCCTGTCTATTCCTTGGCTGGATGTAAAAGATCCCGTGGCACTATTACGAAGAGGAGCAGGGGAGTTATCCCCGATGTCCTGGTGCCAATTATTTATCCCTCAACCAACATAACTAAAAACAGATTATCTGGTCATTATCACATTGCTGTTTGTGGGAGCTTGCTGTGTGCAAATTGGCTGCCATGTTTCTTGCATTACAACAGTGACTACACTCCATAAAGTACTTCACTGGCTGTAAAGTGCTTTGGGACGTTCTGGGATTGTGATAGCGGCTATATAAATGCAAGTCTTTCTTTCTTTAAAATAGGACTTAGCTAACAGTTTATGCATAACAGCTTGAAAGTAATACAGAGCTCTGAAGGTTACAACCCTGCTTACACTAAACCATGAGCGAAAAGCTTTGCCTCGCTACTTTGGGAGTTGTTGAAGAGGGCAGGATCTTGCTGAACGAGGTTACACTTGCAATAAAGTGAAACTGGTTTTACATTTCTCTGGCCTGAGGAAGCTGGTAACCTGAGCTGGTGGAGTTTCACAATACTGTAGTTCAGAAAGGCTTTAACATAAAAAGCCAGCCCGTAGGCTAAGGTATCTATGTTAAAAAGTTCTTTAAAACATTTCTTCGGTGAAAATACTTTATGGTAATTGAGCTCCGGTATGAGGTACATTTCTTTGGTGGGCGAAAAAACATCTGCTAGTGTGATTTCCAAACGGTCTGCACAATAAAAACTACTGGCAGCATGGCAGTACAACAGCAAGCAACCTTACAATCACAGACATTTACAGCACGGAAGGAGGCCATTTCGGCCCATCGTGTCCACGCCAACCGACAGAGCTACCCAGCCTAATCCCACTTTCCAGCTCTCGGTGCGTAGCCCTGTAGGTTCAGGCACTTCAAGCGCACATCCAAGTACTTTTTAAATGTGGTGAGGGTTTCTGCCTCTACCACCCTTTCAGGCAGTGAGTTCCAGACCCCCACCACCCTCTGGGTCAAGAAATTTCCCCTCAAAACCGCCTACCAATTACTTTAAATCTATGCCCCCTGGTTGTTGACCCTCTGCTAAGGGAAATAGATCCTTCCTATCTACTCTATCCAGGCCCCTCATCATTTTATACAACTCAATAAGGTCTCCCCTCAGCCTCCTCTGTTCCAAGGAAAACAACTCCAGCCTTTCCAATCTTCCCTCATCGCTAAAATTCCTCGTATATCTCCTCTGTACCCTTTCAAGTGCAATCACATCTTTCCTGTAATGTGGTGACCAGAACAGCACGCAGTATTCCAGCTGTAGTCTAACTAGTGTTTTATACAGTTCAAGCATAACCTCCCTGCTCTTGTAGTCTATGTCTCGTCTAATAAAACCTTGGCGCACCATGAATCTGTGATTGGGGGGTGGGGGGAGCAGGGTGGATCCTTGGGGTCATTAGATCCCTGTTCATCTATTATCAGGTTTATGTATTTATTAATATTGTGTGTGTTATGTACTAACAAAAAATGTTTTCTACACGGTGTTCATTTGGCTAGCGCATTTGTTTGAACATTCTGACTGGGGGCCTTTGGGCTTATCTGGGTAGAATTTGTTTTATTTCATCTTCTAATGTTAATTTGGATGATTTTAATTAGTTGAAAAATAAAAAGGTCAATGCAGCTGACAAATGTATATTTTACAAAAATGACCGCTGGTTTACACAGCCACGGACCAGATCCGCTTTGTGAAACAAATTCACCACAGATTTTAAAGTCCTCTACATTTAATTGAATAACTTCATTGGAAAGTTGTGATCAGGCCCGTGTTGTCCAGTAATAACAATTTGCATTTATATAGTGCCTCTAACTTAATAAAATGTCCCAAGGCGCTTCACAGGAGCATTAACAAAAAAAACGAAATTTGACACCGAGCTATATAAGATGTTAGGGCAGATAACCAAAATATCGGTCAAAGAGGTAGTTTTATATTTAAAGGGACCGTGCACCAAAAAAAAATTAGAGGGAACACAGATTCCAACTCCAGCCACCCACCAAGGCTCCATATCTCTAATACCCCTGTCTAGTAAAAAATCTACCAATCTCAGATTTAAAAATAGGAGTTGAGCAAGCATCTACTGCGGGGGAGAGCGTTTCACTCTTCCACCACCCTTTGAGTGAAGAAGTGTTTCCTACCCAAGCACTGAGATTCTGAGCTATCCATAGTCATCTTATTGGGCGATGGGCTTGTGCTACTGGGTTCAACTTTAAAACTTCAGCTTTAAAACTATCCCAGTGCTTACTTGCACGTCACGCAGTATACCTCTTACGCGTGTCTAATGTCACCACAAACAGATCACAATTGAAGGGGTTTCCACCCATTTGATCTCATCCTTTCAGAATACCAATCGACCATCTCCCCATACACAATCTAGCTGATGGATTGGGTTTCCTGGCCTCAACCCCTCTTCCTAGCAACCTATTCCATTTGCTTATCACCTTCTATACAGAGAAATACTTCTTGACGTCTTCACAACCTTGAGGCTGTGCCTTCCTGTGCTCGGTCTGAAAGCACTGTTTTGGGTGTGCTTTCTCTATCCTGCTGCATTTTACATGTCTCTATACCAGTCCCCTTTATGAAGCTGAAGAAACATTGCTTATTTAGCGATTCCCCCGACACTGGGGATCAGCCCCATTAGTCTCTGTTGCATTATCTCTGGGACCTGGATTGTTATGTATGCAACCCCATGTAACCTGCATCATACCGTCACCAGAGGGCATACCTGTTGGAATCCCAAAGGATCCCAGCATCCCTTGGGAGCACTCAATGGCTCCAAGTTTCCACATGATTTGCTCTGGATTTTTAGGAGCAACTGGTGTAGAACGGAGTATCTTAGAAATCGGAATTCTCCACATTTAGTTTGCTCCAGTTCTAGTCAGGTCGAACAGTTTCACTTTGGAACAGAATTTTTTTTTCAAAAGGGGGCGTGTCCGGCCACTTACGCCTGATTTCAAAGTTTCGTCAGTGAAAACTTACTCCAAACTAACTTAGAATGGAGTAAGTGAAGATTTTTGTACGCTCGAAAAAACTTTGTCTACACTTTAGAAAATCAGGCGCAGGTTACAAATTAGGTGTAGGGAACGAGGTGGGAGGGAGGGGGTGGGAAGGGAAGTCATTAAATTCTACAATTAATCCTTAGTTATACTTATACAAATATTATACAAATAAATCCAACCTGAATAAAAATTTATAAGCAAAGAAAAGATTAAATAAACCATGTTCCTACCTGTGTGAAAGTGCTTCAGGCAGGCCTTCATTCTCTTCGTGGCTGGCCGCGAAGCAGCAGCACCGGACGGACCTGAGGCCATTCGGCCATGAGATATCAGCGGCGTCAGTGGCTGGCCGGCAGCCAAAGATACAGCAGCAGCCTTCGAGCTGTGAGGGGGACTGAGGCCATTTGGACAGGGAGAGGCAGCCACATCGACAGTTTTATATTTAAATTAGCAGAATGGGTGCTGCATTGTCAACACCACGTATTATGCAATGGTTTGCCATCAATTCACTGCATAGGAGAGAATTGATTAGAGCTCACCGCACCAGGAACGTTGCAGGTTGATGGGCAGGAGACCTTACCCACGTCGACAATATCGAACCAGGCGCTCGTACCTGGACATGAGCGAGGCTGATTGTGTGAAAAGGCTGCGTTTTCGCAGAGAAGTTGTCACTGAGATCTGTGATATGGTGAGAGCAGATTTGCAGCCCAGAAGCAGAAGGACAATTGCCTTGTCTGTTGAAGTGAAGGTAACAGCTGCACCTTCTTTCTATGCCTCAGGATCGTTTCAGGCTACAACTGGAGATGTGTGTGCCATCTCTCAACGTGCAATACATGCCTGCGTTTACCAGGTCACGGCTGCACTTTATGCGCGAAGGAATGACTTCATCAATTTCCCAATGACCGCACAAGCGATCCATGAGAGGGCTGTGGGCTTCTTCAGGATTGCTGGCTTCCCAAAGGTACAGGGCTGCATTAATTGTACCCACATAGCCTTGCGAGCACCCGTGGAGGAATCTGAGCAGTACCGAAATAAGAAAGGTTTCCACTCTATCAATGTGCAGCTCGTGTGTGACGACAAGCAGCGCATCATGTCAGTCGATGAGAGATACCCTGGCAGCACCCACGATACGTTCATCCTACGCGACAGCGTTCTATCTGACATGTTTGAGCAGCAGCCAGAAGGGCAGAGCTGGCTACTGGGAGACAAAGGGTACGGCCTGACCACCTGGCTCATGACGCCCATACGCGTGACACGGACAGAAGCTGACCGTCAATACAACATGGCGCACATTGCGACGCACAGCATCATTGAGAGGACCATTGGCATATTGAAACAGCGATTCCGATGCCTGGACCATTCCGGAGGACAGTTGCAATACTCTCCTCAGATTGTCGGTCACTTCACTGTTGTGTGCTGCATGCTTAGCCATCATGAGGCAGCAGGAGCTGGTAGTGGAACCCAAAGACCGACGTGAGGGCCCAGTGCATGATGATAGTATTACGGAAGACCAGGATGTGGATGATAACGACAATCAGGAAAGCATGCAAGTGCCTGATGCCGGAGCACGAGGTCGGAGGAGGGCCGTCCATCGTGCCCCTTTAACGATTGCTCGAGACTTGCGCCAGCAGCTCATCCGTGAACGCTTCAACTACTGATGCCTGAGGGCTCTACGACCACTTTTGCATATGGACATGTTTATTCTTTGCAGTTGTTCCTACGTTGTGTTGTGTTAATGGAACATGAAACAGTTTTAATGAAAAAATATTTTATTGAAAAGTTAACATCACTCCAATAAAATATTTGTTGTATCAAACTATACTTTTTAATATGACTCTTGAAGATCACTTATAAACTTGTAAAGTTACAAAAGTTACAAAACACTTTCTATGTGAAAAATTTTACACTCTAAGATCACTTACACTTCAAGATCACTTTTTAGATGCAAAATTAAATAAGATACAAAAAAATGTGAGAGCATTTACACTATAAGATCACTTAAAAACCATAAGATCCCTTATAAGTTGTAAAGTTACAAAACTTACAAAACAATTTCAATTTGAAAAACGCTACTACAGCTACATCAAGAACAAGAACAAAAGCAGCAAAGAAAGGCTGCAACCATGTCTCATCCATATCTCACTTCCTCATGGGGGTTGTCATTTGATTGGCCGGGCTGTGTGCCCTTATTGCAGCAGCTACCTCAACCAGGCCCTCCCTGACGGCCTGTGCCGTAACTTGCATGCCCTCCCTGAAGACCTGTGCCGTTGATTGCACTCCCTCGGACATTCCCTCCCTAAGTTCCCGTGTCATTACTGCTATTTCTCCCGTCAGGACCGTCAACTCTTCACCTACTGCATTGACGCCACCGATGATTGATCGGGTAAGCTCATTGGTCTCCATACCCAATGCCATAACCCGAGTCGCATCTGTTGCATGCTGCATCTCAGGAGAGCGTGTCTCCAATCTCCTTCTCCTCTGCCTGGGTCTGCCTTGTGACACCACTACACAGGGAGGCGCGGGCTGGGACTGTGGGACGCTCTGTGTTCCAGACGGCTGAACTGGAGGGAGAGGCTCGGGCTGGAATGGTGGGATGCTCTGTGTTGCAGACGGCAGAACTAGAGGGAGAGGCTCGGGCTGGAACGGTAGGACGCTCGGTGTTCCAGACAACAGCACTCGAGTGCGAGCCGTGGGCTGGGATGTTGGACGAATGGGTGTAAACTGCTATATCAGCAGCAACACTGGGACCCGAAGCGTCGGAATCAAAACCATAGTAGGTGGAACCAGAACCTATGCGAGAGGGAGGCGCAGGCTGGGATGGTAGTGCACTGACTGTAGAATGCTGCATTATACCAGCAGCACCACTGGGACCCGCAACTTCGGAAGCGAAACCATGGAAGGTGGAACCAAGACCTATGCTAGGGGTTGAAACTCTGATGCCCCTTGATGAGGGCTCATAAACATTAAATTGGAAGCTCTCCCCTGCAGACATTTCAGTCATCGCTGCCATCATCCAGTCTGGATCGTCCGCAGCTGGTTGTACTGGTTCTTGTTCTGGACCCTCAGGATCCTCAGGGTTGGCAGTAGCAGCATCGTCATCATCATCATCATCATCATGTTCTGCAAAATACATCAGAACAGTCAAATGCTTAACAGCAAGGGAGGGGGCCGGATGGGTGGCTTGAGTACTCTCACACATAGCAGGCCAGGCAGCAGGTTGATTTAAAGGGCCATGATGCATTTTCAGGATTTACCCTCTTCCTCGCGTGCGGGCCCAGCCTGTGCTGTACTGATTGCTTTTCTCCATGTACGACTCATCATAGCAGCTACCCTTTGTTCCAAGGGTGTCAGTGGATGCAGATTGGGCACGCCTCCTCCTGTCCGAGTTGCCTCCCTTTTGTTGTGGGCCAATTTCTTCTGCAAAGAGTAAAATATAACTTTTTACAGAGTGTGTCAGTCTGCAAGGTGGGACATACAGATAGCCAGGTTACAATTATGATTAAATTAAAAATGGGAAATATTACTTACACTAACTACTTGACCAAGGTCGTGCCATTTCTTTTTACACTGACTTCCAGATCTCCTGGTATGCACCACTGCGCAGTAATCTTCTGCAACTTGGTTCCAGCGTTTCTTCATTTCTTTTGGTGGCACTTTTATGCGACCTCTGTTGCTGGTATCTAGCTCCTGCCATCTCTGCTCAATTACGTTGACTAATATCTCCACTTCCTCATGCAAGAAATTCTTTGTTCTTGGTGGACGTTGATCCATTGCAAAGTTGAATTAGCACTCTTATTTCTCCAAACACACAGTCCTTAATTTGCATGCACCAATGCAGCACCGGTTCTGCAAGTTTAGCAGTGAAAAGGTGACCTCACTGATTTCAGCAGGTGATTTATTCAGCAGTGCTGCTAAAAGCACTCCCTCACACACAGAAATATCACAAAAATTAAATTACAAGCCTTTGCAGGGGTCCAAGAAACAAATCTTCACTTTTTCTGCAGTATTTTTAAAAATGGCCGAGTGCCAATGTTTGTGTAAGACTGCGCGTGCTCGCACGCTCCAACGCGCACGCGCAGGATTGCCGGCACCACGAAGGCTAATTTAAATTGTACCTGCCCCCTGCTGCTTCGAAAATCGGCGCGAGTGTTAGGCTCCGCCCCCTGCTGCGAAGAGCGCGCTGCGCCAAGCAGACATCAAGCTCCTAACGGATTTTTTTTTAGGCGCAGTTTTCGGCGCGAGAAACAGGCGCCCAGCTCGGAGGTGCGCCGTTTTCGCCGCGACACGAAACTTGGGGCCAATATAAGCAGGCCTCCCATGCTGTACCAACACTCTGGAGTTTGAATAAAGGAGCTAAGGTCACACTTACTCATGCCTACAGTACTCAGTTACATTACTTTATTATGAACACAACATGGATGGCCCCTTATGTTGCAGTGAAAAGTACGCACATTACTGTAGATGCAACCTGACCAGGGCGCTTTACATTTTCAGCATGACTTCCAACTGATTTGGCAAATATAACACAACATCCTTTTTGCTTAATGACCACCTCACACTGTCTGGATATACTGATGGTGAGTCAACTAACACATCCCTTTCAACACAACCCATGTGTAGTTCTATCCCACCAGTGGAGTTGAGTGTCAGCCGTGGCTCAGTGGGCAGCACACTTGCCTCTGAGTCAGAAGGTTGTGGGTTTATATCCCACTCCACAGACTTGAGCACATAAATCTAGTTTGACACTCCAGTGCAGAGCTGAGGGAGCGCTGCACTGTTGAAGGTGCCGTCTTTCAGATGAGATGTTAAACCGAGGGCTGTCTGTTCTCTCAGGTGAACGTAAAAGATCCCATGGCACATGAACCCATGAAGAGCAGGGGAGTTATCCCTGGTGTCTTGGCCAATATTTATCCCTCAATCAACAGAACAAAAGCAGTTTATCTGGTCATTTTAACATTGCTGTTTGTGGGAGCTTGCTGTGCAAGTTGGTTGCCATGTTTCCTACATTACAACAGTGACTACACTCCAGAAGTACTTCATTGGCTGTAAAGCGTTTTGAGACACCTGGTGGTCATGAAAGGCGCTATATAAATGAAAGTCTTTCTTTTTATGTGTGCCTTCAATTTTAGCTTCTGGTATGCATTGAAAGCCACTTTCTACTGATCAACCAAGATGCAAACCCTGCCAAGCTGCTTGACTGTTTCCTCTGAGCCCGCAGCCCCCATTAGCTTGGTGTTATCTTAAGTCTGCATTACTTTGCATTGACCATAAAACTCTGGTCATCTATTGATACCAGGTGCAGGATGGTTCCCAGAGTCGTTCTCCAGGACATGGGATTCTAATTTTCTCAGTTACATTACACCATGACTCCTGATGTAATGGCTTATTTTATTTTGTGCACGTCCTGTATAATGGATTTTCTGCTCAGGATCACTGGCACGACTCTCAATCTATCATCAAGAATGTCACCTCTCATTTGTCAATTCAATGGGCAACGGTCTCCATCGTGATTAATGACCCCCCTACAAGGTGTTCATGTTCCATTGCTCCTTGGCCTCCCATTAAGTGGCTTCCACAGATGATCCTTTGCTTGGAATCCATTCAATCTGGCTAAACCAGCTGAGCGGCTGCAGCTTGTCGTTGGCCTCAGGATGCTTGATGCATTGTCTAATGCTCTGGTTTCTCACATGGAATGTCCAGCACATAGGTTTGCTACACACGGAAAGTATTTGAAAAATCTAAAGCCGACCTGTTTTGTAGCCTGGAGTAATTCTCAGATTGAATTTAACACAGCACACTCCGAAGCAATCAGATGCAAATTTGACTGAAGTCGAATGTCTTTTCTTTGCACCAGCTGCGCATCTACCACTGCCAACTATGCGGACGATGCCAGCTGTGCTGCCATAGCAAGGGTGCCAACTGTAGTAAGAGTGTGGAAAGAAATGGAAAGACACAAGGGCAGAAGGAAGAAGAAAGTTAAGAAAGTGAAACAAAATAATTGTCTTTCCAGTTTTTCCTTCTGTGGAGGCTGGGATTCCAAATAAGCATTTATGGTAAATGATGGCAGGCAATTCAACCACATCAGAACAGTATGACGTTGTCCCCTCCTGACAGTCAGACACTCACATTTTCCAAGAGGATAGTGATCAGCAAGAGGATGCTTTAGCTGATCTTTCCCCTCCATAACCTGGGGACACAAGGGAAGGGTAGCAAAGTGGTTGTTACAGGACTAGTAATTCAGATGCCTGGACTAATAATCCGGAGACATGAGTTCAAATCCCACCATGGCTGCTGGGGAATTTAAATTCAGTTAGTCAAATAAATCTGGGAAGAAACGAAACCTAGTACTATGAAACTGCCAGATTGTCATAAAAACTCATCTGGTTCACTAACGTCCTTTAGGGAAGGAAATCTGCCTCCCTTACCCAGTCTGGTCGTCACAATCTCAGTATAAGGGGTCGGCCATTTAGGACTGAGATGAGGAGAAATTTCTTCACTCAGAGGGTGGTGAGTCTTTAGAATTCTCTGCCCCAGAGGGCTGTGGAGGCTCAGTCATTGAGTATATTCAAGACAGAGGTTGATAGATTTTTGGATACTAAGGCACTCGAGCGATATGGGGATCGGACGGGAAGGTAGAGAAGAGGTCGAAGATCAACCATGATCTTATTGAATGGCAGAAGAGGCTGGAAGGGCCGAATGGCCTACCCCTGCTCCTAATTCTTATGTTCTTAAGTTCTTGTATTGCAGAGTTCTAGCTCTGATCATTCCTCTGTTTAAAAAAAAATCAGCCAGGGCTCCAGCTCTTAATCTTAATCTATGTTGGAACGTGCATGTGAAATGGGAAACTGAGAACAGGATTGATGTGAGCTGTGATGCCATTGGTTGTGGAAATGCTGGCCGATACTCACTGACTCGGCTCCCACATTAACAATGACCACTTTGGAGAGCTACCTATGTCAGTACCTTCAGATGAGAAAATAACGAAAAACTTGTATTTATATAGCGCCTTTCACGACCACTGGATGTCTCAAAGCGCTTTACAGCCAATGAAGTACTTTTTGAAGTTAGTCACTGTTGTAATGTGGGAAACACAGCAACCAATTTTCACATAGTAATGTGATAATGACCAGATAATCAGTTTGAGGGATAAATATTGACCAGGACACCGGGGATAACTCCCTTGCTCTTTTTTGAAATAGTGACATGGGATCTTTTATATCCACTGAGAGAGCAGACGTCTCATCCAACAGTACAGCACTCCCTCAACTGTGCAGTGTCAGCCTAGATTTATGCGCTCAAGTTCCTGGAGTGGGACTTGAACCCACAACCTTCTGACTCAGAGGTGAGAGTTCTACCCACTGAGCCACAGCTGACACTACTGATTGGGGAGGCGGGGAAGTGGGGTGTGAAATTGGAAGCGGAGAGGGAAAAAAAAGTTTCTCCAGAGACTCCATGGCAGTTGTGCAAAGGAAACAACAGTCCCAAAGGGGACGATATCAGACAAAGAAAATGCTGTGGTTTGATTTAAATGCTCATTTGCAAGATGGCCACGACAAGAGCAGCCTTTCAAGGCACCCAGCAAAGATGACAACATTGGGATGGTGGGGAGTGCTGTCTGTATCACCAACCCCAAGGTACCACCACAATTCAATGCTGGGTGCCGTTGAAAGAATGCCAGATATTTTTCTGACACCATACAAAAATCCCAATTTTAATTATGCTTTAATGGTACTTGGAACTGCACAGTGTGCAGCAGATTGAGGAACATCTGAATGTTTGATTGTTGGTGTCACTTCCTTCTTCAGAAAGGTATTTATTTGAACCCATTTATATTGTACACTTCAACTGCTTTCCCTGGTCCCTTATTTCGCAATTCTGTTACACTTTCTGTGAGTTTACTTCTGTAACGTATGCACTTGTGTGTATGCTCACAGGTTTGAGTTGTGAGTGGCTTAGCCAGTCACATGATGTTCAAAAGACTCAACAGAACCCCAGTCAGTTGGGTTCAGAGGATCCACGATGAGGCAGGTGGCTGTGAACCTAGTGGATGAACTGGTAATATGTAGTGTGATTGTTAAACCTTTGCTCATAAGCCAACTAATGCTTAATAGCAAAGTGCTGCTATGTGTTGTGTATGTATACGTATACTCCCTGTACACGCAATGTACAGTTACATAAGACTACTGGATGTACCTTCACACTGTAAACACTATGTTTGTACCACCAGAGGGTGCAACTGGTGGAGACCTAGGGGTCACCTGTACACGACAGGTAACCAGGTATAAAAGGGAGCTCACCTTACTGTACCCTCACTCAGGAGCTGCAATAAATGGATTAAGGTCACCACAGTTCAAGTACAAAACCTTGCCTCATGGAGTCATTACTAGAGTGCTTACAGACACAATACTATAAATGTTTAAGCAAAGGACCCATGAAGCAAATACATTACATCTTCTTACTCCTAGCTTCCCAATTTGTAAACTATTATCTGGAATTTGAACCTTTCACAATTTGCTTGGATTACCTTGGTCAATCCCCTTCATCAATTCAGAACCTTTAATTAGGTCACCTCAAATTTTTCTTGATTTGGAAGAAAATGAGGCCACTTCCTTACCCTTTCCTTATGAAATTGCTGGTACATAGGACCATTCCTATTGCTCTCCTCCAAAGCATTAATGTCTTTCCTCTGACTGAGTAACCAGAACTGCAAACAGTAGTCCAGATGGATTCTGACCATCGCCTTATACTTGTATAGCAGAAATCTAACCACCTTCATTTCACACTCTGCTCGTGTAGCTAAGCACTAGATAAGGCAGATATTGTCCCAGATGTATGGATCTCCAGATTGCTTGTTACTGAGATTCTGAACTCACCCATGCTGTCGCAAAGGTATCGAGTGGAGGTCAGAAGCTTCTGCATGGTGAGAGATTGGAAAAGTTGGAAGGCCACTCCTGCACACATTTGATCAACCCAGTTAGGGAGTGTCATTGGCAAAGCCCTGGGAGTGGGGCTTGGGTCCCTTTGCCGACCATCAGTTGAGGTATGTGGGAAATTGCCGAAGAAAACAAAATGAAAGAAAAACATTTATTGTAACCAATATACTTCAAAGCTACGCAGACCACGGTGATTGAGGTTGGTCTCTTCCATTTCGGAGACTGTATTGTATTTGCTTCATGGGTTCTTGCTTAAGAATTCATAGCAACACATTGCTATTAAGAAATAGTTGGTTTATTAATAAAGGTTTAACAATCACACTACACATTACCAGTTCATCAACTAGGCTCACAACTGCATACCTCATCGTGGATGATCGAGACCCAACTGACTGGGGCTTTATTGAGTGTTGTGAACATCACGTGACTGGCTAAGCCACTCCCAATGCAACAGCTCAACAACTATTTTTAAATATTCCTTTAAATCAAGTGTCCCCTTTTCAAAGGGATCAAAAATCCTCAAATTAACTAATTAACATTAAAGGGAACCTTGGCAAATCAAATTAAGTTAAAATTTTGTTCCCTATTGAAATGATGCACTCCAGTCCCTCCGGCGCCCACCTCTTACAGAAGGCCACGAGCGTATCGGTGAACACCACGTGCTCCATCTCCAGGGACACCCTGGCGTAAACTTAGCCGTGGAAGAGAGGCAGGCAGTCGGGCTGAATGACCCCCTCGACCGCCTGCTGCCTGGACCGGTTAATGGCCACCTTGGCCATGCCCAGGAGCAGTCCTATAAGGAGACCATCCGGCCTGCCCGCTCCCCCTCGCCACCTGCACAGGGAACAAAATGTTAATTTAATTTGATTTGTCAAGGTTCCCTTTAATGCTTATTAGTTAATTTGTGGATTTTACAAACCTGTGAGCATGCTCAGCATACATGACAGAAACCACATTCTGCAACAGGAGAGACGAAGTCAGGAAGCGTCCAATGTCTCAGTGAATAACTGAACCATTTAGTAATGAACAATGCAAGTCAGGAAGTTGAATTCTTGGCTTGTGGTGAACCACTGCTCGAGCCAGGGCAGTGGTTGAACCGTTACAATTGGTCTTAATGGAAATGATAGGAATTTAAAAAATAGTTGGGGCTCCTGCTCATCAGTCACTGACCCTGTTCGAAACGTGTGCATCTGTGGACATCTCAGCTGCCTCCATGGTCAAGCAGCTATCAGCACTCATTACCCAGCTAGCCACTGGTAGCTGCCATAAAGCCACACCCCAAGAAACGTTGCTGCCTTCAAGAGAGGATTGTATTTTTTTTTTTAAAAAGAGGAAAATGTCGCCAGGCTGAGAGTTCCCAGATTTCATGTAATTGGAGTAGAACCACAACAGTTGCCAGCAGTTAGGTCAAATCTCCATGGTCCTGTTTGGAACAGAAAAGCTACAGCTGCACCTCAGTATTCTGTATCAATCCAAAATACAGGAGCGAATATGAGAGACTTTGTTTCTGTCTTCACTAAGGAAGACACAAATAACCTTCCGGAAATACTAGGGGACCGAGGGTCTAGCGAGAAGGAGGAACTGAAAGAAATCCTTATTAGTCAGGAAATTGTGTTAGGGAAATTGAATGGGATTGAAGGCCAATAAATCCCCGGGGCCTGATAGTCTGCATCCCAGAGTACTTAAGGAAGTGGCCCTAGAAATTGTGGATGCATTGGTGGTCATTTTCCAACATTCCATGGACTCTGGATCAGTTCCTATGGACTGGAGGGTAGCTATATAAAATTCTGACAGGACTGGACAGGTTAGATGCAGGAAGAATGTTCCCGATGTTGGGGAAGTCCAGAACCACGGGTCACAGTCTAAGGATAAGGGGTAAGCCATTTAGGACTGAGATGAGGAGAAACTTCTTCACTCAGAGAGTTGTGAGCATGTGGAATTCTCTACCACAGAAAGTTGTTGAGGCTAGTTAGTTAGATATATTCAAAAGGGAGTTAGATGTGGCCCTTACGGCTAAAGGGATCAAGGGGTATGGTTAGAAAGCAGGAATGGAGTACTGAAGTTGCATGATCAGCCATGATCATATTGAATGGTGGTGCAGGCTCGAAGGGCCGAATGGCCTACTCCTGCACCTATTTTCTATGTTTCTATTTTCTATGTTAAGAGATCTCACAGACTCCTTTGCCGCCTGTAACTTTTGCAGCCTGGATGAGTCCGAGTTTCACATCTACACGGGATCACCAACTGAAGGGGCTGCTCTTCAACTTATGGATCCACTTCAGTCCCCATGCTTCTGGTCTTCGGCCGCCAAGACAGAGGGGTAGAGGGGGGAAAGTTGGAAGACTTTCTTGTGGGTCTGCTCCTGGGCCTGGTCAAGATAGCCATCCACAGGTCCAGGTTGGATGTGGCCCATGAGGGTGGTCGCTCTGGCTGTCCACCTCTCTTCCGCGGACCTGTGCGCACGCGGGTAGAGAAGTAGCATCCGTCGTCCGCCGGTGCGTTCAAGACCATCCGTGACGAATGGGCACCGCACGGACTGGCGTGTATAGCAGAAACGAGTAATAACATGATTTAACTTGGTAAGTTTGCTTTGTTTTTTTAAGATTTTGTTTTCTATTAGTTGCACCCCTTTAAAAGGTACCACTCTTCGTTTTTGTTTGATGACACTGGGGCAACCCAGTGTCTCCTTATCGTTTATTAAAGAATTAGGCACGATTTCTCCTATCTACTCTCAGTGACACTGCTGAGAACTCTCGCCCTTGCGTGAAGAAGGTTAAATGAAGTTAATTAACACGTTGTGAAAGATCTGGCGTGCCGACTGGTAGCTTCACCACAATCTCTCCATAACTTTGCGCTTCTACCAATCACATTTCATTAGACATCTGTCTTTACAGGAACACCTCATAGATTCAGCTAAGAAAAAAACATGAGTCACTAATTGTTTTAAAGTGACAGTACTTTGCTCTCATCTGGCTCTGGTTCTGGTTCCACATTAGCAGGAGTGGGTTTTGTATGCGTGGCAGTAATCTGAGTCAATAATAGCTCCAATATCTTATTAAAACAATCATGTGGCACAGAGCTGTCATGACTGGCACATCAAGTGAGAGACTTGTGCATTTTACAAATTATTTTCTCTCTTATGCCTTTAGACTACAAAAGGCCTGTCATTGAGATTGATAGGATAATTTCCTACAAACTTCTTTCCCCCATTCAATGCTTACAGATAACAGGACTCTCCACCCCGGTCGGTGCAGCCAGACTCCATGGGCTAGAACCTCCACTTTTGTGCTTATTGGCCAAAAATGGGCGTTATTTCCGGAGCGGGCGTTAAAAAAGGGTGTTACGATCGGCAGCTTCTCGCCCATTCTCAAAACACCTAGTTTACATTTTTGAAAATGGGCGTTACCGCAAGCAATATGAAATGGCCGGTAGCGTTTAATTTTTTTGACCTTCTGCCGTAAAGTATGGCCGTCCTTAGCAACGGCATGGCAACGCTCAATTCTCGCGATTCTGGAGATCAAGGGTCACCATGACATGCACAGAAGAGAAGACAGAGAGAGAGGGAGCTCGGAGAGACTGAAGGCGTGGCTGGGTGTAGTGTGGCTGCTTTTGGAGGAAGAAGGGAGACTTTAGGGCTTCACAGCAAGTAGGCAAACAAAACTTAGCTGTTACCAGCCACATATTTGACCGTATTTGCCCTATAATGGAGAGAGAGGAGGAGGCATCCCAGCACGCTATGGAGACTGATGCTGGAGAGAGCAGTGAGGTGGGAGAGGAGCACATTGGAGGCCGCAAAAGAGCCAGGAGGCAAATGCCTCCCTCCTACAGGAGGTCGAGTTACGCTAGAGTGATTTGACACAGGGAGGGCATACCAGAGGATGGGGACCGAGAAAGCAGAGGTTGTCTCGTCGGTGACCAACGAGGTGCGTGAAGGCAACTAATGCCGCAAATGATGGAATGACCTTGTGAGAGCCGCAAGTGTAAGTATTACATTGATTTACATGTACTTATGTATTTATATAATTTGATTTGTAACAGTCATGAGTGACTATCAGCAGATATGAGGTCTTGCACCTTTATCAGGAATGTTTTACTCAAAGCCTGCGGTCACGGTGTACGTCTTCAGGTAAAGAATGATCATTATCATAATTATCATGATTACAGCTGTCAGTTACATGTTGTATCAGTCTCTGTGACAGTACCGAGCAATGATATCACGCTATCACCTTTTACAGAAGAAGCTATCGACGATGAGATCTGTGCAGAGGCGAACGGGTGGGGGGCCACCAGTCCCCAGCAACATCACAGAGATGGAGGAGCGAATGCTAGCACTCATGGGGAACCATCCCCGGACAGCCACGGATGCATCTGCAGACCCTGAAGTGATGCCACGTGAGTAAAGCTTACACCATTGCATCATGTAAAGTCTATAGATGCCACACCAACTCATATCCGAACAATCATATATGATAGATGATCTCTAAAATTGTCATAGAAATGATGCTGGCATAATGAAAATAATTATAATGCACAATGTGTTAATGGTCATGAAATGTGATGTCTGCGATGATTTTGAGAGCGGTGGTGCTTTTGTCGTGCATATGCTGTGTGTAGCGCTGGACTCACCTTGTCACCCTAGCACCCCCTTCTCCTCTAAAACCCTCATTTGTGTTTTGCAGCTCAGCCAGCAGCGAGGCCCCAGGCAAGACCACAGAGGCCAGAAGGTGGGGGCACGGGGCAGGAGTCGGCGGACGATCCTACTACATCTGGTGCTGAGGAGCTCCAATTCTCGCCCGTCAATCCGCTGGGTCGGTTCTTGAAGGATGAGAGCACGGACTTCGAAGAACCTGCATTGCCACGCTCCAGAAGCCATTCCACCCCAAGGCCATCTAATGGCCCTCCGGTTATTCCCACCTCTACTCTGGAAGTACCGGCCCCAAGCACCTCTCCACAGGGCACCCCATTTGTCCCCAGGACAGCGCCAACCCCGCGGAGGCTTCGTGGACCCGGCAGGTCTGTTCCACGAGCGCGACATTACAGCGGAGAGATGGTACAGTTGTCTAGGAGGACTGTAGACATTGGTGACCAGCTCATCGACGCATTGTGGGGCATATCCCGACAGCTGGCCACCATGACATTCCGCGCATGGCGCAGTCGCTGGATGCGATAGCCAGGAACACTGCTGCCACAGGCCTCTCAGTAGTCCCCAAGCGCGGCACTCCACCGCTAGGTTCTGCACCTCCACTGCGAACAACAGATGAGAGCAAGGACCAAGATCCTGCTTCTGCATCAGAGAATGTTGCCCCCTCGGCACCCCCCAGCTCCCGTACCTATGCAACCAACGCATCTGCCTTCATCCCCCCCAATGAGGCACCGCCTGAGGAGCTCCTCGGCCAGGCGTGTGGAACGAGGAGAAGAAGGGGTAGAGGTGGGGCGAAGGAGAAAAGGGGGGAAGGAAAGAGAGGTACATGTGCGCAGGTGTTGGCTGTGCTAGAAACATTCTAGCCTGCACCGCCATTCAATGAGTTCATGGCTGAACATGCAACTTCAGTACCCCATTCCTGCTTTCTCGCCATACCCCTTCATCCCCCTAGTAGTAAGGACTTCATCTAACTCCTTTTTGAATATATTTAGTGAATTGGCCTCAACAACTTTCTGTGGTAGAGAATTCCACAGGTTCACCACTCTCTGGGTGAAGAAATTCCTCCTAATCTCGGTCCTAAATGGCTTACCCCTTATCCTTAGACTGTGTCCCCTGGTTCTGGACTTCCCCAACATTGGGAACATTCTTCCTGCATCTAACCTGTCTAACCCCATCAGAATTTTAAATGTTTCTATGAGGTCCCCTCTCATTCTTCTGAACTCCAGTGAATACAAGCCCAGTTGATCCAGTCTTTCTTGATAGGTCAGTCCCGCCATCCCGGGAATCAGTCTGGTGAACCTTCGGTGCACTCCCTCAATAGCAAGAATGTCCTTCCTCAGGTTCGGAGACTAAAACTGTACACAATACTCCAAGTGTGGCCTCACCAAGGCCCTGTACAACTGTAGCAACACCTTCCTGCCCCTGTACTCAAATCCCCTCACTATGAAGGCCAACATGCCATTTGCTTTCTTAACCGCCTGCTGTACCTGCATGCCAACCTTCAATGACTGATGTACCATGACACCCAGGTCTCTTTGCACCTCCCCTTTTCCTAATCTGTCACCATTCAGATAATAGTCTGTCTCTCTGTTTTTACCACCAAAGTGGATAACCTCACATTTATCCACATTATACTTCATCTGCCATGCATTTGCCCACTCACCT
Source organism: Pristiophorus japonicus (assembly GCF_044704955.1). Lineage (NCBI taxonomy): Eukaryota > Metazoa > Chordata > Chondrichthyes > Pristiophoridae > Pristiophorus > Pristiophorus japonicus. Next base: position 9,297,095 of record NC_092000.1, on the reverse strand, counting down.
AACCTATCCAAGTCACTCTGCAGCCTCATAGCATCCTCCTCGCAGCTCACACTGCCACCCAACTTAGTGTCATCCGCAAATTTGGAGATACTACATTTAATCCCCTCGTCTAAATCATTAATGTACAATGTAAACAGCTGGGGCCCCAGCACAGAACCTTGCGGTACCCCACGAGTCACTGCCTGCCATTCTGAAAAGTCCCCATTTACTCCTACTCTTTGCTTCCTGTCTGACAACCAGTTCTCAATCCATGTCAGCACACTACCCCCAATCCCATGTGCTTTAACTTTGCACATCAATCTCTTGTGTGGGACCTTGTCGAAAACCTTCTGAAAGTCCAAATATACCGCATCAACTGGTTCTCCCTTGTCCACTCTACTGGAAACATCCTCAAAAAATTCCAGAAGATTTGTCAAGCATGATTTCCCTTTCACAAATCCATGCTGACTTGGACCTATCATGTCACCTCTTTCCAAATGCGCTGCTATGACATCCTTAATAATTGATTCCATCATTTTACCCATTACCGATGTCAGGCTGACCAGTCTATAATTCCCTGTTATCTCTCTCCCTCCTTTTTTAAAAAGTGGGGTTACATTGGCTACCCTCCACTCCATAGGAACTGATCCAGAGTCAATGGAATGTTGGAAAATGACTGTCAATGCATCCACTATTTCCAAGGCCACCTCCTTAAGTACTCTGGGATGCAGTCCATCAGGCCCTGGGGATTTATCGGCCTTCAATCCCATCAATTTCCCCAACACAATTTCCCGACTAATAAGGATTTCCCTCAGTTCCTCCTCCTTACTAGACCCTCCGACCCCTTTTATATCCGGAAGGTTGTTTGTGTCCTCCTTAGTGAATACCGAACCAAAGTACTTGTTCAATTGGTCCGCCATTTCTTTGTTCCCCGTTATGACTTCCCCTGATTCTGACTGCAGGGGACCTACGTTTGTCTTTACTAACCTTTTTCTCTTTACATATCTATAGAAACTTTTGCAATCCGTCTTAATGTTCCCTGCAAGCTTCTTCTCGTACTCCATTTTCCCTGCCCTAATCAAACCCTTTGTCCTCCTCTGCTGAGTTCTAAATTTCTCCCAGTCCCCGGGTTCGCTGCTATTTCTGGCCAATTTGTATGCCACTTCCTTGGCTTTAATACTATTCCTGATTTCCCTTGATAGCCACGGTTGAGCCACCTTCCCTTTTTATATCTCCATCTGGGTGTATGCAATTTGTTGCAATGTGTGGGGGCTAGGAACCACGCTCTTGCTTTGCCTTTGTATTCTGTGTTGCTGGACATGTTGAACATGTGATTTATGTCAATGGTGGAAAAGGTTGGATGTGAACATGTGATTTATGTCAATGGTGGAAAAAGTTGGATGTGGGCGGGGGTTGGGTGTTTTTGGCTGTGATACTTATGATTTCAGACCAATGTTGGTATTAAACTTTTGTATTGAACATAACCTTGTTGCACATTGTCTCAGATAGCTAGACTGTTACACACTGGTGATTCCTTACCATGAAAGGGTTAAATACAACTTATCAGTCAACGGCAACTTTAACTGGCACCAAGTTGATGGGCACCATTAATGTCTGAGCTGCACACACACAGCAGTGCGTCAGCGTTGTCACTCACATCAGCGCTCTTTCAGACAAATCTTTCCGATATCAGCTCCTCATCTAAAAATGGGATTTAACAAATGCCAGCCATACCGCTAGCGTTCATTCCGGTTAGTTCCACTTTTTGTGGGCAGTTTTTTGAACGAGCGATATTGTGGGCGATATGTGTGCGAGGTGGTGAAATTGACGATGGGCGAGCTCCATGGCCGCTAGTTTGGGTAAATATGCTCTTTATGACAAAAAACGTTATGGCGGAAATTAATGCTGGGCGATATTATGGGCGTTGATTTCGCTCATTCTGCTGATTCCGCCCCAAAAAAGTGGGTAGCTGGTAATATTTTTTCCCGGCATTAAGCATGTTGGGAAAATAACCCTCGGCGATAAATCTCGTAAAAAAGCCCATCAGTTTCCATTTTGTGCCAAAACGGGCGATATATGGGCATTATACATAATTTCAGCCGTAAAATGGGGGCTAAGTGGACGTAAAGCATGCAAAAAAAGTGGAGGTTCTAGCCCCATATTCCATCGCCTAGATCCCCTCAGTGGTAAGAAAGTGCCGGGCCTCCACCCTAGATTTGACAAACCTCAAGACCAACATGCTGGTGCTACGATAAAGACACAATATAAATATATGTTGTTGTTGCTGCTATTAAACAACAACTTGCATTTATATAGTGTCTTGAACTTCGCAAAATGTCCCAAGTCACTTCACAGGAGCATAATCAATAATAATTGACAAAGAAGGAGATATCAGCACATGTGACCAAACACTTGGTCTAAGAGGTAGGTTTTAAGCAGCATCTCAAAAAAGCGGTGGAGAGACAAAGAAGCTCGGGATGGGAATTCCGGAGGTCAGGACCTGGTCAGATGAAGGCACGGCCGTCAATGGAGAAGCAAAGAAAATCGTTGATGCACAAGAGGTCAGAATTGGAGGAGCGCAGAGATCCTGGAGAGATGCAAGTCTGGAGGAGGTTGCAGAGATATGGGGGGGTGAGGCCATAGAGCAATTTGAAAACAAGGATAAGAATTTTAAATTTGAGGTGTTGTTGGACCGGGAGCCAATGTAGGCCAGCTACCCGATATTGCAAACCCTTGCTTCCATTAATTTCAATCCTGTAAACAAATCCCATGCGAAAATACATAGCGCAGACACACACAATTACTGAGAGCACCCAGGAGCTGTGTGAAAAGCCTGTTTTTCTGAAATGCTGCAAAATTTGGAGTGATTTTTCACGAGCTCTTACTTGCTGTGGACTTGCTGTCATTGAGCTCAGATGTACTCAAATGGTGCGCAGGCGTGATTCCAGGGACACGAGGGCACACCAAACAGGTTCCTCGGTGTTGCTCAGCTCTCTCTCTGAGACTTCCCACCACCATATTGCTGAAAATAGCCCATGCTCACACAGTCAATCAAGATGCATTGTATGACTAGTGAAGTACTTTTGAAGTGTGGTCACTGTTGTTAGAAATCAGAGATGCCTAAAAATGTATAAAACTGATACGAGTGCTGTGTTTAAATCGTTGTTTTGAACTGCAGACAGGATGTCTATTCGAATCAGAGAAATGCTTAGAAATGGATGGTACAGTTCTTCATTATATACAATCTCCCTATTGCTAAGCAATTATCTGTTTAAGTTAAGACTTAAACCTTGTTTATGTATTTTATGTATAATGTGAAGAATAGGGTTTGAAGTTACCTTAACAAAACTGCTGGCGAAGATAATGAATGGAAGTTGTAGGTGTTAACGTAAACATGTTGCAACATCGTAAAAGAGATAACTGCTCTGGGGCAAGCATCTTAAACCCTTGATTAAACACAATATATCCACCAGATTGGTTTTACAGTTGATCCTGATTATTAAAGTGAATAGAGATAGCCTTAACCTGGAATATTTCTAACACAGTTGAAATGTGGAAAACACGGCAGCCAATTTGTGCACACGCAAGCTCCCACAAACAGCCATGTGATAATGGCCAGATTCATTTCCTACATTACAATGGTAACTACACTTTAAAAAAAAAAGTACTTAATTGGCTGTAAAGCACTTCGAGATGTCCAGTGGTCGTGAAAGGCGCTATATAAATACAAGTCTTTCTTTCTGATAATCTGTTTTTTTGTAATGTTAATTGAGGGATAAATATATTGGCCAGGACACCATGCATAAGTTCCCTGCTCTTCTTCCAAATAGGCCATGGGATCTTTTACGCCACTTGAGAGCGCAGACAGGGCCTCGGTTTAATGTCTCATCCGAAAGACAGCACCTCCGACAGTGCAGTGCTCCCTCAGTACTGCCCCTCCAACATTGTAGCCTCCCGCAGCACTGCACTGGGAGTGTCAGCCTAGATATTGTGCTCAAGTCCCTGACTCAGAGGCGAGGGTGCTACCCACTGAGCCACTGGCTGACACAAATAAGGTGAAATGTGACACATTTTATCAGCAGCAGATCCTAGCAGGAAGGGGAAGAAATCCTTCTGTTTAGTCTGGATTGGATCCATGTCTTTTACCGCAGTTTGTGTCAGATCTCTGTAAACAGTCCGACGGTCCTGGTTCAGCTCTGCTTTGTGTAAACCTCGGGCTGACAGAGAGCTCAGCCGATGCTTACATTTCCCCCAGCTTCTCGCTCCTTCCGAAAGAGGGAGCGTCCTTAGCTTTTTGGAACACTGAGCTGATTGGGACCCTCACTGAGCATCTCAAGGTTCCTGTTACTCTAAGATAAAAATGTCCTAGCATCAATACACAGAAGCAGGTCGGGTTTATAGGGGTCACACCATGTTTTGTTTTACACGATCCAATACCAGTGAATATGGGAAACTATTCTCTTCTTAAGAGCGACTGGAAAAAAAAAAGAGGTGACTCATTATTATGAAAACAGATAATACTTATCAACTGAGGTAAGAATTTGGAAGTATCAATATTTTTAACATTTGAAGGCTACGTGCTGAACAGTGGGCCATCTTTCTTCTTAGGCAGTCCCTCGGAGTCAAGGATGACTTGCTTCCACGCTAACATGAGTTCTCAGGTGACTGATGAGTCTAATGCGGGATCTACAGACTATCACAGGTGGGGCAGACAGTGGTTGGAGGGACGGGTGGGTGGGGTGCTTGGGTTGTCGTGCGCTCCTTCCGCTGTTTGCGCTTGGCTTTCTCTTGCTCCCGGCGAAGAGACACAAGATGTTCGCCGCCTTCCCAGATGCTTCTCCTCCACTTTGAACGGTCTTGGGCCAGGGATTCCCAAGAGTCGGTGGGGATGTTGCACTTTTTCCAAGGAGGCTTTGAGGGTTGTCCTTGAAGCGTTTCCTCTGCCCATCTGTATACATAGCGCTCTAGTGGCTCAGCTGGGTAAGACAGTAAGTATCCAAGCCACACAGCCCAGAAAGCTTTCACTTCTGGTCTGTGCTGTTAGTTAATCCGTCTGTAATGATGATGATGATGATGATGATGATGATGATGATGATGATGATGAAGAAGAAGAAGAAGAATGTATGTACCTGTGAGTATGCTCACAGGTTTGTAGAGCTGTTGAGTTGGGAGCGGCTTAGCCAGTTGCGTGAGGTTCACAAGACTCAATAAAATCCCAGCCAGTTGGGTTCAGGGGATTCACAATGGGGCAGGTGGTTGTGAGCCTGGTGGATGAACTGGTAATGTGTAGTGTGATTGTTAAACCTTTGCTAATAAACCAACTAGTTCTGAGAGCAATGTGTTGCTATGAATTCTTAAGCAAAGAACCCATGAAGCAAATACATTACACCGTCCATAGCCTCGCACCGCCCCCCCCCCCCCCCCCCACCACCACCTCTGTAATCTCCACCAGCCCTACAACCCTCCGAGATCTCTGTGCTCCTCCAACTCTGGCCTCTTCTGCCCGATTTCCATCGTCCGCTGTGCCTTCAGCTGCCTCGGCCCCAAGCTCTGGAATACCCCCCCCAATATCTCACTACCTCCCTCTCTTCCATTAAGATGCTCCTTAAAACCTACCTCTTTGACCAAGCTTTTGGTCACCGGTCCTAATATCTCAATGTGGCTCAGCGTCAAAATTTGACTGATGACCTTTCGGAGAAGCACTTTGGGATGTTTTACTGTGTTAAAAGGCGCTATATAAATGCTAGTTGTTGTTGCAATTTCAAACAGGATAGCAGAAAAGGTGACCTCAGCACACTGCGTCAGTGAAGGAAAATATCCCATTATAAGAACATAAGAAATAGAAGCAGGAGTAGGCCATACAGCCCCTCGAGCCTGCTCCACCATTCAATAAGATCATGGCCAATCTGATCATGGACTCAGCTCCACTTCCCTGCCTGCTTCCCATAACCCCTTATCCCCTTATTGTTTAAGAAACTGTCTATTTCTGTCTTAAATTTATTCAATGTCCCAGCTTCCACAGCTCTCTGAGGCAGCGAATTCCACAGATTTACAACCCTCAGAAGAAATTCCTCCTCATCTCGGTTTTAAATGGGCGGCCCCTTATTCTAAGATCGTGCCCTCTAGTTCTAGTCTCCCCCATCAGTGGAAACATCCTCTCTGCATCCACCTTGTCAAGCCCCCTCATAATCTTATACGTTTTGATAAGATCACCTCTCATTCTTCTGAATTCCAATGAGTAGAGTCCCAACCTACTCAACCTTTCCTCATAAGTCAACCCCCTCATCCCCGGAATCAACCTAGTGAACCTTCTCTGAACTGCCTCCAAAGCAAGTATATCCTTTCGTAAACATGGAAACCAAAACTACACGCAGTATTCCAGGTGTGGCCTCACCAATACCTTATATATCTGTAGCAAGACTTCCCTGCTTTTATACTCCATCCCCTTTGCAATAAAGGTCAAGATACCATTGGCCTTCCTGATCACTTGCTGTACCTGCATACTATCCTTTTGTGTATCATGTACAAATACCCCCAGATCCTGCTGTACTGCGGCACTTTGCCATCTTTCTCCATTGAAATAATATCTTGCTCTTCGATTTTTTTTCTGCCATTCCCGATCACCATCTGCTAACCCCATCGGAAATAAATGTGTTTGGACATCAGATGAGGATATAATTGAGCTCAGCTATGATGTCCAACAGAAGAAATTTACCAGGATGTTGCCTGGACTAGAGAATTTTAGCTATGAGGAAAGATTGGATAGGCTGGGGTTGTTTTCTTTGGCTGAGGGAAGACCTTATTGAGGTGTATAAAATTAGGAGGGGCCTCGATAAAGTGGATAAGAAGGACCTATTTCCCTTAGCAGAGGGGTCAACAACCAGGGGGGCATAGATTTAAAGTAATTGGTAGGAAGTTTTGAGGGGATTTGAGGCAAAAAGAAATTTCACCCAGAGGGTGGTGGGGTCTCGAACTCACCGCCTGAAAGTACATTTAAAAAGTATTTAGATGTGCACTTGAAATGCCGTAACCTACAGGACTACAGACCAAGAACTGGAAAGTGGGATACGGCGGGATAGCTCTTTGGCGGACACGATGGACCGAATGGCCTCCTTCCGTGCTGTAAATTTCTATGATTCTAAGGTGGAATAGCCTGTCAATACTCACTGCCTAGACTCGCACAGGTTAACAGTGAGCATTAGGTCATCATCATAGGCAGTCCCTCGGAATCGAGGAAGACTCTTAAAATGAGTCCTTAGGTGGCTGAACAGTCCAATACGAGAACCACAGTCCGTCACAGGTGAGGCAGACAGTGGTTGAAAGAAAGGGTGGGTGGGACAGGTTTGCCGCATGCTCTTTCCAGTGCCTGTGCTTAATTTCTGCATGCTCTCGGTGATGAGACTCAAAGTGCCCAGCGCCCTCCGGGATGCACTTCCTCCACTTAGGGTGGACTGGTCTTTGGCCAGGGACTCCCGGGTGTCGGTGGGGATGTTGCACTTTATCAGGGAGGCTTTGAGGGTGTCCCTGTAACGTTTCCTCTGCCCACCTTTGGCTCGTTTGCAGTGAGCCAAACCACCAGTGAGCATTAGGTAAAGTGGTACTGGAGGGTGTTCGGTGCGACTCAGTGGCCCGAGTTCGATCACATTTTTTCTTTATTCATTGGGGTCCTTGTTGAGAGCTGCAAGATATTGTTCTAGAAATGCAACATTGACCAAGGGCGTTTAATCTCACCTCAGTCTAAAATTAAAATATGGAGGAACAAGTTCATGTTTGTACGTCAAGAGATTATGCAAAATACACATACAGACTAAGGTTGTTCACTCTTTGTCCCTCTATTATTGTGCTGGTGGTTTGTGAATGAACGTTCAGAGAGACGCAAAGCAACAGGTCTCTAAGCGAGGGAAAGATGAATAGTAAGCAGCTCTAGGGTTGTATTATGATCAGCACTGCATTGCGTGAGGGGGAATTCGGTCAACCAAATGCTCTTTTCAATGTTCTTTTCTATTAAAGGAGCCAAGAGCAACTCAAGTCAGGGGCACAAGAACAGGGGGTTGTATTATTCAGAGGTTATGCTTCCGAGGCACCTTGGAACATTTTTTTTATCAATGCAAGTTGTTCAGGTTTAAGTGGTGTCCCTAATAATGGAGGAACTACAATGAATGTAAACAAAAGGTTGTGATCTATCAGAGTATTGTATTGAGGAGAGATTGTCATTGTGTTGCTTTACTAAAGGGAGCTATAAACAACAGGTACATTGTAGTTGAAGCTATAGAATGGCAGAGAGGCCCCTTGTGTTGGCTGATCAGGTTTATCCAGTGAGTAACTGAGCAACACTGACCTAGGCGGTCCCAGGTGCAAGCCTGGTCGCCACTGTGTTCGCTAAGCAGCAACAGAGGCTCTACAATTGGCTTCGTGTCTCTCGGTAAGGAGAGGAAAGCTGGCCAGGCTACCCGCTCCTGATCATTATCCAGTGACCTCATGCGTTGCAGTACTGGTCGGGGGTGAGGGCAGGATCAGGCTCAACTGCTCACTGTGATTGAATACCCTGTCGGCACTCCCCATCAAAATGACCAGATGAATAATGGCCACTTAGGCAAAGTACCAGAGGACAGCTGGTGTGGTTGACCCGCGCCTCAACAACAACAATTTGTATTAATATAGCGTCCTTAACGTAGTGAAACGTCCGAAGGCGCTTCACAGGAGTTTTATGAGATAAAAATTTGACACCAAGCCACATAAGTAGAAATTAGCAGAGGTGACCAAAAGCTTGGTCAAAGAGGTAGGTTTTAAGGAGCGTCTTAAAGGAGGAAAGAGAGGCGCAGAGGTTTAGGCGGGGAGTTCCAGAGCGTGCTTCCTGAGCATCCCTGATTATAATCGCTCAACCATTAAGGCACGGCCACCAATGGTTGAGCGATTATAATCAGGGATGCTCAGGAGGGCAGAATTAGAGGAGGGCAGACATCTCGGGGGGTTGTGGGGCTGGAGGAGATTACAAAGATAGGGAGGGGGCGAGGCCATGGAGGGATTTGAAAATAAGGATGAGATTTTTGAAATCGAGGCGTTGCTTGACTGGAAGCCAATGTAGGTCAGCGAGCACAGGGGGTGATGTGTGAGCGGGACTTGGTGTGAGTTAGGACACGGGCTATTAAGTTTTGGATCACCTCTAGTTTATGTAGGGGAGAATGTGGGAGGCCAGCCAGGAGCCACCATCTTCAGGAGAAGAGGACAGGGAACTGGGAGAGAAAATTGTTGAGAACAAAAAGCAACATGTAACGTCATATTTAGGGCAATAAAATATCAAAGTGTCACAGAATGAGGGGCTACAATATCAGAAACATATTCCAGATATACAATTTATTTTAGAACGTTCATCAAAAATACATGTAAAATGCACCAGGTTTTAATACTTCACGAACTCTGTTTTATTTACAATTTCTATATATCTGACCAGGTTTGTATATTCCGGTACAGCTCCACCCTGGGTAGGCCCTGGGTAAATGGACATCACTTCACGAAGAGGCACAGCACTGTTGTATCAAACTTCTGGCATGAATGAGATGTGCCAGAAACACAAGATATTAAAGATTAGGCTGAGGGTCATTTCATCCCGAGCTCTTCTCCTGACCCGACTGCTTTAGTGCGAGCTCTGGTCACTGAGAAACTAGCCCATCAATCACCGCCGTTTGACTGCTGACGGAACCGAGGGGAGGTCCTTCCTCTGGGACCTGAGGGGACAGTTCTCATGCCCTTCAGAGGTCTGGGAATCCCACTATACAGGGAACATACTGGGCCAGACAGCTGCGTTTAACATCAGCAGAGGGGGAGCGACACTGTACTCCGGCTTCACACACACAGCAGCTGTTACAAGTGTAAAATTGCCCATTAACACTTTGAGTACTCAGTTTCTCTGCATCAAGGAAAGTTTAACCGCCTTTGAAATCAAGCTGCTTTTTGTACGTGTTACTGTACCCTGACATTCAGTGCTGGCTGGTGTCGTTTGACAATAAATCGCCAACAAGTAATACTTTGGATACTTTTAACCCTATCCCATTGAATACAGTCTCATTCTTTTAGATATGGGGGTTTCAGGCACTTCACTGACACATCATCGTGACTGTGCCAATATCTGATGTAAAACAATTTTTTTTCCAGCAAAGTTTTGCCGTGTCAATATAGAGCAAAAAAACTAGCAGTGACATCTGTACAGCGTAATCCAGAATTCCCCTTTACGGGCCAGCTGATTACAGCACGAGTATCAAAGGAACTCAGAAGGTTGTAGAGTCGAGCAATGTTCTGGGCAGATTAAGCTGGTGGCAGCCACAAGCTCCACAGGTTGTTGGAGGTGGGGGTGGAGGCGAAGGGGGGGGGAGGGGGCAGAGAATGGATCTCCTCCCTGATGACTGTGCAGTGAGGTCTAATGTCAGCTGTGGCTCAGTGGATAGCACACTCGCCTCTAAGTCAGAAGGTTGTGGGTTCAAATCCCACTCCAGGAACTTGAGAACTCAAAAATCTAGGCTGACACTCTAGTGCAATGCTGAGGGAGCGCCGCACTTTCGGATGAAATGTTAAACCGAGGCCCCACCTGCTCTCAGCTGGATGTAGAAGATCCCATGGCACTATTTCAAAGAAGAGCAGGGGAGTTCTCCCTGGTGTCCTGGCCAATACTTATTCCTCAAATCAACATAATAAAAAAAGATTATCTGGTCATTATCACATTGCTGTTTGTGGGAGCTTGCTGTGCGCAAGTTGGCTGTCATGTTTCCCACATTACAACAGTGATTATACTCCAAAAGTACTTCATTGGCTGTAAAGCGCTTTGGGACATCCAGTGATCGTGAAAGGTGTTATATAAATGCAAGTCTGTCTTTTTCATAATGAGATTGTGGATATCAACAGACAGAAATGTAAGTGACTTTGTGACTTTTAAACTCTGCACATACACTAGCATTCAAGAAAATAGACAACCAGCGTGAAGTGAGCTGTTCTGTGCAGTATAATGCAGTTACATGACTAAAGGCAATTTAAAATCAACTCCTGTAAACTCAGTGATGATGCTATGATAATTCATGGAGCTTAAGCTAACATTTATGTATCGAGTGGGCTGATTATATCTCTTCAAAATTAGTATCTGTAGGAGTGTGCCAGTTGGATTTCGCAAGGGTTTTATCTTGTTGCGCTGGGCTCAATGAAACTCACACTACTGTGCAGTATCACTATTACAGTGTAATGGATACTAAACCAAGGGGGCCCTGTCATCAAACAGTCACCACATCCTTAATTAGCATGGAGATGCTGAATGCTTTATGGTGTAGAAAATGGAGGCTGCTGCAGAGACTGCCAGACTACATCCAGACTTGGAGAGCTGTTGATGAGGGGGGTGGAGTAACAGATGGACCGAGAATGAAGTAGTGTCCAGCCACGCAGGAATGATGGGTTAATTGAGAAGTCTGTCCTTCACAGAGACACTGGGCCAATTTCTTTCCCACTATCTACATCTTTCTCATGCTTTCTCTCCTTGCTTGAAGTTGGTTTTGACTTTCTGTTTCACTCTGCCCCCCTCCCCGTAGACATCTGCCGCCCACCCCTGCCCACCTCGCTGCAGATCCTTGGGGATCCATACAATCGTCAGTCTGAATGGCTGAATAGAGTCGAGGAAAGAGCAGAGTGCCCCGCAGGAAGGGGCCATGGCAATGAATGCAGGATGGGATTCCCCAAGATCCTAGTGCCCTCTGCGTTACACTGAACAGCAGTGTTGGTCTCTGTTGCAACTGAAGGAAAGATTATAGTCCAGGAGATGAACCGAGGTAGTCAGCAGACAAAGGGGGAGCTTGTTAAGTGTGACGGGTATGAACTTGGTCATTTGCACAATGTGACATCAGTGAATTACAGGTCCCAGACGCCTCCAAAAGTATATCCAGTTAACCCCCGGCGGCCTGGGCCATTCAGATGCTGTATCTGAGAGGGCAAGCAGCTGACCTACTCCAGGGGCTCTTTAAATGCTATTCAGAATCAGCTGCTAGGAAGGACACAAGACAGGTCAACGCATTGCTCTCTCGTTTCCTGCGATTCAAGGTTCTGTCGTCGAACTATGTGATTTGATCTGCAGTGCTGTCGTATCTCGAAGCTTGAACTGAAGTTACACTGCATTTGTTGAGAGTTTTAATCCTCGCAATATTCTGCCCCCTGCACTCTCCTGGAGGTGTTTAAGAGAACCGTGGGCACCCGCAGGGTTAGGGTTAGCTTAGACTACCATTTTTCCACATATCAGATTATTTAACCATGGAGGGCATCACAACCAAACCTCAAATTGTGTCCCGCCCTGATGTGTACAAATACACACCCACAACTGCTTTCCAGTCGGATCACTGGACACCGACCGGTCAAGTTAATCTGACTAATCTTTCCCAGAGACATGGGTACAAAAGCCAATTGTAGCAGGAAAAATCTTGCCCCAACTAAGATCAGCTGTCAACATAAGACTGGGAATTGCTGACCGATCTGAGACCGAGTGCTACATTGGGTAGTGCCTTTATCCATTAAGCCATCTTGGAAGCTAAAATGGAACCCTTTATCCTCTTTTGTCAGTGCCAAATAGTTCAGGTACAATACGACTAGATGCAGCGTAAAGATCCCTCGATGCCACCTCAGCCTCAATATCAGACAAGTATCCCCCCAGACCACCTGTCTAAATGTTTCCACTTCCCAAACCAGCAGTTCTTGCAGCTTCTCGGAGTGAGATTCCCAATTTGGTGCCAACTTCGAAAGAAAACTGGCTTAAGACTGCCGTACGCATTCTTTACAGCCGGCAAACAGATCAAAGTGCACTGGATTATATACCAGATCCGAAATATGAAAGAACATTATGCTAATCTACTATGGAACATCATAGCCTGACTGATTGAGACTTAAAATGGTATCACACTCGCCTCCCAGTCAGAAGGTTGTGGGTTCAAAGTCCCACTCCAGGGACCTGAGCGCAAAAAATCTAGACTGACACTCCCGGTGCAGTGCCAGGGAGCGCTGCACCTTCGGAGGTGCCGTCTTTCGGATGAGATGTTAAACCGAGCCCCTATCTACTCTCTCAAGTGAACAGAAAAGATCCCATGGCACTATTTCGAAGAAGAGCAGGGGAGTTATCCCCGGTGTCCTGGCGCCAATATTTATCCCTCAATCAACATAACAAAAAAACAGATGATCTGGTCATTATCACATTGCTGTTTGTGGGAGCTTGCTGTGCGCAAATTGGATGCACATTACAATTATAACAGTGACTATACGGTAAAAAAAGTACTTCGTTGGCTGTAAAGCGCTTTGAGATGTCCGCTGGTCGTGAAAGGCGCTATATAAATGCAAGTCTTTCTTTCTTTTAAAATGTAGAGTGTTGTAGTGGAGTGCACTGCATAATGTATACTTCATTTGTTAAACAGTGCGTGGCAATAATCTCCCATTTCTGCCTTGGACACTTGTGTCGCACTGAAAGTGAGTACATCCAAAGCCATCACAAGAAAAGTCACTACAAACCACTCAGACTGATAAGGACATGCAAAATAAAAGCTACACTATTTCTTTACACTTAATAGCAGATGGTATTCAAAATGAATTGTTTACATTGCGCAGTACGAGATTACGGCGCGCTGCATGCCAGCCATTATGTTATTTGTCTCAAGTATCTTCAAACATGAATGAGGGTTTCTCTCCAATGAGCGTGTTGACAGGCCTGCATTGGTTCTGCACACATGCTGTTAATAAAAGTCAGCTGGTGCCCAGTCAGGGTCAGGGCTCATATTTGTAAAAGGCACCTGTGCGGATATTTGCACCAAATTCCCCAGCATCAAGTCATATGTTCCAGAGATAAGGTCCAGGTTGCTGGTATGACGAATGACCAACCCCTCCTCCCACAGTGCCCCTAGTGGCACTGCCCTGAATACACTTGAGGATTGAGCCAAAGTGGGTGCATTTCAAAATAAAAGGGACCTATCAGACAGGAAGAGTTACTTTCATTTGGGAATTACTAGTCTAAATGTAAACTGAGTGCCTGCCCCAGACGGTTGCAATATTGGTCAGTAAGGGCAATGTTCTGGAAGTGTTGAAACCAATGCAAGTTTACAATTCTATATGAAGAGCATACAGTTTAAACTCTCTGAAATATCAAAAAGATACTGGCCCTCTCCTGCCCTGGGTAAGAATCACCAATTGCAGCACAAACTTAACTCTGCACCAAACTATTGTGCAGATTATCAGCCTCCTTGATTGTTAGTTCCCAGGTGTGATTTATTGCACAAATTTATTGCTCAACTGTCTTCTCCCTGTGGCTGAGGAGCTCCTCCCGGAGTCACAGTGCGGATTTCATCCCCGACGAGGCATAATGGACATGATATTTGCAGCGCAACAACTGCAGGAAAAATGCAGGGAACAGCGCATGCCCTTACACATGGCCTTCTTCAACCTTACAAAGGCCTTTGACACTGTCAACCGCGAGGGTCTATGGAGCGTCCTCCTCAGTTTTGGATGCCCCCAAAAGTACGTCACCATCCTCCGCCTGCTCCATGACGACATGCAAGCCGCGGTCCTTACCAACGGATCCATCACAGACCCAATCCACGTCCGGACCGGAGTCAAGCAAGGCTGTGTCATCGCCCCAACCCTCTTCCCAAAATTCATAGAAACATAGAAAATAGGTGCAGGAGTAGGCCATTCAGCCTTCTAGCCTGCACCGCCATTCAATGAGTTCATGGCTGAACATGCAACTTCAGTACCCCATTCCTGCTTTCTCGCCATACCCCTTGATCCCTCTAGTAGTAAGGACTTCATCTAACTCCTTTTTGAATATATTTAGTGAATTGGCCTCAACTACTTTCTGTGGTAGAGAATTCCACAGGTTCACCACTCTCTGGGTGAAGAAGTTTCTCCTCATCTCGGTCCTAAATGGCTTACCCCTTATCCTCAGACTGTGACCCCTGGTTCTGGACTTCCCCAACATTGGGAACATTCTTCCTACATCTAACCTGTCTAAACCCGTCAGAATTTTAAACGTTTCTATGAGGTCCCCTCTCATTCTTCTGAACTCCAGTGAATACAAGCCCAGTTGATCCAGTCTTTCTTGATAGGTCAGTCCCACCATCCCGGGAATCAGTGTGGTGAATCTTCGCTGCACTCCCTCAATAGCAAGAATGTCCTTCCTCAAGGTAGGAGACCAAAACTGTACACAATACTCCAGGTGTGGCCTCACCAAGGCCCTGTACAACTGTAGCAACACCTCCCTGCCCCTGTACTCAAATCCCCTCGCTATGAAGGCCAACATGCCATTTGCTTTCTTAACCGTCTGCTGTACCTGCATGCCAACCTTCAATGACTGATGTACCATGACACCCAGGTCTCATTGCACCTCCCCTTTTCCTAATCTGTCACCATTCAGATAATAGTCTGTCTCTTTGTTTTTACCACCAAAGTGGATAACCTCACATTTATCCACATTATATTTCATCTGCCATGCATTTGCCCACTCACCTAACCTATCCAAGTCGCTCTGCAGCCTAATAGCATCCACCCCGTAGCTCACACTGCCACCCAACTTAGTGTCATCCGCAAATTTGGAGATACTACATTTAATCCCCTCGTCTAAATCATTAATGTATAATGTAAACAGCTTGGGCCCCAGCACAGAACCTTGCGGTACCCCACTAGTCACTGCCTGCCATTCTGAAAAGTACCCATTTACTCCTACTCTTTGCTTCCTGACTGACAACCAGTTCTCAATCCACGTCAGCACACTACCCCCAATCCCATGTGCTTTAACTTTGCACATTAATCTCTTGTGTGGGACCTTATCGAAAGCCTTCTGAAAGTCCAAATATACCACATCAACTGGTTCTCCCTTGTCCACTTTACTGGAAACATCCTCAAAAAATTCCAGAAGATTTGTCAAGCATGATTTGCCTTTCACAAATCCATGCTGACTTGGACCTATCATGTCACCTCTTTCCAAATGCGCTGCTATGACATCCTTAATAATTGATTCCATCATTTTATCCACTACTGAGGTCAGGCTGACCGGTCTATAATTCCCTGTTTTCTCTCTCCCTCCTTTTTTAAAAAGTGGGGTTATATTGGCTACCCTCCACTCGATAGGAACTGATCCAGAGTCAATGGAATGTTGGAAAATGACTGTCAATGCATCCGCTATTTCCAAGGCCACCTCCTTAAGTACTCTGGGAAGAAATAGGGTGGAGGAGGATTTCCTGGAGTGCATAAGGGATGGTTTTCTAGACCAATATGTCGAGGAACCAACTAGGGGGGAGGCCATCTTAGACTGGGTGTTGTGTAATGAGAGAGGATTAATTAGCAATCTCATTGTGCGAGGCCCCTTGGGGAAGAGTGACCATAATATGGTGGAATTCTGCATTAGGATGGAGAATGAAACAGTTAATTCAGAGACCATGGTCCAGAACTTAAAGAAGGCTAACTTTGAAGGTATGAGGCGTGAATTGGCTAGGATAGATTGGCGAATGATACTTAAGGGGTTGACTGTGGATGGGCAATGGCAGACATTTAGAGACCGCTTGGATGAACTACAACAATTGTACATTCCTGTCTGGCGTAAAAATAAAAAAGGAAAGGTGGCTATCCGGAGAAATCAGGGATAGTATTAAAGCCAAGGAAGTGGCATACAAATTGGCCAGAAATAGCAGCGAACCCGGGGACTGGGAGAAATTTAGAACTCAGCAGAGGAGGACAAAGGGTTTGATTAGGGCAGGGAAAATGGAGTACGAGAAGAAGCTTGCAGGGAACATTAAGGCAGATTGCAAAAGTTTTTATAGATATGTAAAGAGAAAAAGGTTAGTAAAGTAAAGACAGTCAGAATCAGGGGAAGTCATAACGGGGAACAAAGAAATGGCGGACCAATTGAACAAGTACTTTGGTTCGGTATTCACTAAGGAGGACACAAACAACCTTCCGGATATAAAAGGGGTCAGAGGGTCTAGTAAGGAGGAGGAACTGAGGGAAATCTTTATTAGTCGGGAAATTCCTCGCTGACATGCTCCACCTCACAGTCGACAAGCTCCCCGCTGGAGTGGAACTAAACTACAGAACCAGTGGGAACCTGTTCAACCTTCGCCGTCTCCAGGCCAGGTGCAAGACTAACCCAACCTCTGTCGTGAAGCTACAGTACGTGGACGACATCTGCGTCTGCGCACATACAGAGGCCGTACTCCAGGACATAGTCAACGCATTTACTTAGGCGTACGAAAGCATGGGCCTTACGCTAAACATCCGTAAGACAAAGGTCCTCCACCAGCTGGTCCTTGCCGCACAACACTGCCCCCCAGTCATCAAGATCCACAGCGCTGCCCTGGACACCGTGCACCACTTCCCATATCTCGGGAGCCTCTTATCAACAAGAGCAGGTGTTGACGAAGAGATCCAACACCGCCTCCAGTGCAGCCTTCAGCCGCCTGAGGAAAAGAGTGTTTGAAGACCAGGCCCTCAAAACTCTCACCAAGCTCATGGTCTACAGGGCTGTAGTAATACCAGCCATCCTTTATGGTTCAGAAACATGGACTATGTACCGCGGACACCTCAAGTCGTTCGAGAAATACCACCAACGATGCCTCCGTAAGATCCTACAAATACCCTGGGAGGACAGGCGCACCAACGTTAGTGTCCTTGACCAAGCCAATATTGATATGTACTTACTGTACAGTATAAATGCACACGAGGCCCATACTTGAGAGAAGGTCACTCTGTGACCAGTTACCCTTATTGCCAAGACCTCAAGTGATGAAGGTGGGTGGAGCTTCCCCTTTTATACCTGAAAGTCCAGGTTAGGAGTGTCTCCCACAAGTTCACTCCTTTGTGGTCAATGTTCTCAAGGTGTACAACTTAGGTCAGCTTATACATGGGTTAAAATGATAGTTGCATACATGACATCATCTCCCCCCCCAAAGTCTTATTGGGATCACAGGTTAAGTCTCTCTGGTGGTTTACGCTCCCTTGTAGAGCGCCTGAGTTGGGGCTCCTGGGGCTCCGGTTGTTGGATGCTGGCCTGAGTGTCTGCTGTTTGCAGTGCCTCAGGCCTGTCCGGCCTGCCCACAGTGACAGGGCTCTCCTCCACTTGGTTCCGGTGTTCAGTCACCTGTGGTGGAGTAAACTCTACATCGTGTTCTTTCTCTGCTTCTTCTATGGGGTTGCTGAACCTCCTTTTAATTTGATCCACGTGTTTGCGGCAGATTTGTCCATTGATGAGTTTAACTACCAAAACCCTATTCCCCTCTTTGGCAATCACAGTGCCTGCAAGCCATTTGGGTCCTGCAGCGTAATTAAGGACAAAAACAGGGTCATTGACATCACGCCCTCGCATTCCTGTCATGGTAGTCACATTATGACTGACACCTGCTCTCAACAATTTCTTTCATAGTTGGGTGTATAAGGGATAACCTGGTTTTGAGCGTCCTTTTCATTAGCAGCTCTGCAGGTGGAACCCCTGTGAGTGAGAGTGGTCGGGATCTATTGGCCAACAGGAGGCGTGATAAGCAGCTTTGTAGGGAATCCCCTTGGATTCTGAACATCCCCTGTTTGATTATCTGCACTGCTCATTCCACCTGGCTGTTTGAGGCCGGCTTGAACGGTGCCGTTCTGACATGGTTGATTCCATTCCCTGCCATGAAGTCCTGGAATTCAGTGCTTGTGAAGCACGGGCCATTGTCGATGACCAAGACATCCGGTAAACTATGGGCGGCAAACATTGCCCGTAGACTTTCTACCGTGGCAGAGAATGTGCTTGAATTTAAAATGGCACACTCAATCCATTTGGAGTAGGCGTCTACTACAACCAAAAACATTTTTCCCATGAAAGGACCTGCGTAGTCCACATGGATGCATGACCATGGCTTGGCGGGCCAGGACCAGGGGCTAAGGGGTGCTTCCCTGGGTGCGTTGTCCAGCTGAGCACACATGTTGCACCTGCGAACACAAAGTTCCAGGTCTGCATCTATCCCTGGCCACCAAACGTGTGACCTGGCAATTGCCTTCATCATGACAATGCCCGAGTGCTCATTGTGAAGTTCTCTGATAAACACCTCTCTGCCCCTCTGGGGCATGACTACTCGGTTTCCCCACAGTAGGCAATCGACCTGAATCGAGAGTTCATCCTTGCGCCTATGAAACGGTTTAAATTCCTCAGGGCATGCCCCGTACGTGGCTGCCCAGTCCCCATTCAGGACACATTTCTTAACTCAAGACAGTAGCGGGTCTTTATTTGTCCAGACTTTAATCTGACGGGCTGTCACAGGTGAGCCTTCGCTTTCGAAAGCTTCAACAGCCATGACCATCTCAGCATCATGCTCAGTTGCCCCCTCAGTGGTGGCTAGTGGGAGCCTGCTGAGTGCATCAGCGCAGTTTTCAGTGCCCGGTCTGTGCCGAATCGTGTAGTCATAGGCTGCTAACGTAAGTGCCCACCTCTGTATGTGGGCTGATGCATTTGCATTTATGGCCTTGTTGTCGGCCAAAAGGGACGTTAGGGATTTGTGATCTGTCTCCAGCTCAAATTTCCTGCCTAACAGGTACTGGTGCTTTTTTTTTACTGCATAAACACATGCTAGCTCTTCTTTTTCTACCATCCCGTAGCCCCTTTCTGCCTGGGACAGACTTCTGGAGGCATAAGCTACCGGCTGTAACTGACCATTGGCATTCACATGCTGCAACACACACCCGACCCCATAGGACGATGCATCGCACGTTAGAACAAGTTTCTTACACGGATCATATAACGTTAACAGTTTGTTAGAGCACGCAACTTATTATGCTCCATCAAAAGCCCTTTCCTGGCTGTCCCCCCAGACCCAATCGCGAACTTTGCGTAGGAACACGTGTAGCAGCTCTAACTGCGTGCTCAATTTGGGAAGAAAGTTACCAAAATAGTTCAGGAGCCCCAGGAAGGAAGGCAGCTCCATCGTATTACGGGGTCTGGGTGCTCTCTGGATCGCTTCCATTTTGGACGCTGTGGGTCTGATCCCGTCTGCTGCTACCCTTCTCCCCAGGAATTCAACTTCTGGAGCTAAGAAGACGCACTTCGACTTTTTCAGTCACAGCCCTACCCGGTTCAGTCTGCGTAGCACCTCCTCCAGGTTGTGGAGGTATTCTTCAGTATCGCGACCCATGATGAGGATGTCGTCTTGAAAAACCACCGTCCTTGGAATCGACTTGAGGAGGCTTTCCATATTTCGCTGTAAGATCGCGGCAGCCGAACGAATCCCGAATGGACATCTGTTATACTCAAACAACCCCTTGTGTGTCGTGATGGTGGTCAGCTTCTTCGACTCACTCGCCAGCTCCTGGGTCATGTAAGCTGAGGTCAAGTCCAATTTTGAAAAATGTTTGCCACCGGATAGCGTCGCAAAGAGGTCCTCCGCTCTCGGTAGCGGGTACTGGTCTTGGAGTGACACCCGATTGATGGTGGCTTTTTAATCGGCACATATCCTGACCGACCCATCCGCCTTGAGCACCGGCGCGATCGGGCTCGCCCAGTCACTGAATTCGACTGGCGAGATAATGCCTTCCCTCAGCAGGCGGTCCAATTCGCATTCTATCTTTTCCCGCATCACGTACGGCACCGCTCTGGCCTTGTGGCGTACTGGCCTGGCGTCCGGGTTTATGTGAATCACTACCTTGGCCCCCATTAAAGTGCCGATGCTGGGTTGAAATGATGAGTCAAATTTGTCCAGGACCTGTGAGCATGATACTCGCTCCACAGAAGAAATTGCATTGACATCGCCCCATTTCCAGTTCATGACAGCAAGCCAACTCCTCCCCAGTAGTGCGGGACCGTCCCCCGGGACAATCCAGAGTGGCAACCTATTCTCTGAATCTTTGTGGGTCACGACTACCGTGGCGCTGCCTAGCACCGGAATGATCTCCTTTGTATATGTCCGTAGCTATGCCTCAATCGGCAATAATTTTGGCCTCCTGGCCTTGGACACCCACAACTTGTCGAACTGTTTGATACTCATCAGGGACTGGCTGGCCCCCGTGTCTAGCTCCATTAATACTAGGATGCCATTGAGGAGCACTTTCATCATTATCGGTGGCGTCCTGGTATGGGAACTGTATATGTGCTCCACATGAACTCACTGAACTTCAGCTTCCAGCGATTTCCCCCAGTATTTATTTGGCCTCGTAGGGCTTACATCGAGCCCGTCCTCCTCGTACATCAAGCTGGCTGCAGGCTTCCTGCACATACGCGCCAAGTGACCGCAGACGTTGCAGTTTCTGCAGGTATATTGCTGATACCTGCAAGCTCTGGCTGGGTGTTTGCCTCCACACCTCCAGCATGAGCTGGAGGTCCCGTTGTTGGAAACAAAAGGTCCATTACCAGTCAATCATCTCTGAAACTATCCTTAAGCGCACCATTAACAGGTGTTGATAGCCCCATTACTGGCCACATTGTCCATTGCAATGGCATAAATCGCCGTTCAGCTAGCCATTGCCTCTGTTGAATTCCCCCTTTGGGTTCAACTACATGCTGGGGCATGTCCGATTGCCCTTGTCTGTCTAGAGAACTGTGTGCCGCGTTAACAATGTTGACTCCCTGGTCGTTTACTGCATTTGAGCCAAGATTTTTGTCATACATCATTCTGGCCTCTTCCTCCCCTGAGATAAATGTCTGGGCTATCAGAGCCGCCGCTTCCAAGGTTAAGTCTTTGGTCTCAATCAGTTTCCTGAAAACCCCAGCGTGCCCGATGCCCTCAATAAAAAAATCTCGCAGCATCTCCGCTCTGCATGCATCTGGGAACTTACATAGGCTCGCCAGTCGCCGGAGATCTGCCACGAAGTCAGGAACGCTTTGCTTTGCCCTTCTCGCCACCGGTGTGTGTAAAACCGGCGTATCGCTATGTGCATGCTGCTCGCCGGTTTAAGGTGTTCCCCGATCAACTTACTGAGCTCTTCGAACGTCTTGTCCGCCGGCTTCTCTGGCGCTGGAAGGTCCTTCATCAGGGAGTACATTCTGGATCCACAAACCGTCAGGAGATGAGCCCTGCGTTTGTCGGCTGAATCCTGTCCCAACCATTTCTTAGTGACAAAACTTTGCTGTAGTCTCTCAATAAAGTCGTCCCAATCATCACCAACACAGTACCTCTCTTCTGTGCTGCTAGTGGCCCTGCTCGCGTGGTTTAAATCCCAGTTTCTCGTCACCAATGATATGTTCTTACTATACAGTATAAATGCACACGAGGCCCATACTTGAGAGAAGGTCACCAGTTACCTTTATTACCAAGACCTCAAGTGATGAGGGTGGGTGGAGCTTCCCTTTTATACCTGAAAGTCCAGGTTCGGAGTGTCTCCCACAAGTTCACCCCCTTGTGGTCAATGTTCTCAAGGTGTACAACTTAGGTCAGCTTGGGTTACAATGATAGTTGAATACATGACAAATATCCTCAGCATTGAAGCACAGACCACACTTGATCAGCTCCGCTGGGCAGGCCACACAGCTCGCATGCCAGATACAAGACTCCCAAAGCAATCGCTCTACTCGTTACTCCTTCATGGCAAACGAGCCCAAGGTGGGCAGCGGAAACATTACAAGGGCACCCTCAAAGCCTCCCTGATAAAGTGCAACATCCCCACTGACACCTGGGAGTCCCTGGCCAAAGACCGCCCTAAGTGGAGGAAGTGCAACCGGGAGGGCGCTGAGCACCTCGAGTCTCGTCGCCAAGAGCATGCAGAAATCAAGTGCAGGCAGCGGAAAGAGCGTGCGGCAAACCAGTCCCACCCACCCTTACCCTCAATAACTATCTGTCCCACCTGTGACAGGGACTGTGGTTCTCGTATTGGACTGTTCAGCCATCTAAGAATTCATGTTAAGAGCGGAAGCAAGTCTTCTTCGATTCCGAGGGACTGCCTATGATGATGAAGGTTGAGCAGGTTGGGCCTGTACTTGTTGGAGTTTAGAAGAATGAGAGGTGACCTTATTGAAACATGTAAGATTCTGAGGGGGCTTGACAGGGTCGATGCAGAGAGGACGTTTCCCCTCGTGGGGGATTCTAGAACTCGGGGACTTAGTTTCAGAATAAGGACGCCCCCATTTAAAAGGAGATGAGGAGGTATTTCTTATCTCAGAGGGTCGTGAATCTTTTTAAATTCTCTACCCTAGAGCGTTGTGGAGGTTGAATATATTTAAGGTGGATTTCGACAGATTTTTGAACGATAAGGGGAGCGGGCAGGAAAGTGGAGTTGAGGCCAAGATCAGATCAGCCATGATCTTATTCAATGGCGGAGCAAGCTCAAGGGGCCGTATTGCCTACTCCTGATCCTAATTCTTATGATTTTAGGTATATTGTGTACGCTTCTTAAGCAGGTGATAATATTTTGGCATATTGCAACAAGTGCAACTCATCAGGTTTGTGTCCTTAGATTTTCTCCGATGTTGTGATACAGCCAATAGAACGATGACAGAAAATTACTTGGAAAATAAAGGTTCCGGTCACAAGAAATGCCTTTTGAAAGCCGAATGGATGGAGTTCCAAATCCTGGACTTCCTACAGCTGCCCCATTCTGGTCTGGCTCAGTTTACTTCCAGATTAAAGTCTTTCCCGACAGAAAATGCATTACAGATGCAAAATATTTCCCCGGATCCTGTATAGTCTCATACTAGTTGGCCCTGTGCAATGTTATTATTTGAGCAGTCATAGAATGATGCAGCACAGGAGGGATTTGGCCCTTCGTGTCTCTCCTGGCTCTTTGGTCGAGCTATTTAACTAGTACCACTCCCGCACCCCCTGCTCTTTCCCCACAGCGCTGTAGTTCTTTTCCCGTCTTGTATTTATCTAATTGAAAGTTACTGTTGAAACTGCTTCCACCGTCGTTTCAGGCGGTGCATTCTAGATCACAACAACTTATGCTACTGTATGGCTTCCCTGACAAAACAAAATCCTTAAATGACATGTTCATAAAATAAATTCACTTGTAATTTGAACTGACAGCCTTTACAAACTTCATATCTGCTGTTTGGCAGTCTTCAGCTGAGGTCACACACACCACTCAAGCGAGCGATGCATTTTACTGCATTCTCCGTACTCATTAACCAGTGCACAAACTTAAACTGCAAAACATAGCTCAAGTCAGCCATTTACTCGATATTCTCTCTCTACAGGAACGTATTCATGCCCAGTTAACGTGAGAAAATTTGCCTACGCACCATCATATTTTTCCTCACTGTATAGCGCTCCAGCACACTGATTTAAGTAAAACACCTTTGGAGGGAGTTTGAGGCATATCTGATAACTCGATTCCGTCCATGCACACAGGCCCGTTGGGTGCAAAATCTGAATAACCTGGAGTGCAATTGATGATGGTACATGTGTGAACAAATCACTTGCCACGGCAACAGTGTGGAGCTCAAGTAGGTATCAATTACTCTCACAGTCAGTTGCAACTGATTATTACTGACAGGTAGAACTTGACCATCTGTCCTTATTTCCTTTGGTTAACTCTGTCCGACTAAGTTTTATACCAGTTCGGCTGCTCAGTTTCCGGATTTCATTTCCACCACCTCCCCCTCAATTCTTCTCCCTCGTCTAGCTCCAAGTAGGGTACAGTTCCATCCTCTCGGGCACTTTTTCCGATTGGCCACTCTTGATACACTAGAGGGTGAGCATCACCAAGCTATTTGACAATACAAGGCATCACTGTCAAGCCCAATCCCCACACTTCCGCACTTTCCAGCAGGGACAGTAATCAGGAACGAGGACACAAGCTGATTTTCCCCCAACCACAACCGCTTTATCCATGCAAACGACAGACACATCACCAACCAGACTTTCCTCTGCATAGTCTTTGAACGCGTTGGTGTCTCCCCCAGCACTGTAGCACCATGTGCCAAAAAAATGTACATCCAAATTTTCTTTCCCCTATCCTCCCAACTTCTTCGAAAAATGCCAGGGTACCAGCAGCCTTATCCAACTCGTCATTCTTCATGTCGCAGCCTTGATATCCACACGCTAGTCATTTCCAGCAGGCAGCGCTGGGAGCAATCATAAGCAGGAAACTTGGCTGATTCGCGCGCTCCCTCACCTGGATGGATCGGTTTGTGTTTCTGTCTCTGCGTTTATACATGTGCTGTGCAAAGTGGAAGTCAATTGTATTACTTAGCATAACCAAGACAACCTATTTCCACCTCCGTAACATCGCCCGTCTCCGCTCTTGCGTCAGCTCATCCGCTGCTGAAGCCCTCATCCATACCTTTGTTACCTCTAGACTTGACTATTCCAGCGCACTCTTGGCTGGCCCCCCACATTGTACCCTATGTAAACTGATCCAAAACTTGGCCGCCCCGAGTCCTAACTCGCACCAAGTCCCGCTCACCCATCACCCGCTGTGCTCGCTGACCTACATTGGCTCCTGGTTAAGCCGCGCCTTGATTTCAAAATTCTTATCCTTGTTTTCAAATCCCTCCATGGCCCTTGCCCCTCCCTATCTCTGTAATCTCCTCCAGTCCCACAACACCCCCTGCCCCGCCCCCGCCCCGAGATGTCTGCGCTCCTCTAATTCTACCCTCTTGAGCATCCCTGATTATAATCGCTCAACAATTGGCGGCCGTGCCTTCTGTTGCCTGGGCCCCAAGCTCTGGAACTCCCTGCTTAAACCTCTCCGCCTCTCTTTCCTCCTTCAAAATGCTCCTTAAAAACTTCCTCTTTGACCAAATTTTTTATCTCATAATACTCCTGTGAAGCACCTTGGGATGTTAAAGATGCTATATAAATACAGGTTGTTGTTGTTGTCTGGTGGAAATCAGTTAACTTATTACAGACCAGGGGATGAATCTGAGACTGTCCTAGGTTGTATGAAACATAGAAACATAGAAAATAGGTGCAGGAGTAGGCCATTCGGCCCTTCTAGCCTGCACCGCCATTCAATGAGTTCATGGCTGAACATGCAACTTCAGTACCCCATTCCTGCTTTCTCGTCAAAACCCTTGATCCCCCTAGTAGTAAGGACTTCATCTAACTCCTTTTTGAATATATTTAGTGAATTGGCCTCAACAACTTTCTGTGGTAGAGAATTTCACAGGTTCACCACTCTCTGGGTGAAGAAGTTTCTCCTCATCTCGGTCCTAAATGGCTTACCCCTTATCCTTAGACTGTGTCCCCTGGTTCTGGACTTCCCCAACATTGGGAACATTCTTCCTGCATCTAACCTGTCTAACCCCGTCAGAATTTTAAACGTTTCTATGAGGTCCCCTCTCATTCTTCTGAACTCCAGTGAATACAAGCCCAGTTGATCCAGTCTTTCTTGATGGGTCAGTCCCGCCATCCAGGGAATCAGTCTGGTGAACCTTCGCTGCACATCCTCAATAACAAGAATGTCCTTCCTCAGGTTAGGAGACCAAAACTGTACACAATACTCCAGGTGTGGCCTCACCAAGGCCCTGTACAACTGTAGCAACACCTCCCTGCCCCTGTACTCAAATCCCCTCGCTATGAAGGCCAACATGCCATTTGCTTTCTTAACCGCCTGCTGTACCTGCATGCCAACCTTCAATGACTGATGTACCATGACACCCAGGTCTCTTTGCACCTCCCCTTTTCCTAATCTGTCACCATTCAGATAATAGTCTGTCTCTCTGTTTTTACCACCAAAGTGGATAACCTCACATTTATCCACATTATACTTCATCTGCCATGCATTTGCCCACTCACCTAACCTATCCAAGTCGCTCTGCAGCCTCATAGCATCCTCCTCGCAGCTCACACTGCCACCCAACTTAGTGTCATCCGCAAATTTGGAGATACTACATTTAATCCCCTCGTCTAAATCATTAATGTACAGTGTAAACAGCTGGGGCCCCAGCACAGAACCTTGCGGTACCCCACTAGTCACTGCCTGCCATTCTGAAAAGTACCCATTTACTCCTACTCTTTGCTTCCTGTCTGACAACCAGTTCTCAATCCACGTCAGCACACTACCCCCAATCCCATGTGCTTTAACTTTGCACATTAATCTCTTGTGTGGGACCTTGTCGAAAGCTTTCTGAAAGTCCAAATATACCACATCAACTGGTTCTCCCTTGTCCACTCGACTGGAAACATCCTCAAAAAATTCCAGAAGATTTATCAAGCATGATTTCCCTTTCACAAATCCATGCTGACTTGGACCTATCATGTCACCTCTTTCCAAATGCGCTGCTATGACATCCTTAATAATTGATTCCATCATTTTACCCACTACCGATGTCAGGCTGACCCGTCTATAATTCCCTGTTATCTCTCTCCCTCCTTTTTTAAAAAGTGGGGTTACATTGGCTACCCTCTACTCTATAGGAACTGATTCAGAGTCAATGGAATGTTGGAAAATGACTGTCAATGCATCCACTATTTCCAAGGCCACCTCCTTAAGTACTCTGGGATGCAGTCCATCAGACCCTGGGGATTTATCGGCCTTCAATTCCATCAATTTCCCCAACACAATTTCCCGACTAATAAAGATTTCCCTCAGTTCCTCCTCCTTACTAGACCCTCCGACCCCTTTTATATCCGGAAGGTTGTTTGTGTCCTCCTCAGTGAATACCGAACCAAAGTACTTGTTCAATTGGTCCGCCATTTCTTTGTTCCCCGTTATGACTTCCCCTGATTCTGACTGCAGGGGACCTACGTTTGTCTTTACTAACCTTTTTCTCTTTACATATCTATAGAAACTTTTGCAATCCGTCTTAATGTTCCCTGCAAGCTTCTTCTTGTACTCCATTTTCCCTGCCCTAATCAAACCCTTTGTCCTCCTCTGCTGAGTTCTAAATTTCTCCCAGTCCCCGGGTTCGCTGCTATTTCTGGCCAATTTGTATGCCACTTCCTTGGCTTTAATACTATCCCTGATTTCCCTTGATAGCCACAGTTGAGCCACATTCCCATTTTTATTTTTACGCCAGACAGGAATGTACAATTGTTGTAGTTCATCCAAGCGGTCTCTAAATGTCTGCCATTGCCCATCCACAGTCAACCCCTTAAGTATCATTCACCAATCTATCCTAGCCAATTCACGCCTCATACCTTCAAAGTTAGCCTTCTTTAAGTTCTGGACCATGGTCTCTGAATTAACTGTTTCATTCTCCATCCTAATGCAGAATTCCACCATATTATGGTCACTCTTCCCCAAGGGGCCTCGCACAACGAGATTGCTAATTAATCCTCTCTCATTACACAACACCCAGTCTAAGATGGCCTCCCCCCTAGTTGGTTCCTCGACATATTATTCTAAAAAACCATCCCTTATGCACTCCAGGAAATCCTCCTCCACCGTATTGCTTCCAGTTTGGTTAACCCAATCTATGTACATATTACAGTCACCCATTATAACTGCTGCACCTTCATTGCATGTACCCCTAATTTCCTGTTTGATGCCCTCCCCAACATCACTACTACTGTTTGGGGGTCTGTACACAACTCCCACTAACGTTTTTAGCCCTTTAGTGTTCTGCAACTCTACCCACATAGATTTCACATCATCCAAGCTAATATCCTTCCTAACTATTGCCTTAATCTCCTCCTTAACCAGCAAAGCTACCCCACCTCCTTTTCTTTTTATTCTATCTTTCCTGAATGTTGAATACCCCTGGATGTTGAGTTCCCAGCCCTGATCATACTGGAGCCACGTCTCCGTAATCCCAATCACATCATATTTGTTAACATCTATTTGCACAGTTAATTCATCCACCTTCTTGCGGATACTCCTTGCATTAAGACACAAAGCCTTCAGGCTTGTTTTTTTAACACCCTTTGTCCTTTTAGAATTTTGCTGTACAATGGCCCTTTTTGTTCTTTGCCTTGGGTTTCTCTGCCCTCCACTTTTCCTCATCTCCTTTCTGTCTTTTGCTTTTGCCTCCTTTTTGTTTCCCTCTGTCTCCCTGCATTGGTTCCCATCCCCCTGCCATATTAGTTTAACTCCTCCCCAACAGCACTAGCAAACACTCCCCCTTGGACATTGGTTCCGGTCCTGCCCAGGTGCAGACTGTCCGGTTTGTACTGGTCCCACCTCCCCCAGAACCGGTTCCAATGCCCCAGGAATTTGAATCCCTCCCTGCTGCACCACTGCTCAAGCCACGTATTCATCTGCGCTATCCTGCGATTCCTACTCTGACTAGCTCGTGACACTGGTAGCAATCCCGAGATTACTACTTTTGAGGTCCTACTTTTTAATTTAGCTCCTAGCTCCTTAAATTCGTTTCGTAGGACCTCATCCCTTTTTTTACCTATGTCGTTGGTACTAATGTGCACCACGACAACTGGCTGATCTCCCTCCCTTTTTAGAATGTCCTGCACCCGCTCCGAGACATCCTTGACTCTTGCACCAGGGAGGCAACATACCATCCTGGAGTCTCAGTTGCGGCCGCAGAAACGCCTATCGATTTCCCTATCACTATCGCTCTCCCACTCTTTTTCCTGCCCTCCTGTGCAACAGAGCCAGCCACAGTGCCATGAACTTGGCTGCTGCTGCCCTCCCCTGATGAGTCATCCCCCTCAACAGTACCCAAAGCAGTGTATCTGTTTTGCAGGGGGATGACCACAGGGGACCCCTGCACTACCTTCCTTGCACTGCTCTTCCTGTTGGTCTTCCATTCCCTATCTGGCTGTGGACCCTTTCCTTGCGGTACGACCAACTCGCTACACGTGCTACTCACGTCATTCTCAGCATCGTGGATGCTCCAGAGTGAATCCACCCTCAGCTCCAACTCCGTAACGTGGTCTGTCAGGAGCTGGAGGCGGATACACTTCCCGCACATAGTCGTCAGGGACACTGGAGTCGTCCCTGAGTTCCCACATGGTACAGGAGGAGCATAACACCCGACCGAGCTCTCCTGCCATGACTTAACCCTTAGATACACTTAAATTGGCAACAACAATGTTAAAGTTTATTCACTGTTACAGAAGAGAAAAAGAAAAATCACCAGCCAATCACTTACCCCCTTGGCTGTGACGTCACCTTTTGATTTCTTTCTACTTCTTTTTTGCCTTCTCTCCCCACTGCAGCTGCACAGGTACGCCTCTCGCTACCGCTGGGCTTTTATAGGCCTCACCAACGCCAGGAACTCCCACCTCTTGGACTGCCGCCGCCTCTCGCTGCCGCTGGGCCTTTATAGGCCTCACCAACGCCAGGAACTCCCGCCTCTCGGATCAGTATCCTTTCTTTGGTGAGTTTTGTGAGATTTACACTTGAAGTGCACTGTGCCGCCCCATGGGCCGTCCCGACCTGTGTGAGAACACCACCACAGGTCGGGGCTAGAAATAGAGCTGGAGCGCTGGGCCCTGGAACATCGTGGACGAAGGTTCGGTGAATGAGGGTATGGGGTCCAGAAGAGGGCCCAGGGGCAGCACAGGCCAGCCCACACTGCCATATGTGTGCGCACTAGGTCCGTACAGCAGAGCAGGTCTCCAGTCATCTTGGATAATGCTTGCCACTGGACCAAGGCCTAGCTCTGTCAAGACCGTGTCGTGGCTGGTGTGCAACGGTCACCACACGTTAAAAAAAAATCTAAGCACAGGCATCTTCCACCCCCTCAATTGGAGTTCAGGACTGGAATATCAGGTCCTTCAATGAAACATCTGTGAACTCGTGGAAGCAAGTCATCCTCGTTCGAAGGACCGCCTATGATGATGCACTGTGCAAGCAGATATTATCACAAATGCAGCCAGGTGTGTGTGTATGTGACCAGACACACCTATATACAACCAGGCACAGACAGACAGGCACAGCCACATGCGCAGCACACGCATAAACTCAAACACAAACACACCCAGGCATTCACCTTCCATTTCTCTCATTTTACTGAGCTTCTCCGAGATGTATTGCAGCTCCTTCAGCTGATAGGGTAGACTATCAAAACCCTTCATAATTTTAAAAGGACCTCCATTCGGTATCCCCGTCAGCTTTTGCTTTTCTAGAGAAAGGAGCCCCACCCAAACTCAGCTGTTTGTTCTTTGACCCATGGCAGTGTCCTCCTTCGTGATGTAATTGGAAATATTGTACGTTTCTTCTTCTCTTCTCCTTTATTGCTGTTTCGGTCTCCTGTATAGACAAGTTGTTCACCATGTTGACTCTCGTATCATCCTTGTAAATCTTTTTTGCACCTGCTCCACTGCCTCTGTATCCAGAACTGTGCACAGTGCTCTCAGGGTGCTCAAACCACGTTTCTATACAAGCTGTTCAATTCATTGGTGGAGGAGACTTTCCTTGCATCATTTATGGGTTCGTGAATAGGACCACCCGTCCCCTCCCACCCTGAAGGATTTGCCACAGATCATCATAGTGACCACAATAAGCTCCAATCTAGTTTAGTGATTCAGTCACAATTTGGCATTCCAAACTGTTCACCACCTTGCATAGGGTATTACCATCCCTCCTCTACTGAAAGCAGTGTTCCACAGCTACCAGCACCTCTTTGGGTATCTCAGCTGTAAGTGGTTTTGCCCCTGGTGGTTTCACCCCTCTTACAACAGTCCGGAATTATAGTCGTGAACAGTAATATACAGTCATAGAGTGATCTTTTCAGTCTCAACCGTCACAACGCTTTTATTCAAGTTAAAGCACACACCTACACCCAGTAAAAACACACCCTGGTCGTGCAATACAAATAAACACAGTACAACACACAGTCTGGCCTGTTTAAACAGGCCCCTAATGCGAAGTACCCACGTCTAAAACACCCCTGCTCGGATTCAAAATTGCACTACTAGATCTGTCCAACAAAATGTGCGTGCGCTTATGATCCTTGCAAAAACCTCCCCACTAAAACCCCCAAGGCTCGGTTGGGACACACAACACCCTTTCACACTATGAGGTGGTCTTAAAGATGCGTGGGCTGGGATAAATGCTCACCAATTACCCCTCTGACTTACTCGCTGCTTCTCCCTATGAGGCATATCTTCTGGATCTTCAAGTCCAGTCTCAAGGTCAGCTTCCCAGTCGAAGTAGCAACGCTCTCTGGTGTTTCTTCTCTCCATTCCAGACTGAGTGCTCAGTCCTTGTGCGTTGAACGAAGCAAGCGGGCGTAAAAGAGGGGGGCGAGAGAGAGAGAGAGATGGCAACCAAAACTGTCTCTCTTATACTTGCAAAAATGCTTCTTCTCGCGCCAAAAATCCAACTTCCCTTCCCCCTGAGGCTGTCCAACTCAAAAGCAAACTCAAGTCTCTGGCTTGTTCCTTTGTCAACTGGACTGTACCTCGATGTGTGGCTTCGATGAGTCTGTAAGACAAAAGGCCTGTCCATCAACCATTCCTGCCATTGATTCCTTGTCAACCTGATGTGTATTCCTGTGGGGCATGTTTGGACCTGCCCAATGTCAGCGCTGTCTGCTCTCTGTAGTAACAGAAAATGTGTCCAAGCAATGTTCAAAACTTGAAGTTTTTGCTGTCGATGTTTTCGCCAAATCTTTACACACCCCATTGGCCTTTCTTCACGTGTGAGCCTCGACAATCAGTACCAGCAGGCTACACAGCTCAATGCTGTCCTCACCCAAAGTCCATCGTCTCACACTTTCCGATAGGACTCACTGGATAGAAATGCAGGGCTCGAATCCTGCCAAATTTTTCCTGTCCATATGGAGGCAGACGCTGCAGAACCAATCTTATCTTTCAAAAGGGAGTTGGATAAGTATTTCTCTCTCAGGCCAACATCCCCAGCATAGAAACATAGAAAATAGGTGCAGGAGTAGGCCATTCGGCCCTTCTAGCCTGCACCGCCATTCAATGAGTTCATGGCTGAACATGCAACTTCAGTACCCTCTTCCTGCTTTCTCGCCATACCCCTTGGTCCCCCTAGTAGTAAGGACTTCATCTAACTCCCTTTTGAATATATTTAGTGAATTGGCCTCAACTACTTTCTGTGGAAGAGAATTCCACAGATTCACCACTCTCTGGGTAAAGAAGTTTCTCCTCATCTCGGTCCTAAATGGCTTCCCCCTTATCCTTAGATTGTGACCCCTGGTTCTGGACTTCCCCAACATTGGGAACATTCTTCCTGCATCTAACCTGTCTAAACCCGTCAGAATTTTAAACGTTTCTATGAGGTCACCTCTCATTCTTCTGAACTCCAGTGAATACAAGCCCAGTTGATCCAGTCTTTCTTGATAGGTCAGTCCCACCATCCCGGGAATCAGTCTGGTGAATCTTCGCTGCACTCCCTCAATAGCAAGAATGTCCTTCCTCAAGTTAGGAGACCAAAACTGTACACAATAATCCAGGTGTGGCCTCACCAAGGCCCTGTACAACTGTAGCAACACCTCCCTGCCCCTGTACTCAAATCCCCTTGCTATGAAGGCCAACATGCCATTTGCTTTCTTAACTGCCTGCTGTACCTGCATGCCAACCTTCAATGACTGATGTACCATGACACCCAGGTCTCGTTGCACCTCCCCTTTTCCTAATCTGTCACCATTCAGATAATAGTCTGTCTCTCTGTTTTTACAACCAAAGTGGATAACTTCACATTTATCCACATTATACTTCATCTGCCATGCATTTGCCCACTCACCAAACCTATCCAAGTCACTCTGCAGCCTCATAGCATCCTCCTAGCAGCTCACACTGCCACCCAACTTAGTGTCATCCGCAAATTTGGAGATACTACATTTAATCCCCTCGTCTAAATCATTAATGTACAATGTAAACAGCTGGGGCACCAGCACAGAACCTTGCGGTACCCCACTAGTCACTGCCTGCCATTCTGAAAAGTACCCATTTACTCCTACTCTTTGCTTCCTGTCTGACAACCAGTTCTCAATCCACGTCAGCACACTACCCCCAATCCCATGTGCTTTAACTTTGCACATTAATCTCTTGTGTGGGACCTTGTCGAAAGCCTTCTGAAAGTCCAAATATACCACATCAACTGGTTCTCCTTTGTCCACTTTACTGGAAACATCCTCAAAAAATTCCAGAAGATTTGTCAAGCATGATTTCCCTTTCACAAATCCATGCTGACTTGGACCTATCATGTCACCTCTTTCCAAATGCGCTGCTATGACATCCTTAATAATTGATTCCATCATTTTACCCACTACTGAGGTCAGGCTGACCGGTCTATAATTCCCTGTTTTCTCTCTCCCTCCTTTTTTAAAAAGTGGGGTTACATTGGCTACCCTTCACTCCATAGGAACTGATCCAGAGTCAATGGAATGTTGGAAAATGACTGTCAACGCATCCACTATTTCCAAGGCCATCTCCTTAAGTACTCTGGGATGCAGTCCATCAGGCCCTGGGGATTTATCGGCCTTCAATCCCATCAATTTCCCCAACACAATTTCCCGACTAATAAAGATTTCCCTCAGTTCCTCCTCCTTACTAGACCCTCTGGAACTTACTAGCATCGCGGCATTGGCCACGCTCAACCAGCTCTGATGGACAGACCACAACGTCCGCATGCCTGATTCAAGACTCCTGAAGCAAGCACTCTAATCTGAGCTCCGCCACGGCAAGCGAGCCCCAGGAGGGCAGAGAAAACTCTTCAAAGACACCCTCAAAGCCTCCCTGAAAAAATGTAGCATCCCCACCGACTCTTGGGAATCCCCGGCCCAAGACCGCTCAAAGTGGAGGAGGAGCATCTGAGGAGGCGCCGAGCACCTCGAGTCTCTTCGCCAGGAGCACGCGGAAGCCAAGTACAAACAGCGGAAGGAGCGTACGACAAACCAAGCACCCCACCCACCCGTCCCGCCAACCACCGTCTGCCCCACCTGTGACAGAGACTGTTGGTCCCGCATCGGACGCATCAGTCACCTTAGAACTCATTAGTGTGGAAGCAAGTCATCCCCGACTCCGGGGGACTGCATAAGAAGAAGTATCTGAAGGAAAACATTTGCAGGGCTACGGGGAAAGGGCGGGGTGTGGGACTAGCTGAGAGTTGGCACGGGCTCGACGGTCCATATGGCTTTCTTCCGTGCTGTAACCATTCTATAATTCTGTATCATGGAAGCACCAAGGCCAATGGTTGCCTTGGTCGAGAGCAGTTGGCTCAGCCCAAGGATCAAATCTGAAACCTTCCTGTAATTTGGCTCAGTTCCATTCCAAGTGCTCATTAAGTCAGCATCTGCTACCCGATTATCCAATATTAATCCTCAATCACTGCAAATAATCAGATTCAGTCAACTTCACCTGGAAACCATGGCAGATTTTACAAGTCAGATGCCATATGGAGTGGCTGAAGCAGTAAGCATTGATGCATTTAAGGGGCAGCTTGACGCATAGATGAGGGAGAAGGGATTGGAGGGATTTGGGGACAGAGTGGGAAGAGTTCATTAAGAGTAGGAAAAGCCTTGTGTGGAGTGTAAACACCATCATACACCAGTTGGGCCGAATGGCCTGTTTCTGCACTGCAGATTCTTCAATCCATTTTATACAAGATGTTTTTATTCTTTATTGTGAACTGTGAATTACTGGGTGAATGGCAAAATATGCTCTGGTACAAAGTGTTGGGCTGTTTTAATCCCCAAATCATTGAAACCCTAATCCTTACAGAACATTTCTTGGCAAACTAACCGGAGGTTTACTGAGGCATCGTTGTCGGGTGTACTGAATCTGTTATGTATGTAAACATTGTAACTGTGTAAGAGTTGCCACCAGAGGGCGCAACTGTTGGAGGCCCAAGGGTCACCTGCACACCTCGTGCAAGGGAGTATAAAAGGTTGTCTGCCATGCTGCTTAGGCACTCTGGACTAAGGTCACATCAGTTTTAGCTCACAGTATTCAGTCTTGTGGAGTTCTTCCATACTTAACAGAATCCACCCTGAACCAAATCTAGTAAAGATTAAAAATAAAATGGCAGCCGAGTGGCACTGCAGTAATGCACTGTATCATAGAGTGGATGGATGAAGCCTTTCATTTGGCAACATACGGAGTTCCCATTCTTGGCAACGACATTAGGGTGGAAATTCTGTGCCAAGCCCATGAGCTTCCTCACAATGAGAGGACAGGGAAGGTGGGGGGGGGGGGGGGACAATATAGTTGGCTGAAGTCACTGGGCCAATTTTATACACTGCTTAATGCCCAACTCCAGAGTACCATTGACAGGCGTCTGGCAATGGATCATCTATCAGCACTCCTCCCAACTGTGATATGGTGCTGGGAGACCAAGGGAAGAAGCTGATATTCTGAAAGAGGATTAAAATTAGGGAGTGAGCCAATATGCTGCTCTTTACCCCTGGAATCGGGATCAGAATCCAGCCCAAACTGATGGGATAAAAGTCTCCACTATCGGTCAGCTTTGAAAGGACATTTTTACAAATACATCTTGGAGATGGCCTCATAGCACACCATTTATCTCAAAAATTGGAAGTTTAACTCCATAGAAAAGTTGCTGCAAGAAATGAAAATGTAACACTGGTGGAGGAGAGAGAGCTCTGCTTGGGTTGGGCTGAAGGCAGGGTTTTGGGATAGAGAGCTTTGGTATCCACCCTATGCCGGAATCTTGGGACTGATTGATATGGATACTGGGTGCCAAAAGTGAAAAAGCATTCCATTCCCCAGCCCTGACATCACCTTGAAGAGGACAAAATGTGCCAATTGGGAGATTATAAATATTTGTTTTAAATAAGAAAGCTACACTGAAGTGAATCTATAAAACCCTTAGGTTTTATTCCTTCAGCAGAGACGAACCGAAAGCATTCCCTTACACTGGGCAAGAAGAACACGAGTAGGGCAGCTACACTTGACTGTACATTCTGCGATGTTTATGTGCCTTGGCAGCACCTCTAATCCATTCATTTCAAGATGAAGAGAGACAAATCACACAAAGGAGAATTCATAAATCAGGTTGAAGAGGCCAATAATATAAATTTCAAAAACGGAAATGGAAAAGGACTTGAGGATTTGACGAGTTCGCGTGCTTTAGTTTTGGCTGCGTGAATGGTGAGCTACGTCCATCCACCGGTTCCTGGTGACATCGGGCAGTGCATTTACCAGGGGAGCGAGAAGTCTTTTCCATTTCATCTACCATTTCGACAAGGTCCCACACAAGAGATTAATGTGCAAAGTTAAAGCACATGGGATTGGGGGTAGTGTGCTGACATGGACTGAGAACTGGTTGTCAGACAGGAAGCAAAGAGTAGGAGTAAATGGGTACTTTTCAGAATGGCAGGCAGTGACTAGTGGGGTACCGCAAGGTTCTGTGCTGGGGCCCCAGCTGTTTACACTGTACATTTAGATGAGGGGATTAAATGTAGTATCTCCAAATTTGCGGATGACACTAAGTTGGGTGGCAGTGTGAGCTGCGAGGAGGATGCTATGAGGCTGCAGAGCAACTTGGATATGTTAGGTGAGTGGGCAAATGCATGGCAGGTGAAGTATAATGTGGATAAATGTGAGGTTATTCACTTTGGTTGTAAAAAGAGAGAGACAGACTATTATCTGAATGGAGACAGATTAGGAAAAGGGGAGGTGCAACGAGACCTGGGTGTCATGGTACATCAGTCATTGAAGGTTGGCATGCAGGTACAGCAGGCAGTTAAGAAAGCAAATGGCATGTTGGCCTTCATGGCAAGGGGATTTGGTGAGGCCACACCTGGAGTATTGTGTACAGTTTTGGTCTCCTAACTTGAGGAAGGACATTCTTGCTATTGAGGGAGTGCAGCAAAGGTTCACCAGACTGATTCCCGGGATGGCGGGACTGACATATCAAGAAAGACTGGATCAACTGGAGTTCAGAAGAATGAGAGGGGATCTCATAGAAACTTTTAAAATTCTGACGGGTTTAGATAGATTAGATGCAGGAAGAATGTTCCCAATGTTGGGGAAGTCCAGAACCAGGGGTCACAGTCTAAGGATAAGGGGTAAGCCATTTAGGACCGAGATGAGGAGAAACTTCTTCACCCAGAGAGTGGTGAACCTGTGGAATTCTCTACCACAGAAAGTTGTTGAGGCCAATTCACTAAATATGTTCAAAAGGGAGTTAGATGTAGTCCTTACTACTAGAGGGATCAAGGGGTATGGCGAGAAACCAGGACTGTGGTACTGAAGTTGCATGTTCAGCCATGAACTCCTTGAATGGTGGTGCAGGCTCGAAGGGCCAAATGGCCTACTCCTGCACCTATTTTCTATGTTTCTATGTTTACCATATCAGGTGGTTGCAAAAGATCTCTTGGTACAATTCAGCCTCGACTCAGTGTAACACTCTCACCTCCGGAGTCAAAAGGTTGTAGGTTTCAGTCCCACTCCAGAGACTTGAGCACGTGATCTAGGCTGACACTCCCAGTGCAGTGCTGAGGGAGTGCTGCACTGTCAGACAGAATATTAAACTGAAACCCAGTTTGCCCTCTCAGGTGGGCGTAAAAGATCCCGTGGAGTTAATAGCCATGGAGTTCTCCCGATGTCCTGGCCAATATTTATCCCTCAACCAACACCTAAAACTGATTATCTGGTCAATTATTTTGATACGTTTAGAATAATTCCATAAGACTGTACATCTTAAGCTCAAACTGTTGTGACCTTGGTCTCTTTATTGTAACTCCAGAGTGAGGAAGCAGCATGGTAATCTGCCTTTTATACCTGCTTGCCTGGGGTGTGCAGGTGTCCCTTGGGTCTCCCACTGGTGCGCCCCCCTGGTGGCAAGTTTTACACATTGGTAGTGTTTACATACATAACATATTTGATTGCGGTTTGTGGGTGCTCGCTGTGTGGAAAATGGATGCCGTGTTTCCCACATTACAACAGTGACTACACTTCAAAATAAAAAAGTGCTTCATTGGCTGTAAAGTACTTTGGGACGTCCGGAGGTTGTAAAAGGCGCTATAGAAATGTATGGGCTGGATTTTCAGCCTCTGTATTCGCCCTGGAGGGGCGGTAATGGTGGCGGTGAGCTCTTCCGTGCGGGGGGCCATCTTCCAGCACCTCGCCGGAGTTTTCAGGGCCGGTTTTGGCAGGGCGTGGAGCATTACCGCCCGTGAGAGGCAAGCCGGTGTGCAATGCCCCTGGTTGCGACACCGGCTCGATTTATGCCTCCCGTAGAGCGACGTGCTGAGACCGCCAGTGAAAGCGTGTGGTTCGAGCTGTAGCGGTCGCAGTGAGGTAAGCAAGGTCCACCTCAGGTAAGTGCGATTGTTTTTAATTTTATTTTTGCTAATTATGTAGTGGTGGCGTGAGGTATTTTTTGGGAATGTTTTGGGTGGGTGTTTTTTCTCCCCAGGCCTCTCTTAAATCCTGGGCCGGCTGTTTACCTCAGGATTTTCTCATGCTCAGCCGCCTCATCATCATCATCATCATCATCATAGGCAGTCCCTCGAGGCGAGGATGACTTGCTTCCACGCCAAAAAGGGATGAGTTCACAGGTGTTTCAATGAAGGACCTAATATTCCAGGTCCCGAACTACATCCTGAAGGGTGGAAGATGCCTGTGCGTGGATTTTTTTAACGTGGGGTGGCCGTTGCACACCAGCCACCACACGGGCTTGACAGAGCTAGGTCTTGGTCCAGTGGCAAGACAACTCGAGACCAGCTCTACTGCACGCAGACCTAGTGCACATACATATCGCAGTGTGCTGCCTCTGGGCCTTCGCCTCTTTCTGGGCCCCAAACTCAAGGTGTGCAACACCTCCCTTAGCGCTCCGCCCCACACTCAGGGCCCAGCTACCCAATTTCGCTGACTGAGGCGCAACATTTTCCAGGCGGTGTCAGGAACGTCCCAAAATCTTCAAAGCCGAAAATCCAACTTTCTTTCTTTCTATGTCTTTCTTTCTTGACCAGTTAAAACTGCACATACTCCCAGGACAGAGTTAAGCTTCCTGCTGCTTATCTGGTCAGAATCATTCTACCTAGGGCACTGGCTGCTCAGGTTAACTGGAGCCGAGCGGAAAGAATCTCAGCTCTCTGTAACAGGTATTACTCTCCAGGTTCCATTAATGAGCCAGATTGGTACTAGATAGATAGCTGGTATATTTTTAAAATGGAACAAAGGAAAACACTGCGCTGATGCCAAGCTGACACAGAACGCATGGTAATTGGGCTGGTAAATACCAGGACAGGTGCAAAACGGTGCTTGCAGAATAACTGTGCACAAGAATAATAATAAGTAGCTTTGGAGAGATGCCACCTGCATTACAGCCATTCAGGTCTCATTTGAAAGCAAATCCTTTGAACTCAACCTTTAAGCTGCTAAGCTGGAAAAGCAATCAGAATAGGCTCCATGAGGGTTCTTTCACGTGATACCTTTAGGATAAATATTTTTCTTTCTTGCATTGATATTTGCACTGCATTGACTGGCATTATGGGCACGGTCAACAGCAGGTTGATAGCTGGCACAAAAGGTGCTGGACATCGGAGCTGCTTTAGCAGAACTGGGCAGTGCACCCACATGCAGGCAGATGTCAGGGGACGAGGAAGATATTTTCTGACTTAAGCAAGATCTTTCTGCAATGCCCGACATTGACTCAGCAAAAAATTTAAGTGACCCATTCCTCTTCCAAGAGTCACTGAACTCCGTAACACGATGACTGATCTTCCTCAATGGTCGAGGGAAAAGGCAGAGGAATTGCCATATACAGTCAAATCACATCATGCATTATAAAATTGTTCGGGTGATTAGTGGACCAATCCTTCTAATCGGAGGATAGAGCTCTTATCTTTAACCCCTTTGCTGCCCAGTCAGGACAGTTTCTGTGGTCTCTGCGTGGTACAGTCTGCAGATTATTGTGACGGTATCGCTCGCTGGTACACGGCAACAGAAGATCACAGCACATTGAAGCGCATTATAAAGCGGTAATACATCAGAGGCTCATAAACCTCAATATGCGCCTTTCAAACACCATGGGTAAGCTTGCTTGTCCAGGCTTTCAAGCAGTGTGACTTGTTGACAACTGTGCTTGTTGCCAAACAGCCTTCCTAGTTTTGACACTGAAGCACGTTTCAATAATTGACGGGAGGCGGGGGCATAGTGTCAGCTGTGGCTCATTGGGTATCACACTTGCCTCAGAGTCTGAAGGTTGTGGGTTCAAGTCCCACTCCACAAACAAGTCCCACTCCAAGAACTTGGGCACATAAATCTAGCATGACACTCAGTGCAGTACTGAGGGAATGCTGCACTGTCGGAGGGGCAGCGCTGAGGGAACGCTGCACTGTCAGAGGGGCAGTGCTGAGGGAGCGCCGCACTGTCGGAGGGGCAGTACTGAGGGAGCGGCGCACTGTCGGAGGGGCAGTGCTGAGGGAGCGCCGCACTGTCGGAGGGGCAGTGCTGAGGGAGTCCGGCACTGTCTGGGGTGCCGTCTTTCGGATGAGACATTAAACCAAGGCCCCGTCTGCTCTCTCAGGTGGATGTAAAGATCCCATGGCACCATTTCGAAGAAGAGCAGGGGAGTAATCCCCAGTGTCCTGACCAATATTTACCCCTCAATCAACGCAACAAAAATAGATTATCCGGTCATTATCACATTGTTGTTTCTGGGAGCTTACTGTGCGCAAATTGACTGCCGCGTTCCCACATTACAATAGTGACTACATTCCAAAAGTACTTGATTGGCTGTAAAGCGCTTTGAGACGTCTGGTGGTCATGAAAGGCGCTATATAAATGCAAGTCTTTCTTTCTTTTTATGATCCTGTCTTCAGCCAACAACCACACACACTTTTCAGCGGTCTGGAGCAGGAGTTTGGACAGTTTTAATTCCTTTTCCTACCCCTGGGAACCTGCGGCAATTGCCCCTCCTCAACCCCAGATGAAATCGACTAACACAGCATAGTTTGGAGACCTTCGCTATAATTAGCCTAGCCACACTGCCTCTGGGCTAGGGTGGAGGGGGAGGAGAATCAGCAACGTTGCTGCTTCAGATTGCTACAGTGATTCCCGCTGCAAAGTAGAAGTATGGGCCTGAGGTGAAAGCAGCATCAAGCTCAGCTGTGATGCCTCCCACAGTCAAACAGCCTGCTAACATGTAATGTCTGGACTTATACATGAAGACTGGCCACTTGAGTCAGGCACAGGAGGAGTCCTGCCAAATTTGGACTGTACTTCAGGAAGAGTCCTGCCAAATTTGGACTGTACCTCAGGAAGAGTCAACAGCTTCATGAAACTAGGGAAGAAAAGTGGGGGGGGGGGGAACGAATAATAATTTGGAATCAAAGAAGCCACAAGAATAGCAGACAAACATATTTTGATTTACTCATTTGGGTCTGTTCTTGTGATTTATGATGTTATTTGATTGTATTATCTCATTCGTTTCATTCCAACCTATTCTTTGTGAATACAAAGTACAATTCAACTCTCTAAAGTTTACCAGATTATAAATGTGTGTTTCTGAAGGTGCTTTAAAGTTAACGCAGGGAGCCATGACCCAGCAGAGCAGCATTCAAGTGAAGGCCTAGGAGCTTGCAACACCAGTCTCCTTTACCTATTGGCTGGAAGCTTCTGGTTTGAGCAGTCTCTAATGGGCATTGTTGAAAACCAAGAAAAATAGGCTTTTAGACAGTGTTATCGAGGCAGAGTGGCACTGCAGGGACTTGAGCACAAAATCTAGGCTGACACTCCCAGTGCAGTACTGAGGGAGCGCTGCACTGTCGGAGGTGCCAACTTTCAGATGAGACATTAAACTGAGGCCCTGTCTTCCCTCTCAGGTGGACGTAAAAGATCCCATGCCACTATTTCGAAGAAGAGCAGGGTAGTTATCCCCAATGTTCTGGCCAATATTTATCCCTCAACCAACATCACTAAAACACATTATCTGGTCATTATCACATTGCTGTTTGTGGGAGCTTGCTGTGCATAAATTGGCTGCCGCGTTTCCCACATTACAACAGTGACTACACTCCAAAAAGTACATTATTGGCTGTAAAGCGCTTTGGGACGACACTGTGGTCGTGAAAGGCGCTATATAAATGCAAATCTTTCTTTCCTTTATTGGTGTTTGCCGGTAGTGGCAGGGGTCTCACACACCTGCCACCGCTGATGCCACACCATCAATAGAAAGGCACTTTGCAAACTAAACAAGTTGTTCAGCCCTCACTGGGTAAAATCCTAACCTCAGAGCCCAACAGATGGGGCGCTCTCTCTTTAAGGTTCTGCACTGTTGCATCTGGTGCATTATATTGGCAGCCTTGACCTCGCTTGAATTGTGGTTAATGAAGCACTCTCCTCTTTCTTATTGTTTGTATAGAAAATTCCTGCACACACCCATTCACAGTGCAGGTAACAGTCTGCACTGCTAAAGTCTCCTTACACCTGCCACTGAATACAAGGCTCAGAAGAGACTGCTAAATCTACTCCTCTTTGCCACTTAAGAGAACGAAACATTAGAGTATTAATAATAGGTTCAAGTAATGGAAACCAGCACTACCCGACTGCTTTGCTGTTTTACCTCTCTGTGTCATGCTTTCCAATTCT
Organism: Pristiophorus japonicus; assembly: GCF_044704955.1. Classification (NCBI taxonomy): domain Eukaryota; kingdom Metazoa; phylum Chordata; class Chondrichthyes; family Pristiophoridae; genus Pristiophorus; species Pristiophorus japonicus. The sequence continues at coordinate 9,253,788 of NC_092000.1, read as the reverse complement.
CCAAGGCTTATTTTAAAGCAATTTAGGGATTTCCACAAACAGGAGACAGGAATTGTACCCTCCAGGTGAGTTGACCTTTGAGCCTGCTAGAAGTTTCCATCCTTTTTTTTTTAAAAACACTGAAAGCAAAGCGTGGCCTGAACAGTAATGACAACTCCATCCCGGTTCGGAGAAATAGAATAAGTGTAGCAGCATTCCTGCTAGTAAAGTTGTACAAACCACCAAAGCAGGTGGCATTCAGTCATGCCTTTAATGGCGCTGCCTGAAAAGGCGGTGGACGCAGATTCAATAATAATTTTCAAAAGGGAATTGAATATTTGAAAAAGGAAATACTGTGTAGGCCAATGGAGAAAGAGCGGGGGGCGCGAGGGAGAGTGAGTCTAACTGGATAGTTCTTTCAAAGAGCCGGGACAGGCACGATGGGCCGAATGGCCTCCTTTGCTGCTGTAATTCGATGCACCAAACCTGAATGTTGCCACGGAGACAGAGGTGGGCAAACAATATGGCTGCCGGTGGGCTGAGTAGAAGGAAAGCTCTTAGCTGCCCCTTACAGGCCAGTCCAGTGATGTTGTCACTGACCTTGTGAATCTTCTCCAGCCACTGGGGGAACTAGAGACTTACATGGCTGATGCAGGTCACCATGTACAGGACTGGTATAATACGTCTTCAAAGACAGACATAGATGATTGACATGGCCGTGGCAAATAACGCAGGCGCCAGAATTTCTGTACGGTAGTCTATCGCCAGGACAGCTCGTTCTTCTCTCGCTCATCAGTGATCACAAGCAAACAACCCCAATTTGCAGCAATCGCACAAGAGCTGGCACTGAAACAACTGAGAGCTACACTGTACCAGATTCTAACTCTGACCTCAGCATGTACTGCACATGCATGGGAGCTGGCACCGAGACATCCATGAGCTTCAACCCACCAATGCTTTTACCCTGATGCGTACAGTGTACTGAATTAATACTGGACATACGCAAGCAACACTCGGATTAATGGACATGAAGTGAACTCCCAGCTTTTATCCAAGTGCGTGCTGTGTTTTTCACTCGTCAGGTCTGCCTGTGGCTGTAGTGCCTGCTGCATTCTCCCTGTTCTAAACAGTTTAGCGCACAATGAGTCTTTGAAGATTGGATTTCTTTTCTTTACAGTGCTTATCCACGATCCTTCGAATCATTGCTCTCCTGGGAAATTTCTTTCACTGGATAAACCAGACATTCAGGGCCAAGAATGTCTGACAGCCCCTCATGTAATACTACAACGAAACAACCTCGGAGAAAGTACACGACTAGCTGAGGCGGTTTGTGTAGTATGAGTGGTTACAGTTCAAGCACTAGCTACAGATACCAGGCAGCAGATGGTTATTGATGGAACTGCTCATACAATTCAGACCTGATAAATACCTACCCAAGCCCAAATCATTTTTTTTTTAAACTGGACCTATCCTGTTGCTAGCTGTCTGGCTAAAAGCATCACGTGGTGTGGTACTGGTCCATGAAGATCGCAAGTTTCAATTCCCCAGTGGTTCTGCCCTCACTTGATGGGTTAACCCCTATATTTGTCCACAGCTTTGATAGAAAGAATCTCTAGCACCTTTCATGCCTCAGGACCATAGAATGCTTTACAACTAATGAAGTACTTTTTGACGTGTAGTCACTGTTGTAATGTGGGAAACACAGCAGCCAATTTGTGCACAGAAAGCTCCCACAAACAGCAATGTGATAATGACCAGATCATCTGTTTTAGTGATGTAGGTCGAAGGATAAATATTGGCCAGGACACCGGGGAGAACTCCCCTGCTCTTTATCGAAATAGTGCCATGGGATGTTTTACGTCCACCTGAGAGGGAAGACGGGGCCCTCAGTTTAATATTTCATCCGAAAGGTGGCATCTCCGACAGAGCAGCACTCCCTCAGCACTACACTGGAGTGTCAGCCTAGATTTGTGCTCAAGTCTCTGGCATGGGGCTTTTGATCTGCTGACTGAGAGGTGAGTCACCGTGATGCCAATGAACTAGTTATATTTATGGTCTGCTTAGACCAGTTCTGGGCCACTTATTCCTCCAGCATGGACGTGGAAGTTGTGCTTGTGCGAACCTCACCAGTACTCTTTGTTCTCCAATTCCTATCTCCAATTTTCCCCCCTTCTCCCCTGAAGGGGTTGTCTCAAGCTGGGTTTGGCTGCAGGGACACGGGCACTGCTCTGGCATTTCTCACACGTAGCTATTCTTCACGCTTGAGCCTAGTCAGTGAAAGTCAACAACCTATTTCATCATGAAAGATATCAAAACCAAGCCCAATCCTGAGCTCGGCCAATATCCACACACATGAACTGCTCTGCACGAATTCACTGCACAGCGGATGGCATTGGCGATTTTAATCTTTCTAGCCCTGAGGTCCAATCCACAACTGCTGCCCTAGAAACATAGAAAATTGTTGCAGGAGTAGGCCATTCGGCCCTTCGAGCCTGCACCACCATTCAATAAGATCATGGCTGATCATGCAACTTCAGTACCCCATTCCTGCTTTCTCTCCATACTCCTTGATTCCTTTAGCCGTAAAGGCCACATCTAACTCCCTTTTGAATATATCTAACGAACTGGCCTCAACAACTTTCTGTGGTAGAGAATTCCACAGGTTCACAATTCTCTGAGTGAAGAAGTTTCTCCTCATCTCGGTCCTAAATGGCTTACCCCTTATCCTTAGACTGTGACCCCTGGTTCTGGACTTCCCCCAACATCGGGAACATTATTCCTGCATTTAACCTGTCCAATCCCGTCAGAATTTTATATGCTTCTATGAGATCCCCTCTCATTCTTTTAAGAAACCAGTGAGCTCAGCACGGCCCGGAAATTAAATTTCAGGCCTTCTGGTCCTTAAAGCTGAATTAAAGACTGGCTTCAACAACTGATATATCCATCATAGGCAGTCCCTCAAAATCGAGGAATACTTGTTTCATCTCTAAAAATGAGTTCTTAGGTGACTGAACAGTTCAATACAGGAATTAGTGTCTATCACAGGTGGGTGGAACTGGTTTGCCGCACGCTCCTTCCGCTGCCTGCGCTTGGTCTCTGCATGCTCTCGGCGACGAGACTCAAGGTGCTGATATATCAGGAAGTATCTAGCAACATGGAATTGTACAGCACAGATGGAGGCTATTCGACCCATCGTACCTGTGCCGGCTCTTTGAAAGATCTATCCAATTAGACACACTCCCCTGCTCTATTCCCATAAGCCTTGCAAATGTTCCCTTTCAAGTATTTATCCAATTCCCGTTTGTAAGTTGCGACTGAATCTGCTTCCACCACCCTTTCAGGCAGCGCATTCCAGACCATAACAACTCACTGCATGAAATAGATTCTCCTCATCTCCCCTCCAGCTCGTCTACTTATAAAACATTTAAACAATTTAAATTTTTCTTTAGCTTGTTCCTATATGGATACAAGACAAATGCTCACACCACATCCCTTGGTCAACAATCAAGACCCACAATACCTGTACACTTACTCCAAGAACACGGGCCGCAGTTATAATGTCAGTTACAGTAGACAATATCATCTATTCCACAGTGATCCCCCATTATGAATCATTCAGCCCTGTGGTACTGACTTTAATTGATTTGAATTAAATTGCTGGGCAATTTTGTGCTCAATCGTGAGGGATGTCAGCTCTGCAGAATGGGATAATTTCCCACTTTTGGCATCCTGAGCCAACACCAAGCACTGCCAGCCCAGGCAAAGAATGAACTGGACACAGACTACATCCCCCCCTCTATTCTGCCTGAACCTTCAGAGGCAGCACTGCGATAGAAATGGGATGGTCTACATGTTTCTGATGACAAAGCATCGTCGGAAATGTGGGTGGATGCCAGTGCTGGACAAGAGTCGCCATTTTATTTGGGCTGCAAGCGGGCTGACCTCTCACCTTCGCCATGCAGGCGAGCAATATGATTTTCAGAGCTTTGCTGACATCAGGGATGAGATCGTATAATCACAAATACAACTTTACAGCAACAGTGCACAATCACTGTAAATAGGGCAAAAAAGACTTGCATTTATATAGTGTCTTTCACCACCACCGGATGTCTCAAAGCACTTTTACAGTCAATGTAGTAATTTTGAAGTGTAGTCCCTGTTGTAATGTAGGAAACGCAGCAGCCAATTTGCGCACAAGCAAGCTCCCACAAACAGTAATGTAATCATGGCCAGATAATCTGTTTTTTTTGATTGAGGGATAAATATTGGCCAGGACACTGGGGATAAATCCCCTGCTCTTATTCGAAATAATGTCATGGGATCTTTTACGTCCACCTGAGAGCAGACAGGGCCTCGGTTTTAACGTCTCATCCAAAATACGGCACCTCCGACAGTGCAACATTCCCTCAGTACTGCCCCTCCGACAGTGCAGGTCGGGGCGAAGGAGCAGCGAGAGGTTGTAGAGCGACGTGATCGGGGCCCAGGAGAGGCGAGGGCCCTGGGGCAGCATAGGCCAGCCCATACTGCAATATGTGTGCGCACTAGGTCTGTGCAGCAGAGCTGGTCTCAAGGCATTTTGGTTAATCCTTGCCACTGGATCACGACCTAGCTCTGTCAAGCTCATGTGGTGGCTGGTGTGCAACGGCCACCGCATGTTAAAAAATCCACGCACAGGCATCTTCCACTCTTCAATAAGTAGTTCGGGACCTGGAATATTAGGTCCTTCATTGAAACACCTTTGAACTCATCCCCTTTTTGATGTGGAAGCAAATCATTCTCGATACGAGGGACCGCCTAAGAAGAAGCAGCTCCCTCACTGGAGTGTCAGCCTAGATTCTGTGCTCAAGTCCCTGGTGTGGGATTTAAACCGCACAACCTTCTGACACAGAGGCGAGAGTGCTACCCACTGAGCCGCAGCTGACACTTTAAATTTAAATTCAGAAGCCAGACAGCCTTATTACACTGCAAAGCTGGAAGCTTTGACTGCACCTTTGCATCAAGTAATAAGTATTCATTGGATAAATACTTGAAGGGGAACATTTGCAGGGCTATGAGGAAAAGTCAAGGGAGTTAGACTAATTGGATCGCTCGTTCAAAGAACCGGCACAGGCAAGATGGGCCGAATGGCCTCCTTCTGTGCTTTATCATTCTATGAAGGGGAAGTCATGTTTGAGAAATTTGCTGGAGTTCTTTGAGGATGGAACAAACAGGGTGGATAACGGGAAACCAGTGGATGTGGTGTATTTGGACTTCCAGAAGGCATTTGACAAGGTGCCACATAAAAGGTTACTGCACAAGATAAATAGTTCACGGGGTTGGGGGTAATATATTAGCATGGATAGAGGATTGGCTAACTAACAGAGAACAGGGAGTCAGGATAAATGGTCAATTCTCTGGTTGGCAACCAGTAACTAGTGGGGTGCCACAGGGATCAGTGGTGGGACTCCAACTATTTACAATCTATATTAACGACTTGGAAGAAGGGACTGAGTGTAACGTGGCCAAGTTTGCTGACGATACAAAGATGGGAGGAAAAGCAATGTGTGAGGACACAAAAAATCTGCAAAAGGACATAGACAGGCTAAGTGAGTGGGCAAAAATTTGGTAGATGGAGTATAATGTTGGAAAGTGTGAGGTCATGCACTTTTGCAGAAAAAAAATCAAAGAGCAAGTTATTATTTAAATGGAGAAAGAATGCAAAGTGCCGCAGTACAGCGGGACCTGGAGGTATTTGTGCATGAAACACAAAAGGATAGTGTTATATATGTAAACTTGTAAATACCTTGTTGATCCACCAGAGGGCTCATCCCCTGGCGTCCCAAGGGATCCCACAATCCCTTGGGAGCACCTGTACATAAGGAGGCCTCACAGGCTGGAGAGATACTCTGGAGACCTGTAATAAAGGAGTACGGTCACACACTACTTGGTCTCTTGGTATCTTGGCCTTTATTGCAAAGGGGATGGACTATAAAAGCAGGGAAGTCTTGCTACAGCTATATAAGGTATTGGTGAGGCCATACCTGGAATACTGCGTGCAGTTTTGCTTTCTATATTTACGAAAGGATATACTTGCTTTGGAGGCAGTTCAGAGAAGGTTCACTCGGTTGATTTCGGGGAGGAGGGGGTTGACTTATGAGGAAAGGTTGAGTAGGTTGGGCCTCTACTCATTGGATCAGTTCCTATGGAGTGGAGGGTAGCCAATGTAACCCCACTTTTTAAAAAAGGAGGGAGAGAGAAAACAGGGAATTATAGACCGGTCAGCCTGACATCGGTAGTGGGTAAAATGATGGAATCAATTATTAAGGATGTCATAGCAGTGCATTTGGAAAGAGGTGACATGATAGGTCCAAGTCAGCATGGATTTGTGAAAGGGAAATCATGCTTGACAAATCTTCTGGAATTTTTTGAGGATGTTTCCAGTAGAGTGGATAAGGGAGAACCAGTTGATGTGGTGTATTTGGACTTTCAGAAGGCGTTCGACAAGGTCCCACACAAGAGATTGATGTGCAAAGTTAGAGCACATGGGATTGGGGGTAGTGTACTGACATGGATTGAGAACTGGTTGTCAGACAGGAAGCAAAGAGTAGGAGTAAATGGGTACTTTTCAGAATGGCAGGCAGTGACTAGTGGGGTACCGCAAGGTTCTGTGCTGGGGCCCCAGCTGTTTACACTGTACATTAATGATTTAGATGAGGGGATTAAATGTAGTATCTCCAAATTTGCGGATGACACTAAGTTGGGTGGCAGTGTGAGCTGCGAGGAGGATGCTGTGAGGCTGCAGAGCGACTTGGATAGGTTAGGTGAGTGGGCAAATGCATGGCAGATGAAGTATAATGTGGATAAATGTGAGGTTATCCACTTTGGTGGTAAAAACAGAGAGACAGACTATTATCTGAATGGTGACAGATTAGGAAAAGGGGAGGTGCAAAGAGACCTGGGTGTCATGGTACATCAGTCATTGAAGGTTGGCATGCAGGTGCAGCAGGCGGTTAAGAAAGCAAATGGCATGTTGGCCTTCATAGCAAGGGGATTTGAGTACAGGGGCAGGGAGGTGTTGCTACAGTTGTACAGGGCATTGGTGAGGCCACACCTGGAGTATTGTGTACAGTTTTGGTCTCCTAACCTGAGGAAGGACATTCTTGCTATTGAGGGAGTGCAGCGAAGGTTCACCAGACTGATTCCCGGGATGGCGGGACTGACCTATCAAGAAAGACTGGATCAACTGGGCTTGTATTCACTGGAGTTCAGAACAATGAGAGGGGACCTCATAGAAACATATAAAATTCTGACGGGGTTAGACAGGTTAGATGCAGGAAGAATGTTCCCAATGTTGGGGAAGTCCAGAACCAGGGGTCACAGTCTAAGGATAAGGGGTAAGCCATTTAGGACCGAGATGCGGAGGAACTTCTTCACCCAGAGAGTGGTGAACCTGTGGAATTCTCTACCACAGAAAGTTGTTGAGGCCAATTCACTAAATATATTCAAAAAGGAGTTAGATGAGGTCCTTACTGCTAGGGGGATCAAGGGGTATGGCGAGAAAGCAGGAATGGGGTACTGAAGTTGAATGTTCAGCCATGAACTCATTGAATGGCGGTACAGGCTAGAAGGGCCGAATGGCCTACTCCTGCACCTATTTTCTATGTTTCTATGTTTCTATGAATTCAGAAGAATGAGAGGTGATCTTATTGAAACGTATAAAATTATGAGGGGGCTTGACAAGGTGGATGTAGAGAGGATGCTTCCACTGATGGGGGAGACTAGAACTAGAGGGCATGATCTTAGAATAAGGGGACGCTCATTTAAAACTGAGATGAGGAGAAATTTCTTCTCTGAGGGTTGTAAATCTGTGGAATTCGCTGCCTCAGAGAGCTGTGGAAGCTGGGACACTGAATAAATTTAAGACAGAAATAGACAGTTTCTTAAATGATAAGGGGATAAGGGGTTATGGGGAGCAGGCAGGGAAGTGGAGCTAAGTCCATGATGAGATCAGCCATGATCTTATTGAACGGCGGAGCAGGCTCGAGGGGCAGTATGGCCTACTCCTGCTCCTATTTCTTATGTTCTTATAAGTGAATCACTGATGCCCCATTTATTTTAAAGGGATGCTCACACAGCTCAGAAGCATGAACAGAGACAACTGTGCAAATGGTTCAGCTGGAGTACAACACCGAGGAAGGTTCAGGCCGGATGGTCAAGCTTGCAGTTACAATGATGATCAACCATCCGCACACAAAGTTTATGCAGGTATAGTTGTTCCTTTATTGACAAACGTGTCCCCCAGCATGGAGAGGCCAGATTTAGTAGCAAAAGAACGGTTATATTACAGAACCACCTCGACTGATATAAATCATACAATCTCAAAGCTCAAATTAATAAATGGTTTGAATTTGGCTCGCATGCTTTATGACATAATCTGAAGCTCCTCAATAGTACTGTACTCTTGCATCTGACTATTTAGTATTCGTTATTTCAATCATAACGAGCATTTGGGTATGTCAACTATCTCAGGATTTTGAAAAGCAAGCATCACTTGATCCCTAATGCATGCCAATGTCACTGATGTATCCCAAGAACAGGTTTCCCAAAGTGGCTGGTCAACATTCCAATCCTAACACAGCTCCGGAGGGAACTGGGAAATTACAGTCTTCTTACAGACAATGGCAACCTTAATCTAGCTGGAAGGTCACAGTGCAGCATTTTATGAATAGAAGCATTGTTGGAACTGGGGTCTCTTAGCACTGAAGTTGTTTACCTGATTAGTCTGAATTAGACCGATAATGCTCCTAATAGCAGGTAAAAGGATCCAGTTTGCCGCACTTTCATTAGAGGGAGGAGGATTGATGGCAGTTAGCAAAACAAACCACAAGGAAAACATATTTCTTTTAATCCACTGTGTCAAACATCAAGCGCAAGGATCTTGCTCTTGCAAAACAGTTTTTTTTTCCCTCAGTGCCCGCCCCTTGCTGTGGTACAGTAGCAAAGGCACCATCTCCCCTCCGGATATCTCACCCAAGTGACAATTCAGATCTGAGCCTAGAAAGGCCATTTGACCGCAGGGGGCATCATACCCGAGCCCAAACTGTCCTTGACTGATGTCCGCATGGGTGCACTTTCTAGCAGGCTCAATGAATAGCCATCGGGAGTAGGTACCCTGGCTAATTTCCTTCCTCACTCACCATGGCCAGTGAGGTCAACAGTGCTAACTGAAGCTAGCTGATTCTCCTCAGACTAGGAACCAAATTGCTCTTTCATGGCTCAGTACGCTGGCGCTGCGTGTACCCAACAAGGCTATCAACAGACTTGCACTGAGGCCCCGTCTGCTCTCTCAGGTGGACATAAAAGATCCCGCGGCACTATTTTGAAGAAGAGCAGAGGAGTTATCCCCGGTGTTCAGCGGCCAATATTTATCCCTCAATCAACATAACAAAAACAGTTCATCTGGTCATTATCATATTGCTGTTTGTGGGAGCTTGCGGTGCGCAAACTGGCTGCCGTGTTTTCCAAATTACAAAAGTGACTACACTGCAAAAGTACTTCATTGTCTGTAAAGCGCAGTGAGACGTCCGGATGTAGTCATAGTTTGATAAAGGCGCTATACGGAGCGTCCTCCTCCGTTTCGGATGCCCTCAAAAGTTCATCAACATCCTCCGCCTGCTCCACAACGACATGCAGGCCGTGATCCTTACCAACAAATCCATTACGGACCCAATTCACATCCAGACCGGGGCTACCCCAACGCAGCCATGCTCCACCTCACAGTCAACAAGCTCCCCGCTGCAGTGGAACTAAACTACAGAACCAGTGTGAACTTGTTCAACCTTCGCCATCTCCAGGCTAGGTCCAAGACCACCCCAACCTCTGTCATCAGGCTACAGTACGCGGACGACGCCTGCATCTGCGCACATACAGAGGATGAACAGCAGGACCTAGTCAACGTATTTACTGAGGCGTATGAAAGCATGAGCCTTACGCTAAACATCCGTAAGACAAAGGTCCTCCACCAGCCTGTCCTCGCCACACAGCACTGCCCCCCAGTCATCAAACTCCATGGCGCGACCCTGGACAATGTGGACCATTTCCCATACCTCGGGAGCCTCTTTTAACAAGGGCAGACATTGATGACGAGATCCAACACAGCCTCCATTGCGCCAGTGCAGTCTTCGGCCACCTGAGGAAAAGAGTGTTCGAAGACCAGGCCCTCAAATCTACCACCAAGCTCATTGTTTACAGGGCTGTAGTAATACCCGCCCTCCTAGATGGCTCAGAGACATGGACCATATACAGTAGACATCTCAAGTCACTGCAGAAATACCACCAACGATGTCTCCGCAAGATCCTACAAACCCCCTGGGAGGACAGACGCACCAACATTAGCGTCGTCGACCAGGCCAACATGCCTAGCATTGAAGCACTAACCACACTTGATCAGCTCCGCTGGGCAGGCCACATTGTCCGCATGCCAGATAGGAGACTCCCAAAGCAAGCGCTCTACTCGGAATTCATTCATGGCAAACGAGCCAAAGGTGGGCAGAGAAAACGTTACAAGGACACCCTCAAAGCCTCCCTGATAAAGTGCGACATCCCCATTGACACCTGGGAGTCCCTGGCCAAAGACCGCCCTAAGTGGAGGAAGTGCATCCGGGAGGGCGCTGAGCGCCTCAAGTCTCGTCGCCGAGAGCATGAAGAAACCAAGCGCAGGCAGCGGAAAGAGCGTGCGGCAAACCTGTCCCACCCTCCCTTACCCTCAACGACTATCTGTCCCACCTGTGACAGGGACTGTGGTTCCCATATTGGACTGTTCAGTCACCTAAGGACTCATTTTTAAGAGTGGAAGCAAGTCTTCCTCGATTCCGAGGGACTGCCTATGATGATGATAACTGCAAGTCTTTCTTTTTACTGTGAGGCAGTATAAAAGAGGCAGAGAAATGGAGAGCACAAGCGCGCAAAAGAAAGCTCAACGGCACCATGGGGGGATACACCCAGGAACCTGTTTGGAGTGCCCTCATGTCCCTGGAATCTAGCCTGCGTACCACTTGAGTACACCTGAGCTCAGTGATAGCAAGTCCACAGCAACAAAGAGCTCGTGAAAAATTAAAAAACACCACATTTTGCAGCATGTTTACATTTCCCAAAAAGTGGCTTTTCACAAAAAGTGGCTTTTCACACAGCCCCTGGGCGCTCTCTGTAATTGTACGTGTCTACATTTTCACAAGGGGTTGGTTTATAGGATTGAAATCAAGGAAAGCAAGATTCTCCATTGAACCCAATGACAACCTTAATCTAGCTAGAATGTCACGGTGCAGCACCGGGTACATTGGCTCCCGGTCCAACAACACCTCAAATTTACAATTCTCATCCTTGTGTTCAAATCCCTCCCTAACACCCAATTCCTTCAGTACTACACTGGAGTGTCAGACTAGATCTCTGTGCTCAAGTTTCTGGAGTGGGACTTGAACCCACAACCTTCTGACTCAGAGGCAAGAGACCTGCTCACTGAGCCACAGTGAACACCAATTCAGGACTGGAGTGTAATTCGTACAGTGGTTTGCCACATTGTCAGTGTTGCAGTTTCAACTTGGAAGTTCAGGTAAATTTGATTACCTGTTGTTAAATGTCATCTCATAATTAGCTGAGGAGTGTTTAGCAAAGTTTGGGCAAATCTCCAGACAAGGTTTTGTTCCATTAAAGTTCAACTATTCCATGATGTCACCAAATGATAACTTGGCTGAGACCTAGCAAAACATGCCCAACTACGAATAACTATACTTCATCCTCAATTAAGGCTGCCTGCTTTGCTGGGCCTTGGCACTTCAACTAATGGTAATAACTTATTGATGTTTTAGAATCATACCAGTTGGATCTGTTTTACATTTGCTTTGAAAAAAGTGGGAAATCTAATAGTGACTGATTGAATTTAAAATCCCTTCCATCTTTTGGCAGGGGAAGTCTTATAAGCAACACCTATGATTCAGGAGTATTTTATACACCCATTTCTGAGTCAGTGAGCTGCCAAATTTGTGGCTCAGAGCAAAGTTTGCAACGTGTCTCATCCAGCTTTAATGTTGCATCCAAAAGACGGCATCTCCAAGAGTTCAACACTCCCTCAGTACTATACATAGAAACATAGAAACATAGAAAATAGGTGCAGGAGTAGGCCATTCGGCCCTTCTAGCCTGCACCGCCATTCAATGAGTTCATGGCTGAACATGCAACTTCAGTACCCCATTCCTGCTTTCTCGCCATACCCCTTGATCCCCCTAGTAGTAAGGACCTCATCTAACTCCTTTTTGAATATATTTAGTGAATTGGCCTCAACAACTTTCTGTGGTAGAGAATTCCACAGGTTCACCACTCCCTGGGTGAAGAAGTTCCTCCGCATCTCGGTCCTAAATGGCTTACCCCTTATCCTTAGACTGTGACCTCTGGTTCTGGACTTCCCCAACATTGGGAACATTCTTCCTGCATCTAACCTGTCTAACCCCGTCAGAATTTTAAATGTTTCTATGAGGTCCCCTCTCATTCTTCTGAACTCCAGTGAATACAAGCCCAGTTGATCCAGTCTTTCTTGATAGGTCAGTCCCGCCATCCCGGGAATCAGTCTGGTGAACCTTCGCTGCACTCCCTCAATAGCAAGAATGTCCTTCCTCAGGTTAGGAGACCAAAACTGTACACAATACTCCAGGTGTGGCCTCACCAATGCCCTGTACAACTGTAGCAACACCTCCCTGCCCCTGTACTCAAATCCCCTTGCTATGAAGGCCAACATGCCATTTGCTTTCTTAACCGCCTGCTGCACCTGCATGCCAACCTTCAATGACTGATGTACCATGACACCCAGGTCTCTTTGCACCTTCCCTTTTCCTAATCTGTCACCATTCAGATAATAGTCTGTCTCTCTGTTTTTACCACCAAAGTGGATAACCTCACATTTATCCACATTATACTTCATCTGCCATGCATTTGCCCACTCACCTAACCTATCCAAGTCGCTCTGCAGCCTCACAGCATCCTCCTCGCAGCTCACACTGCCACCCAACTTAGTGTCAGACGCAAATTTGGAGATACTACATTTAATCCCCTCATCTAAATCATTAATGTACAGTGTAAACAGCTGGGGCCCCAGCACAGAACCTTGCGGTACCCCACTAGTCACTGCCTGCCATTCTGAAAAGTACCCATTTACTCCTACTCTTTGCTTCCTGTCTGACAACCAGTTCTCAATCCATGTCAGTACACTACCCCCAATCCCATGTGCTCTAACTTTGCACATCAATCTCTTGTGTGGGACCTTGTCGAACGCCTTCTGAAAGTCCAAATATACCACATCAACTGGTTCTCCCTTATCCACTCTACTGGAAACATCCTCAAAAAATTCCAGAAGATTTGTCAAGCATGATTTCCCTTTCACAAATCCATGCTGACTTGGACCTATCATGTCACCTCTTTCCAAATGCACTGCTATGACATCCTTAATAATTGATTCCATCATTTTACCCACTACCGATGTCAGGCTGACCGGTCTATAATTCCCTGTTTTCTCTCTCCCTCCTTTTTTAAAAAGTGGGGTTACATTGGCTACTCTCCACTCCATAGGAACTGATCCAGAGTCAATGGAATGTTGGAAAATGACTGTCAACGCATCCACTATTTCCAAGGCCACCTCCTTAAGTACTCTGGGATGCAGTCCATCAGGCCCTGGGGATTTATCGGCCTTCAATCCCATCAATTACCCCAACACAATTTCCCGGCTAATAAGGATTTCCCTCAGTTCCTCCTCCTTACTAGACCCTCTGACCCCTTTTATAACCGGAAGGTTGTTCGTGTCCTCCTTCGTGAATACCGAACCAAAGTACTTGTTCAATTGGTCCGCCATTTCTTTGTTCCCCGTTATGACTTCCCCTGATTCTGACTGCAGGGGACCTACGTTTGTCTTTACTAACCTTTTTCTCTTTACATATCTATAGAAACTTTTGCAATCCGTCTTAATGTTCCCTGCAAGCTTCTTCTCATACTCCATTTTCCCTGCCCTAATCAAACCCTTTGTCCTCCTCTGCTGAGTTCTAAATTTCTCCCAGTCCCCAGGTTCGCTGCTATTTCTGGCCAATTTGTATGCCACTTCCTTGGCTTTAATACTATCCCTGATTTCCCTTGATAGCCACGGTTGAGCCACCTTCCCTTTTTTATTTCTATGCCAGACAGGAATGTACAATTGTTGTAGTTCATCCATGCGGTCTCTAAATGTCTGCCATTGCCCATCCACAGTCAACCCCTTAAGTATCATTCGCCAATCCATCCCAGCCAATTCACGCCTCATACCTTCAAAGTTAGCCTTCTTTAAGTTCTGGACCATGGTCTCTGAATTAACTGTTTCATTCTCCATCCCAATGCAGAATTCCACCATATTATGGTCACTCTTCCCCAAGGGGCCTCGCACAACGAGATTGCTAATTAATCCTCTCTCATTACATAACACCCAGTCTAAGATGGCCTCCCCCCTAGTTGGTTCCTCGACATATTGGTCTAAAAAACCATCCCTTATGCACTCCAGAAAATCCTCCTCCACCGTATTGCTTCCAGTTTGGTTAGCCCAATCTATGTGCATATTAAAGTCACCCATTATAACTGCTGCACCTTTATTGCACGCACCCCTAATTTCCTGTTTGATGCCCTCCCCAACATCACTACTACTGTTTGGAGGTCTGTACACAACTCCCACTAACGTTTTTTGCCCTTTGGTGTTCTGCAGCTCTACCCATATAGATTCCACATCATCCAAGCTAATGTGCTTCCTAACTATTGCCTTAATCTCCTCCTTAACCAGCAATGCTACCCCACCTCCTTTTCCTTTTATTCTATCCTTCATGAATGTTGAATACCCCTGGATGTTGAGTTCCCAGCCCTGCTCATCCTGGAGCCACGTCTCCGTAATCCCAATCACATCATATTTGTTAACATCTATTTGCACAGTTAATTCATCCACCTTATTGCGGATACTCCTTGCATTAAGACACAAAGCCTTTAGGCTTGTTTTTTTAACACCCTCTGTCCTTTTAGAATTTTGCTGTACAATGGCCCTTTTTGTTCTTTGCCTTGGGTTTCTCTGCCCTCCACTTTTCCTCATCTCCTTTCTGTCTTTTGTTTTTGCCTCCTTTTTGTTTCCCTCTATCTCCCTGCATTGGTTCCCATCCCCCTGCCATATTAGTTTAACTCCTCCCCAACAGCACTAGCAAACACTCCCCCGAGGACATTGGTTCCGATTCTGCCCAGGTGCAGACCGTCCGGATTGTACTGGTCCCACCTCCCCCAGAACCGGTTCCAATGCCCCAGGAATTTGAATCCCTCCCTGCTGCACCATTGCTCAAGCCACGTATTCATCTGAGCTATCCTGCGATTCCTACTCTGACTAGCACGTGGCACTGGTAGCAATCCCGAGATTACTACTTTTGAGGTCCTACTTTTTAATTTAGCTCCTAGCTCCTTAAATTCATTTCGTAGGAACTCATCCCTTTTTTTACCTATGTCATTGGTACCAACGTGCACCACGACAACTGGCTGTTCTCCCTCCCTTTTTAGAATGTCCTGCACCCGCTCCGAGACATCCTTGACCCTTGCACCAGGGAGGCAACATACCATCCTGGAGTCTCGGTTGCGGCCGCAGAAACGCCCATCTATTCCCCTTACAATTGAATCCCCTATCACTATCGCTCGCCCACTCTTTTTCCTGCCCTCCTGTGCAACAGGAGAGTCAGCCTAGATTTTTGTGCTCCAGTCCCTGGAGTGGCCAATATTTATAGAGGCAAGAGTGCTACCCCCGCTGAGCCATGGTGGGACTATTAATGATGTACAGTGTGTTGAAGGAACATGGGTTTTTAATAACTTCTTTGCAGGGACCAGGGAATGTGTTACTTCAATAATACTCCACTAATGGTTTGATTATATATTTCCACAGAAGGAATTACACAACATTGATCCATTAAATCCTTAAAAAGGCATTTGTTTCAAGTTTATTGGCATTAGCAACTACTATAATCTTTGACAGCAACTTTTTTTTTTAAAGCTATTGATTTCCCCAATGGCCCAGTGGATAAATGTTTGGTCTATTGTTGTGTTGAACTATATGGACCAGGAAGCTGTAAATTTCAACGGCACAGTCTGTGCTGAGTTAGCTTATTTCAGCCGGGGCAAGGCGGTGGTCAAAACATTGTCCTGACCATAGCCACAAGCCCCTGTCTATGGTACCACTGCATTGAGGAAATAAAGACTTGGATTTATATAGCGCCTTACATGACCACTGGACATCTCAAAGCACTTTACAGCCAATTGTGTCGCTCGGTCACTCAACCAGGAAAAACCAGGACTGGTTTGATGAGAATGACCAGGAGATCCAAGAGCTAATAGATTGCAAGCGAAGGGCATTTCTGAGCCTTAAACAACAACCCAGCAAGGCAGCATTACAGACGGCTTAAGGCTGAGGTCCAACAAAAAACCTGGGACCTAAAGAACAGGTAGTGGATGGAGAAAGCACAGGAGACACAACAGTTGGCTGACAGCCATGATGTGCAAGGATTCTTCATCGCAGTAAAGGCTACCTACGGTCCAAATACCCAAGGTCCCACCCCACTGCTGGCCAAGAACGGGGAAACACTCATCAAGGACACCAAGGCACTCAGGGCCCACTGGAAGGAGCATTTCGAAGATCTCCTTAATTGAGACTCTGCCTTTGACTCGAGTGTTCTCGACTCCATCCCGCAGCATGCTACCCGCCACCATCTCAGTAAAACCCCAGAACTGCACGAGGTAGAAAAACCCATAAGACAGCTTAAGAACAACAAGGCTAAGGGCGGATGGAATCCCTGCTGAGGCACTGAACTATGGCGGAGAGGCACTGTTGGCACGAATACACGACCTCATCTCTCTCATCTGGAGGGAGGAGAGCATGCCGAGAGATCGCAGAGATACAGTGATCGTGACCATCTTTAGAAAACTACAGAGGAATCTCCCTATTATCAGCCACTGGGAAAGTCGTCGCTAGAGTCCTCCTCAACGGTCTTCTCCCTGAGGCTGAGGAGCTCCTCCCAGAGTCACAGTGCGGATTTCGTCCCCTACTGGGCACAACGGGCATGATTTTTACAGCGACATTGCTGCAGGAAAAATACAGGGAACAGCACCAGCCCTCATACCATAGCCTTCTTCGACCTTACAAAGGCCTTTGACACTGTCAACCGCGAGGGTCTATGGAGCGTCCTCCTCCATTTTGGAAGCTCCCAAAAGTTCGGCACCATTCTCCACCTGCTCCACGATAACTGATCCATTACAGACCCAAACCACGTCCTGACCAGGGTCAAATAGGACTGTGTCATCGCCCAACCCTGTTTGAAATCTTCCTCACTGCCATGCTCCACCTCACAATCAACAAGCTTCCCGCTGGAGTGGAACTAAACTACAGAACCAGTGGGAACCTGTTCAACCTTCATCGACTCCAGGCCAGGTCCAAGACCACCCCAACAACTGACGTCGAGCTACAGTACACGGACGATGCCTGCGTCTGCGCACATACAGAGGCTGAACTGCAAGTCATAGTCAACGTATTTACTGAGGCATACGAAAGCATGGGCCTTACGCTAAACATCCGTAAGACAAAGATCCTCCACCAGCTGGTCCTTGCCGCACAGCACTGTCCCCCAGTCATCAAGATCCACGGCGCGGCCCTGGACAATGTAGACCATTTCCTATATCTTGGGAGCCTCTTATCAACAAGAGCAGACATTGACGACGAGATTCAACACCGCCTCCAGTGCGCCAGCGCAGCCTTCGGCCGCCTGAGGAAAAGAGTATTTAAAGACCAGGCCCTCAAATCCACCACCAAGCTCATGGTCTACAGGGCTGTAGTTGATACTCGCCCTCCTGTATGGCTCAGAGACATGGACCATGTACAATAGACACCTCAAGTTGCTGGAGAAATACCACCAACGATGTCTCCGCAAGATCCTACAAATCCCAAGAGGACAGACGCACCAACATTAGCATTCCCCACCAGGCCAACACCCCCAGCATTGAAGCACTGACCACACTTGATCAACTCCACTGGGCAGGCCAGATCATCCGCATGCCAGACACGAGGCTCCCAAAGCTAGCGCTCTACTCGGAACTCCTTCACGGCAAGTGAGCCAAAGGTGGGCAGAGGAAACGTTACAAGGACACCCTCAAAGCCTCCCTGATAAAGTGCAATATCCCCACCGACACCTGGGAGTCCCTGGCCAAAGACCGCCCTAAGTGGAGGAAGTGCATCCGGGAGGGCACTGAGCACCTCCAGTCTCATCGCCGAGTGCATGCAGAAATCAAGCGCGGGCAGCGGAAGGAGCGTGCGGCAAACCAGTCCCACCCACCCCTTCCCTCAATGACGATCTGCCCCACCTGTGACAAGGACTGTGGTTCCTCGATTCCAAGGGACAGCCTATGATGATGACAGCCAATTAAGTATTTTTGTAGTGTAGTCACTGTTGTAATGTGGGAAACGCGGCAGCCAATTTACGCACAGCAAGCTCCCACAAACATCAATGTGATAATGAGCAGATAATCTGATTTAGGGATGTTGATTCAGGGATAAATATTGGCCAGGACACCGGGGAGAACGCCCCTGCTTTTCTTCAAAATAGTGCCACCGGATCTTTTACGTCCACCTGAGAGGGCAAATGGGGCCTTGGTTTAACGTCTCACCCAAAAGACAACAACTCCGACAGTGCAGCGCTCCCTCAGCGCTGCACTGGAGTGTCAGCCTAGATTTATGTGCTCAAGCCTCTGGAATGGGACTTAAACCCACAACCTTCTGAGTCAGAGGCAAGTGTGCTACCCACTGAGCCACAGTTCAGCTCATGGCTCAGCTGTGATGCTCTCACAGTGAATAATCTGCTAACCTTCATAGTTTGGGCTCCCTGGCAAAGAATGAATACTTGGCTGAGGCCCTGTGGTTGGCCGGTGCACCTGTCTACCTGCACCTCGTGAGTCAGTGCTTTCAGAAGGAAGGGGGAAAATAATCTCTATTTACATAAGCAAAATACCGCGGATGCTGGAAATCTGAAACAAAAACAGAAAATGCTGGAAACACTCATCGGATCAGGCAACATCTGCGGAGAGAGAAACAGAGTTAACGGTTCAGGTCGATGAACTTTTGTCAGACCGGGAAAAATTAGAGATGTAACAGGTTTAAAGCAAGTTTGTTTTGAATTCAGTCATTTACTGGTGATTGAAACCCAGTGACCCGCGTACTACTTTATGGGGGAAATCCAGTCCCTAGCACTATTCTTCCATCACAGGATTAGCTTTAAGCTAATTTAATAAAAGCAAATAAAAAGCACCATCACAGAGGAGAGTCCACTTGTGCACGGTGTGTAACAAAATTGTCAATTTTTTTTGTGTCTTCAATTTCATTAGACTTGGTCTGCAGAAGAAAACTTCCTCTCGCCACCTCTCCCACCCACCACCCCGTCCCTCTTCCACCCACCCACACCCCTCTCTCCCTCTCCCACCCACACCCCTCTCTCCCTCTCCCACCCACCCACCCACACCCCTCTCTCCCTCTCCCACCCACCCACCCACACCCCTCTCTCCCTCTCCCACCCACCCACCCACACCCCTTTCTCCCTCTCCCACCCACCCACTCACACCCCTCTCTCCCTCCCTCCCTCTCCTACACACCTCCCTCCCTCCCTCTCCCACACACCTCCCTCCCTCCCTCTCCCACACACCTCCCTCCCTCCCTCTCCCACACACCTCCCTCTCCCCCACCCACACACCTCCCCTCCCTCACAATCATGGATAAATCATTAGTGCCCCCCCCCCCCCCCCCCGTAGGCACAAACGGGGCTATAAAAAGGGACAATTTTTCCTCCAGTGACAATTGTGAAGTTGAGAACGATTGCAAAGAGGTTAGTGAAGTTGGGATACTATAGATACCAAGCAGGAGTAAATGGAGGAACAGAAACCACGGCTGATTCTCTCCCCTTCCAAATTGAGGGGCAACTAGGCCAATTGACACACGTCTCGCACCTCTGTGCTGCACTGGCTGTGATCAGCTGACTCAGCACAGAGCATGGATTGAATCTCCAACCATCTAGCCGACGCAGCTCACTGCCACCATCAAGTTGTGTTCAGTGGATATTGCTGGCTATGGTAAAAGTGCAAGTTGTTTTAAAGGTCAGCACGGACTCCCCATCCCTGCGCATGTAAAGCAGCAAAGAGCCTGGTGCTATTAAAGGACAGAACACTTTCCACTCTGTGCCTTCGTGCTTTATGCAACCAAGATTTACCATGCAAACAACATTGGACCCTCTGAGTGCCATCGACTCATCCCTCGTGAATGGAATCAAAGCTACTGGAACAATTCAACTTGTAGAATTTAAACAGCTGTAGGAAAGTGACTCTATCTTTCTAGTGGAAGTGAAAGGAGCAGGCAGTTCAGAAAAAATGTTTCAATGCGCTGCACCACCCAGTCCCTGTCTGCTGGAGCTCTTTCAGAATATTAGAAACATAGAAACATAGAAAGTAGGTGCAGGAGTAGGCCATTTGGCCCTTTGAGCCTGCACCACCATTCAATAAGATCATGGCTGATCATCACCTCAGTATCCCATTCCTGCTTTCTCTCCATACCCCTTGATCCCTTTAACCGTAAGAGCCATATCTAACTCCTTCTTGAATATATCCAATGAACTAGCATCAACAAATCTCTGCGGTAGGGAATTCCACAGGTTAACAACTGTGAGTGAAGAAGTTTCTCCTCATCTCAGTCCTAAATGGCTTGCCCCTTATGCTTATACTGTGTTCCCTGGTTCTGGGCTTCCCCAACATCAGGAACATTCTTCCTGCATCTAACCTGTCCAGTCCCGTCAGAATTTTATATCTTTCTATGAGATCCCCTCTCATTCTTCTAAACTCCAGTGACTACAGGCCCAGTCGATCCAGTCTCTCCTCATAGGTCAGTCCTGCTATCCCAGGAATCAGTCTGGTGAACCTTCGCTGCACTCCCTCAACAGCAAGAATGTCCTTCCTCAGATTAAGAGACCAAAACTGAACACAATATTCCAGGTGGGGCCTCACCAAGGCCCTGCACAACTGCAGTAAGACCTCCCTGCTCCTATACTCAAATCCCCTAGCTATGAAAGCCAACATGCCATTTGCCTTCTTCACCACCTGCTGTACCTGCATGCCAACTTTCAATGACTGATGTACCATGACACCCAGGTCTCGTTGCACCTCCCCTTTCCCTAATCTGCCGCTATTCAGATAATATTCTGCCCTCGTGTTTTATCCACATTATACTGCATCTGCCATGCATTTGCCCATTCACCTAATCTGTCTAAGTCACCCTGCAGCCTCTTAGCATCTCCTCACAGCTCACACCGCCACCCAGCTTAGTGTCATCTGCAAACTTGGAGATATTCCTTCATCTAAATCATTGATGTATATTGTAAATAGCTGGGGTCCAGCACTGAGCCCTGTGGAACCCCACTAGTCACTGCCTGCCATTCTGGAAAGGACCCGTTTATCCCAACTATCTGCTTCCTGTCTGCCAACCAGTTCTCTATCCACATCAATACATTACCCCCAATACCATGTGCTTTAATTTTGCACAATAATCTCTTGTGTGGGACGTTGTCAAAAGCCTTTTGAAAGTCCAAATACACTACATCCACTGGTTCTCCCTTGTCCACTCTACTAGTTACATCCTCAAAAAATTCTAGAGGATTTGTCAAGCATGATTTCCCTTTCATAAATCCATGCTGACTTGGACCGATCCTGTCACTGCTTTCCAAATGCGCTATTACATCTGTAATAATTGTTTCCAACATTTTCCCCACAACTGATGTCAGGCTAACCGGTCTATAATTCCCTGTTTTCTCTCTCCCTCCTTTCTTAAAAAGTGGTGTTACATTAGCTACCCTCCAGTCCATAGGAACTGATCCAAAGTCGATAGACTGCTGGAAAATGATCACCAATGCATCCACTATTTCTAGGGCCACTTCCTTAAGTACTCTAGGATGCAGACCCTGGGGATTTATCGGCCTTCAATCCCATCAATTTCCCTAACACAATTTCCTGACTAATAAGGATTTCCTTCAGTTCCTCCTTCTCACTAGACCCTCTGTCCCCTAGTATTTCCGGAAGGTTATTTGTGTCTTCCTTCGTGAAGACAGAACCAAAGTATTTGTTCAATTGGTCTGCCATTTCTTTGTTCCCCATTATAAATTCACCTGATTCTAACTGCAAGGGACCTACGGTTGTCTTCACTAATCTTTTTCCCTTCACATATCTATAGAAGCTTTTGCAGTCAGTTTTTATGTTCCCAGCAAGCTTCCTCTCATACTCTATTTTCCCCCTCCTAATTAAACCCTTTGTCCTCCTCTGCTGAATTCTAAATTTCTCCCAGTCCTCAGATTTGCTGCTTTTTCTGGCAAATTTATATGCCTCTTCCTTGGATTTAACACTATCCCTAATTTCCCTTGTTAGACACGGTTGAGCAACCTTCCCCGTTTTATTTTTACTCCAGACCGGGATGTACAATTGTTGAAGTTCATCCATGTGATCTTTAAATGTCTGCCATTGCCTATCCATCGTCAACCCTTTAAGTATCATTCGCCAGTCTATTCTAGCCAATTCACGTCTCATACCATCGAAGTTACCTTTCCCTAAGTTCAGGACCCTCGTCTCTGAATTAACTGTGTTATTCTCCATCTTAATAGAGAATTCTACCATATTATGGTCACTCTTTCCCAAGGGGCCTTGCACAACAAGATTGCTAATTAGTCCTTTCTCATTACACATTACCCAGTCTAGGATGGCCAGCCCTCTAGTTGGTTCCTCAACATATTGGTCGAGAAAACCATCCCTAATATACTCCAGGAAATCCTCCTCCACCGTATTGCTACCAGTTTGGATGGTCCAATCTATATGTAGATTAAAGTCGCCCATGATAACTGCTGTACCCTTATTGCATGAATCCCTAATTTCTTGTTTGACGCTGTCCCTAACCTCACTACTACTGTTTGGTGGTCTGCACACAACTCCCACTAGCGTTTTCTACCCTTTGGTATTCCGCAGCTCTACCCCTACAGATTCCACATCATCCAAGCTAGTGTCCTTCCTTGCTATTGCGTTAATTTCCTCTTTAACCAGCAACACTACCCCACCTCCTTTTCCTTTCTGTCTATCCTTCCTGAATGTTGAATACCCCTGGATGTTGAGTTCCCAGCCTTGGTCACCCTGGAGCCATGTCTCCGTAATGTCAATTATATAATATTCGTTAATAGGAAATTATCCAACAGATACTGACACTATCCTTTATTCAGGTCAGTTATCCTTCATTCAGGGCAGATATCCCCGTGAAGTAAATTTTTGCAAATCGAAACCATAAGCCCACAGGACATCATTTCTATCTTGCCTGGTTTCCAACAAAGAACATGTGTGACCAAGCATTTATCCTTATTTTGTTCTAAATATTTTTTTTTAAGCATAATCTGGAACAGATAGTTTTGGCAGTGCCGTGCGGCAGCTGAGCAAAACACTCTAATCTAATTAAAGCCCTCTTCACATCTCAGACATTTTCTGTGTAATGTGAGAAATCACATCACATTCCACCGCGCAGATCTGCGCACTTGTTCCAGCTGTTAAAATAGGCATGTTCATCGTTCGCTTGCTTAAAACAGCAGGATATACATTCAAAACAGGTTAACTGACGTACACCACTTTAGAAAATGTATCACACACTGTGATGATGGACCCTTACAGACCAACACCCTGCTGAGCACAATTGGACAATTTAGCTGTTTTTCTATCATTTTGCATTTTTCCTTGTATTCTTTCCAAGTCTCTTCTGCGCCTTATACCCGCTCTGGTATGAAGGAGGGCCACACGGCATTGCTTTGGGCATTACCCAGTGCTTAAGTTGTCCATTAGGAGTGGCGGCAGAGTGATTTGCACGTTGATTTGGTCTCGGTTCCTCTCCCTGTGAGGAACTGCTTGGCTTCTGCTCAATGCCTCCCCGATAGTGCGGTCAAGATCAATACCCAACTTCAAAGGAATCGCAGGCACAGAGCCACACTCCATCATTGGGTTGCAGCGCAATGAATCACTTACGTTAATTTTTGTTATTATTTTAAATCAATATACATTGTATTTATACTACTCTTTGTCAGCCGTGGCTCAGTGGGCAGCACTGTTGCCTCTGAGTCAGAAGGTTGTGGGTTCAAGTCCCACTCCAGACTCCAGAGACTTGAGTCTAGGCTGACACTCCAGTGCAGTGCTCAGGGAGCGCTGCATTGTCGGAGGTGCCGTCTTTTGGATGAGATGATAAACCGAGGTCCCGTCTGCTCTCTCAGGTGGACGTAAAAGATCCCATGGCACTATTTTGAAGAAGAGCAGGGGAGTTATCCCTGGTTTTCTGGCCAATATTTATCCCTCAATCATCATAACAAAAAAACAGATTATCTGGTTATTCATCATAGGCAGTCCCTCGAAATGAGACTGCCCAGATAATCTGTTTTTGTTATGTTGATTGAGGGATAAATATTAGCCAGGGCACCAGACATAACTCCCCTGCTCTTCTTCGAAGTAGTGCCATGGGATCTTTTACGTCCACCTGAGAGAGCAGACGGGACCTCGGTTTAACATCTCATCTGAAAGACAGCACCTCTGACAGTGCAGCGCTCCCTCAGCACCGTCCCTCTGACAGTGTGGCGCTCCCTCAGTATTGCACTGGAGTGTCAGCCTAGATTTATGTGCTCAAGTCTCTCGAGTGGAATTTGAACCCACAACCTTCTGACTCAGAGGCAAGAGTGCTGCCCACTGAGCCACAGCTGACACAGGGCTTCCAGCAGTGATGCTAACCGATATTCCCTCCCTCAATCCCACTATGCGAAAAAGGGCAATGTCTTCAGCTGGCACCACATCAGAGAGGAGTAACATGAGCCCCGATTTGAATCTAACCTACCCGTCAAGGGAGAGTAAAAAAAAAGAATTGACGCAACGTAAAACAGGCGTCCAACCCATTCCCACCGGGCAATTTTGGTTAAAAATAGGGCTTTGGGGGAACCAAGAGGAAATACCCAGATACCACCACTCCTTGGCACACAGCTACAATAATACTGTGCTTTAATATTAAAAATATATTTGTGATTTCATCAATCATTTTACTTAGAATCTACTGGTTGTTTATTACAAGGATAATAAAACATTTCTAATCAGCAATGCCTAAAGGAACTCAGTACTAACACATGTTATTTGATAAATGTGCCACAGCCCCCATTTTGATAAGTACTGCAATAGATTTATTGGTGATGACAGCAGTATCAGTCTAGGGCTGGAAACGTTCTCATTATATTTTAGTTTTTAAGTCAGCTGCGATGGACAAGATGAAGATCTCTGAAGGAGCTGAAGATAAGGCTGCAGTAAACAGGAGGTTTATTTGCCACTCAAAGAATGCAATGCCCTGATCACAGCCACAGTAAATATATCAATGAGCTTGCATCAGGGCCTTACAGGATATAGGCCAATGCCCACTGTTCTCCCACAAGACCGCTTTTCAATTGTATAAACAGAATACACTTCAATGCTTAATGGTTTAAACAGAATAAAGCATTTGCGTCTCAACATGTCATTAATCTCACACTCGCACTGCTTGATTTATGTGCTGGAGCCAGTTGATGGTTTATTCTACATAAGTGCACCCAACCCCACTGATATCATCTGTTTTTCCATACTGTGCAAAATTTCTTTACTCGTACTGTTTCAACATAAACCCCTGTTGGTTACTGCGCTGCTCAACTATACGTTCAGAGCAAGCCGCAGTCACACACCATCATTTCTGACTCCTTCAGCGTTTGAAATGACATGGGAAAGCTACAAGCGTAACAGCTATGATACTGCATTGCACTGAAGCAAAACGTTATTAGCCACAGCACAATGGGCCAGTTTGGCAGCTCTCTTGTGCGGAATTATCATCTTCCCACGCACAACACGGGGCCAGACTGATGCTCACACAAGCGAGGCAGGCTGGAGTTGAGGCAGGTGAGTGAATCTTTCCGTGACGGACTGGGAAGTTGAAAATATTTGGATGAAACGGAAAGATCCCAAATCGTAATCGTTTTTTTTTAATATAAAAAGGAGGAACTTACGTACCAGCAGAGTATCGGTAAATGGGGGTGATTTTAACCCTAGTCGCTTGTCAGAAATCTGGCAGGTGGGCATTTAAAATCGCCCCAGTTCTTACCTGTCTGAAAGCCGCCATGATCGCAACATCTGCAATTTGAGCGGGAAGCAAGGACAGGCGCCCGGAGCCAACAGGGTCCTTCTTTACATGGGCATGTTGCGGCCCAATGACATAATTGAGACCCGGCTGTAATTTAACTTAGGCCCGAGTGGGGAATCCAACTGGAGTTAAAATCAGGCCCAATTTCCCCAGAAGATTAACAGTAGCCAGAGTAAAATAGGGAAGAGGATAGCCTAGGACATGGTAGCAGCAGTATGTGGATAAGACAGGTTGTGATGCTATGAGTTAGAAGTTGTGGCTTTCTCAATGGTTTAAGCATAAAGACACCATCATCATCATCGTAGGCAGTCCCTTGGAATTGAGGAAGACTTGCTTCCACTCTTAAAATGAGTCCTTAGGCGGCTGAACAGTCCAGTACAAGAACCACAGTCCCTGTCACAGGTGGGACAGATAATCATTGAGGATAAGGGAGGGTGGGACAGGTTTGCCACACACTCTTTCCGCTGCCTGCGCTTGATTTCTGCATGCTCTCGGCTCGAGGTGCTCAGCACCCTCCCGGATGCATTTCCTCCACTAAGCATAAAGTGGTCCACACTGAGTTGCTGGGTCAGTAGTAGAGGTGCTGCAAATGGCTACAACTCCCTGGGTTAGGAAAGGGAAAATCAGATAGGGATCCTGCTCCTGATTGTTAATGAGCAATGTTGTTGGGAGCGTAGTTGTATGGACACCAGCCATCATAAGAACTCAACCATCAAGTCCTCCACAGTCTGACCCACTGAGCAAGGGCGAGGGACTGAGGACCACTGCCATGCCTGGCACCATACTCCTGCCAAAAGTCAAAGGCTGCACAAGAGACAGAAATAAATCCTACAGGGCTCTACCGATGAGTTCATCCAATAGATAGCCCAGTCATAGAGACCAGGAAGATTCCAGTTGAATTCCCCCAGTCTGTGTCAAGTTAGCTGACCTCAACTTTGATAGCAATTGGCTAAATGGGGGGGGTGGGGTGAAATTTGTTGAAGCATCTCAATTGCCCAGCAATTCCTGCTTAAAGTGAGCGTATATGGATGTGGGATGAGAACAGGAACCGACTTGGCGGTGTTGCTTGTCACGCTCATCACAAATAATGTCAACTTGGGTGAGGTCTCATGAGAACATAAGAATTAGGAGCAGAAGTAGGCCCTACAGCCCCACGAGCCTGCTCCGCCATTCAATGAGATCATGGCTGATCATCAACCTCAACTCCACTTTCCCGCCTGATCTCCATATCCCTTGATGCACCTCAGAGCGTGTCTGCAGAACCCCACCCTAGTGAGGAGTTTGTGGTGGCTGGTGTGCAACGGCCACCCCACGTTAAAAAAATCCACGCACAGGCATCTTCCACCCTTCAGGATGTAGTTCGGGATCTGGAATGTCAGGTCCTCCATTGAAGCACCTGAAAACTCATCCCTTTTGGTGTGGAAGCAAGTCATCCTCGAATTGAGGGATCGCCTAAGAAGAGTGAGGAGTCAAAGCCTTCAAAAGAAGTGTGAAGAAAAATTGAAGAAGAAAAGATGCTACCATCGGGCCTGATTATGGTCAGTTGTGATTTGTGCAATTAATGGAGTCCTTTCGGATAAAACTGACCTCATTTGATCTTTAGTTAATCCTTCAAAATTCCATACAGGTTTCATTCCTGGTCAATGCTCAGCTGATCACAGCTGAGGTGCTAACTCTATAACCTCCTCCAGCCCTACAACCCTCAGAGATCTCAGCGTTCCTCCAATTCCGGCCTCTTGTGCATTCCTGATGTTCATCGCTCCAACATTGGCGCCCATGCCTTAAACTCTGAAATTCCTTTCCTAAACCTCTCCCTCCTCCTTTAAGATGCTCCTTAAAACTGACCTCTTTCATCAAACTTTTGGCCATCAGCCCCAATATCTCCTTATGTGGCTCGATGTCAAATTTTGTTTAATGAAGCTCCTGTGAAGCACCTTGGGACGTTTTACTACATTAAACACGCTATATAAATGCAAATTGTTGTTGTTGCTTGAATTGATGTTAGCACCTGTGGGCTGGGGGAGTATAACCAAAAGAAAATCAGCCAATTCCCTTTCCCAATTCCCATGTGTGTGGACTTCAGTCAAAAAGATCAACTGTGATCCAATATGGTTCAATATCCTGCCAATAAACATGAAGAGTAGCCATTTAGAAGACGTTCTGGATGGCTGTCAGCATCTGCGGTACTGTTTGTAAAAATTACGTATTCATTCACAGGATGTGGGCATTGCTGGCAAAGTCAGCATTTATTGCCCATCCCTAATTGCCCTTGAGATGATGGTGAGCCACCTTCTTGAACCGCTGTATTCCATCATAGCAGTTCTTTTTTGATACGACAGACTGGCTTGCTGTGATCATTTCAGAGGGCAGTTAAGAGTCAACCACATTGCTTTGTGTTATGTATGTAAACATTGTAACTGTGTAAGATTTGCCACCAGAGGGCGCATCTGTTGGAGGCCCAAGGGTCACCTGCGCACCTCATGCAAGCGAGTATAAAAGGTTGTCTGCCATGCTGCTTTGGCACTCTGGAGTTTTATTAAAGAGACTAAGATCACATCAGTTTAAGCTTACAGTATTCAGGTTTGTGGAGTTATTCTAAACATAATAATTGGCGATGAGTAACAGCTCACAAACTTTCACGCGGTTATGGCTGCCGTTGGTATTCTTGAGTGATTTGTACAGGGTGATGATTGGGAAGCCTTCGTTGAATGTCTCAACCAGTACTTCGTGACCAACGAGCTGGATACGCTCGATACAGCGATCAAGCGCAGGGCGATTCTCCTCACCGTTTGTGGGTCTACAACATACGGCCTCATCAAGCATCTGCTAGCATCGACGAAACCAATGGAAAAGACATATGCAGAGTTGTGTACGCTGGTTCGGGAACACCTCAAGCCGAAGGAGAGCATATTAATGGCCAGTTATCGCTTCTATACGCACCATCGCTCCGAGAGCCAGGACGTGGCGAGTTATGTCACGGACCTAAGACGCCTTGCGGGACCATGCGATTTTGCTGGATATTTGGGGGAAATGCTGTGGGACTTTATCGTGCTTGGAATCGGCCATGAGGTCATTCTTCGCAAGCTGCAGTCTGCTAAATCCCCAGACCTGAACAAGGCCATCACGATAGCCCAGGCTTTCATGTCCACGAACGATAATACTAAATTGATATCTTCTCAGCATCGAAGCTCACCGGCAAGTACTGTGCATAAAATAATGCCGTTAGCAGGCAGAACTGTATATGGCTGCAAGACCTAGGATGACTCAGAGTCCGCCGTGGGACGTGAATGCGAATCCATTAACACCATGTTGGCACTGCGGGGGTAATCATAGAGCCCATCAATGTCGATTCAAGCACTATGTATGCAAAGGCTGTGAAACAATGGGGCACCTCCAGCAAATGTGCAAACGTGCTACGACTCACCACGTGGCAGAGTCGGCAGAAGATGGTCGATCCAAAGCGGATCACGCAGAATGAGTAAGAGAGGCAACTCAACCCGAGGCCGAGGAAGAAATGTATGGGGTACACACCTTCACCACTAGGAGCCCTCCTATAATGCTGAAAGTCAAACTAAATGGCATTCCAGTTTCCATGGAGTTGGACACGGGGGCGAGTCAGTCAATTATGAGCCAGAAGGCTTTTGAGAAACTGAGGGGCAACAAGGCACACAGGCCCAAACTGAGCCCGATTTCTACAAAGCTGCGCACTTACACCAAACAGCTCATACCAGTCATTGGCAGTGCGGCAGTGAAGGTATCGTACGATGGAGCTGTGCATGACATATCACTGTGGATTGTACCAGGCGAAGGCCCAACGCTGTTCAGCAGAAGCTGGCTAGGAAAGATTTGATGGAACTGGGATAACATCAAAGCACTATCTTCGGTGGATGACGCCTTGTGCGCTCAAGTGCTGAGAAAATTTCTGTCGCTATTTGAACCAGGCATTGGCAACTTCACAGGCGCCAAGATGCAGATCCATCTAGTCGCTGATGCACGGCCTGTTCATCACAAGGCTTGAGCGGTTCCATATATGATGAGGGAGAAAGTCGAGATCGAACTGGACAGACTTCACCGAAGGGAATTATATCGCCAGTTGATTTCAACGAATGGGCCAGCCCAATTGTTCTGGTGTTGAAAAGCGATGGCACGGTCAGAATCTGCGGAGACAACAAGATAACGATCAACCGAGTCTCATTACAGGACCAGTATCCACTACCCAAGTCAGATGACCTGTTCGCAACGTTAGCAAGGAGAAGTCGTTCACCAAATTGGATCTAACCTCCGCTTACATGACACAGGAGCTGGCTGAATCTTCGAAAAGATTGACGTGCATCAACACGCACAAAGGACTGTTCATATACCACAGATGCCCTTTTGGGATTCGCTTGGCTGCTGCCATTTTCCAGGGGAACATGGAGAGTCTGCTGAAATCAGTTCCGTGCACCATTGTGTTTCAAGACGACATCCTGATCACCAGTCGTGATACTATCGAACAGCTGCACAACCTGGAAGAGGTTCTAAGTCAATTAGACAGAGTGGGACTCAGGCTGAAGCACTCCGTGTGTTTTCCTGGGCCAGAGGTCGAATTTTTTGGGAGAAAGATTGCGGCAGACGGCATCAGACCCACGGACTCAAAGACGAAGGCCATCAAGAACGCATTCAGACTACAAAATGTGACGGAGCTGCATTCGTTCCTGGAATTCCTCAACTATTTTGGTAACTTTCTACCTGGGTTGAGCACTTTGCTGGAACCATTGCACATGTTGCTACGTAAGGGTGACGACTAGGTTTGGGGTAAATCTCAAGAGACAGCTTTTGAGAAGGCCAGAAACCTGCTATGTTCTAACAAGTTACTTGTATTGTATGACCCATGCAAATGTTTAGTGCTAGCTTGTGATGCATCTTCGTACAGGATTGGGTGCGTGTTACAGCAAACCAATGTGTCAGGCAAATGCAACCGGTTGCATATGCATCTAGAAGTCTATCTAAGGCTGAAAGAGCCTACAGTATGGTCGAGAAAGAGGTGTTAGCATACGAATACGGGGTTAAGAAAATGCGCCAATACCTATTTGAACTCCGGTTCGAGCTTGAAACCAACCACAAACCGCTCATTTCGCTGTTTTCAGAAAGCAAAGGTATAAACACTAATGCTTCGTCCCGTATCCAAAGATGGGCACTAACATTGTCCGCTTATGACTATGTTATCCGCCACAGACCAGGCACGGAGAACTGTGCTGATGCCCTCAGTCAGCTACCATTGCCCACCACCAGGTTGGAAATGGCACAACCTGCAGACTTGCTTCTGGTCATGGATGTTTTTGAGAGCGAGGGGTCACCCGTCACAGCTTGCCAGATCAGGACCTGGACTAGCCTCGACCCTTGGTATCGCTAGTAAAAAGTTGCGTACTCAATGGGAGCTGGTTGGCTGTTCCCGGGGAAATGCAAGATGAAATTAAGCTGTTTCACCGACGTAAAGATGAAATGTTCATCCAGTCAGTTTGTCTCTTATGGGGTAATCGCTTGGTTTGATCAAAAAAAAGGCAGGGAAATGTTTATATGCAACCTACATAGTACCCACTCAGGCATAGTCATGATGAAGGCTATCGCCAGGTCGCACGTTTGGTGGCCCGGCATTGACTCGGATTTGGAGTCATGCGTACATCAATGTAACACTTGCTCACAGTTGAGCAATGCACCAAGGGAGGCTCCACTGAGTCTGTGGTCATGGCCCTCCAAACCGTGGTCCAGAATCCATGTAGATTTCGCTGGCCCCCTTCTCGGAAAGATGTTCTTAGTAGTAATGGACAGTTACTCTAAATGGATTGGATGTGTAATCTGTCATCCTGCACGCCCACCGCCACCCTTGAAAGCCTCCGGGCCATGTTCGCCACCCATGGCTTGCCCTACGTCCTTGTCAGTGACAATGGACTGTGTTTCACCAGCTCGGAATTCAACGAGTTTATGACCCGCAATGGCATTAAGCATGTCAGGTTTTTCCCGTTTAAGCCCGTATCCAACGGTCAAACGGAGCAGGCAGAGCTTGAAATGCGTGACGGATGGCTCCCTGCAGACCCATTTATCTCAGGTTCTGCTCAGCTACCGGGCGCAACCCCACTTGCTTACCGGGATTCTCCCGGCGGAATTGTTAATGAAGAGAGCACTCAAAACCAGGCTCTTCTTAGTCCACCCGGATCTAACTGATCATGTGGAAACCCAGCGTCACCGGCAAAACATGTACCACGATCGCGCGGCTGTATCGCGTGACATTGATGTAAACGATCCTGTGTTTGTCCTTAATTACGGTCATGGTCCCAAATGGGTTGCTGGCACTGTCTTGGCCAAGGAGGGGAATAGAGTGTTTATTGTCAAACTATGTAATGGACGAACGTGCAGAAAGCATTTGGATCAGACCAAACTGCGATTCACTGACAACCAGGAACTACTTGAAGAGGACATTACCATCATCGATCCACCAACACACACCCAACCAGCAATCGACCTCGCCGTCAATCAAGAGGATGAACCAACCATTCCCAACAGTCCGGTCAGACCAGCCATAGTACAGTGCAGCAATGGCCCGACCAACTCACCCATGCCAGGGTTCGAACTCAGGCATTCAACCAGGGAGCGAAGGGCTTCGGACTGCCTCAACTTGTAAATAACTTGTATCAAAGACCTTGGGGGGGGGGGGGGGGGGGGGAGAAGTGATCTTTATGTATGTAAACATTGTAACTGTGTAAGACTTGCCACCGGAAGGCGCAACTGTTGGAGGCCCAAGGGTCACCTGCACAGCTTATGCAAGCGAATGTAAAAGGATATCTGCCATGCTTCTTTGGCACTCTGAGTTTTATTAAAGAGACTAAGGTCACATCAGTTTAAGCTTAAAGTACTCAGTCTTGTGGAGTTATTCTAAACATAACACTTTGGATCTGTGGGGGCAGTTTTATTACGTGGGGTGATTGAGTATCTGCTTTGCCCACCTGATGAGGTAGGCGGCATGGACGTATTTGGGCTTCAGCTCAATACAGGAGATAAGCTCCTGGCACTAAACATACTGCTTTACAGCGGCTCACCATTTGGGAGGGTGAGAAATCTGGTGGGCCTGCCATTTCTTACAGGGGAGGTGAGGTTTTCAGTGTTATGTAAGTCGGCAATTGAAGGTAGGGTCAGCCCAATAGACTAGCAAGACATGGATATGGAGAACTGTTACATCTGCCTTCCTTTATCGGAGGGATGTAAAGACCTGTACTTACAGGGTCTGGTAACTTCCCTGGTTATAGTGGAGAGAGTATATAATAACATAAAATGCTAGAAATATTCAGCAAGTCAGGCAGTATCAGTGGAGAGAAACAGAGTCAATGGTTCAGGTCGGTGACCTTTCATCAGAACTGAAAAACATTAGAGATGTAACAGGTTTCAAGCAAGTGCAGAGGCGGGAAAAAGGGAAGTGGAGGAGTGGAAAGAACAAAATAGAAGGTCTGTGGCAAGATGGAAGGGAGGAGAGGTTAAATGACAAACAGGATAATGGGGTGTGTTATATTCAGAATAACTCCACAAGACTGTATACTGCAAGCTTGGTCTCTTTAATGTAACTCTAGAGTGAGGAAGCAGCATGATAGTCTGCCTTTTATACCTGCTTGCCTGGGTTGTGCAGGTGACCCTTGGGTCTCCCACAGGTGCATCCCCTGGTAGCAAGTCTTACACACTAGTAAAGTTTACATACATAACAGGGTGATAATGGGACAAGTAAGGAAACAAAAAGAGAAGTTGTTTTACAAGTTGTAACGTCAAGTAGAACAGCTGTTCTGAAGTGACAATGACAACAAATTACATTAACAAAAAAAGCATCGTCACTACATAGCAACGCATTTGGGAGGATTTCCTGGTATAGCATTCACCTGCCGATCAGCTTCCACATGTGTGCACAAGGAATGGCGGGGTCCCAAGAGCCTGGCCAGCAGGAGAATTACTTTTAATCTCCGAAGTAGACATTTGAAAATATAAAAACTGCTTATTCCAAAGGATTTTTGCCATCAGCAGGCTTTCCGCAGCTGGGAAAATGAATATAAGACTATTGTCTCATGTCTTATATTAGTAATTGGAACTGAAGACTGGATTAAATTAAATTTAACCTACCAGAAAATACTTAATTCTATGTTCCATCATTCCGACCACATGAAAAGGATTTCTTGAGGGAATTCTGGAATGACTGATGTAGTTAACGGAGTTCTGAGCGATGACGGCACCAAAGTTGATCTACTTAAGTGCTCATTGTTAAACATTGAATTTGCTGGCCGTAAGCTTGTTGACTTAAGTTTTAAGGTCTTAATAATTAGGTCCCGGCAGCCTCACCCTGGAGAGCAGACAGCTCACTGAGTTATGGTTCCATGGACACCCGCTACCCTCTGGCATCTTGCTTAAATAGCCATTCTTCAAGCTTGAGCCGAGGCCTGTCAGCAGGCTATTTAACCCAGAAGACACCTTTCAATATCCATACATTCCTTCAAGAGTCATTCAGTAAGATCAGGAGGAGAAAATTGCCTGATTTTATATTCCTCCAGCCCAGCCAAATGTATATCCTCCCCTATTGCTGCCCAGAAAAATCACAAGATAAATAAGGACAAGATAAGCCATTCAGCCATTTTAGTTCATCTAACCAGATATAGCCTATGAGCTAGTACTGGAGAAGTACCACCAATGTTGCCTCCGCAAAATCCTGCAAATTCATTGGCACGATAGGTGTACCAATGTCAGTGTTCGCTCTCAGGCCAAGATCCTCTGCATCGAGGCATTGACCACGCTCAATCAGCTCCGATGGACGAGCCACATTGTCCGCATGCCCGATGTTAGACTCCCGAAACAAATACTCTAGTCCGAGTTCCCTCACGACAAGCGAGTCCCAGGAGGACAGAGAAAACGTTTCAAGGACATCCTCAAAGCCTCCTTGAAAAATGTAACATCCCCACCGACTCGTGGGAATCCCTGGCCCAAGACTGCTCAAAGTGGAGGAGGAGGAGCATCCGAGAAACTTTAGAGTTTCTTCGTCGGGAGCACGCGGTAGCCAAGCGCAAACAGCAGAAGGATCGCACAACAAACCAAGCACCCCACCCACCCGTCCCGTCCCCACCACCTGCCCCACTTGTGACAGAGTCTTTAGATCCCGCATTGGACTCATTAGTCACCTTAGAATTCATGTTAGTCACCTTAGAACTCATATTAGTGTGGAAGCAAGTCATCCTCGACCCCAGGGGACTGGCTAAGAAGAGATGAACACCTCCACAACTATCCCCCATGTGACATTCACTTCTTAAATAGTCCAAGTTGCTTGCCTCTGCCACTCTAACCACTCTTTATAAAAAACGTCAGGCATCAGTCCTGAATTTTCCTCCTACTAGTTTGAGCCTGTATCTCCTTGTCTACACTTGTATTTTAGTTTGAGATAATTTTTTCAGATCATCGGTTTATCACACCATTTACTGATCTATATTCCTCTACAAGATCATCTCTCTCTTGCCTCCATTCAATGCTGAAAAGCGTTAAGTGGTTGTTTCAGTGCAAGGGTGAAATACTAATATGGGTACTGTGCCAGTAAGACATGCCTGATTGAAAGTCTGGTTTTATCACGCAATTTTGATCCTAATTGCTGATTAACATAATCTGAACTTGTTTGGAGGTGCTAAAATATGACATCTGCAGGTTTTAGCAACAAGCGCTGATTAGATGCAACTGTTGTGGGACAGTATGTGTGGGATCCATTCACCCACATCCACTGAAGGTGTGGCGAGCGTTGACTGACGCACAGTGGCACGGTTGAGGATGGCTCGGGGACTGAGTGAGCGAGTGCACAGGTTTTCGGACGCGGCACTGGGGGTCCTGGTGGAGGAAATAGAGCAGAGAAGGGAACGTCCTGTACCCGCAGTGGGGAAGGAGTCCACCTCACCCTCCTACAGCAGGTAATGCTGCTCCGCCTGTCCTCTCATTCCTCCTGCAGACCAAGGCGGAGCCAGAGCAAGATGCCAATGACCAAGCACTCCCTTTCTCCTGGTGACTCCTGGGTGTCCAATAAGGAATAGCACAGCACTTGCTCTTTTTAGATGAAGTTCTCAGAGAATTTCCAGAATAAATGTTGATAGAGCATTGGTGAAGTCTTGACAATGTGTCTCAGAAACTCTCCCAATGTGGTTCAAAAGTCCTCTTCAAACCTCCAGCCGTAAGTGATCAGTAAAAGGTGATACACCTTTAAGTAGCGCTCAAAATCCTCTGCAACGACTTGTTTACTCCCAATCAGCTGGAAGAGGACGTGAGGTCAAGCGCAACCTAACAAAATGCCTTGCAACCTCCTTATTGAGGGATAGCAGGCAATTTAAGTGGCAATCAGCGTCTTAATGATCCTCTGGGCAGCCATTCCGAGCAGAAGCTTCAACTCCTTTACCAAGGTGGCTTAACATCAGAAATATAACATAAGAAATAGGAGGAGTAGGCCATTTGGCTCTTCGAGCCTGCTCCGCTATTCAATAAGATCATGGCTGATCTAATCATGGACTCAGCTCCACTTCCCTGCCTGCTCCCCATAACCTTTTACTCCCTTATCATTCAAAAATCTGTCTATCTCTGCCTTAAATATATTCAATGACCTAGCTTCCACAGCTCTCTGGGCAGAGAATTCCATAAATTTACAACCCTCAGAGAGAAGAAATTCCTTCTCATTTCAGTTTTAAATGGGCAGCCCCTTATTCTGAGACTATGTACCCTAGTTTTAATTTCCCCAATGAGTGGAAATATCCTCTCTGCATCCACCTTGTCGAGCCCCCTCATTAACTTGTATGTTTCGATAAGCTTCTTATACTAAACACCGACTAAACTGGCGTTTCAGCTTAAGACTCCATCTTGGCCACGTCGGAGGCTCTTTAGTACCTAAAGTATTAGGGGGAAATTGCCCCCTCAGCTTCTGCAGCCTTTCTCAGGACCACTGGCACCGGTGGCCCATACCGGCACTGCCTCCAGCTTTTGGATGTCTTCCTCACATCTCGGAGGTATAGGGAGATGTATTGAGAGAGAAGGTTTGTGAAGGAACGCCATCTTAAGCTCTACATGGCTGTCTGAGATCACCCAAATAAAGAGTTAAGTTGAACGAAGAGTGTTCAAGGGACTATAAAATACAGATACAATACTCAAGGTATGGTCTGACCAGAGCTCGATACATTTGAGCACGGCTTCCTCGGAGTTGGACGTTGCTGTTTTGACTATATATAGTTTAGCATTTTACTTGCTTTGATGATTGCAGCGGTTGAACATGGCTGTCGAGTCTATTAAAACCCATCAATCTCTTCCTACTTCATCCTTAGCTATTTCAACACCATTCAGGAATGCATGTGCTATGCAATTTTCCTTACGATGTTACTTAACTGTATTAAATTTCATTTGTCATTGTTCTGTCCACCAACATATTCTGTTCAACTAATTTTGTATTTCCATGTTGCCTTCTCGGAATCTGCTGACCCTCCCAGATTGTGTAATCTTGAGATTTAACCAGCTCTGAATTCCAGTCATTGATGTAAATTAAAACCAGTAGTGGTCCTGATATGATTCTGGGGGGACCCAGTGCAGCACTTCTCCCGACCCTGACATAACTCCTGAATAATACCTGCTGCGTTTGTCCTTTCAGCTAATCTCTTATCAATTCCCACGGTTTATCTGGAACTCTAATTGCATTGAGCTTAACAAGTAATCTTTCATGTTGAACTTTGCCAAGACTTGATTTACATAGCGCATTTATATAGAGCCTTTAATGACCTCAGGATGTCCTAAAGCGCTTTACAGCCAATGAAGTACTTTTGAAGTGTAGTCACTCTTGTAATGTGGGAACATTATACTGTGTAATGTTGTAGTCTAGGTACATCATATGGTAGGGCTTGCACTCAGCTCCAGGAACCTTATTGGTATCACTAAGTTACGCACTGGGTGCTCCATTTGCCAACTGAGCTATGGAGGGTTTTTAAGCACCAATTAGCTGGATTGTATGATACAATGGTGAAGGTGGAATTGCGATTTAGCTGCCAAGCATGAGGAACGTGTTAGCAGCTTCTGAAAATTTATGAAGTAGTCATTGATAATGCAATAATGCAACGGCCATCCCACATTAAAAGAATTCACGCACAGGCATCTTCCACCATTTAAAATGAGTTAATCACCCGAGTACTAATTTTTAGTGTGGAAGCAAGTCATCCGCGACCCCGAGGGACTGCCTATGATGATGATGATGATGATAATGATGATGATGAAGACTAAGAAAAAATAGTCACTTGTGTTTACATGCATTGGCAAATCAGAGACATGTAGCAGACAGTCAACAATAACCGTTTAACACATGTCTTTGATTTGCTGGTTACATGCGAACACAGAAAACCATGTTTGAGTTGGAATAAACATCAGATCGAATGGCTGCCGATGTCTGGTCGAATGGCCGCCGCTTGCGAAATTCTCCTCGGTGGTTTATCCGGCGGTCCCCACTTCCGCCCCGCTGTTGCCGAACCCTCCTAAGTGCGTCATCATAACGCGCACTGCCGATCTCCTGCCTTGCATTCAAAATTCACGTAAAAAAATCTTGCAGCAGCCACGTGGTGCCCCTAACAGTTTTTTATGTTGGTGCACTGTGTTTGCAGTGTGTGCAAAATGGCGGCACAGCTGCCATTAAAGTGGAGGGCGCACTGCCATAGCCGCCATCTTATTTTCTTTGTCGCTGACTGCTTGGTCAGCCTGACAATATGCCCCCTGGGTTCGGCTGGGCTGCCAACATGCAGCCTGGCACACCCTCTTGGGTGCCAGGCCACTGGCCTGGCCAAAACCCTCCCTGGTGGCCCAGTGGACTTAACTAAAATAATCGCAGAGCTCGCAGCGGCTCTCCACTTTAAGTGAAGGGGAGAGATGTGTTGACGCACCAGCGTGAGATCGGAGGGGAGAGAGGGAGAGGTGGACGGCAGTGAGATCGGGAGGGTGGGAGGGAGAGGTGGACAGCAGTCGGCCAGCACGGAGATCGGGAGGGAAGGAGGGAGTGGTGGACGGCAGTCGGGCAGCACGGAGATCGGGAGGGAGGGAGGGAGGGAGAGGTGGACGGCAGCGAGATCGGGAGGGAGGGAAGGAGAGGTGGACAGCAGTCGGCCAGCACGGAGATCGGGAGGGAGGGAGGGAGAGGTGGACGGCAGTCGGGCAGCACGGAGAACGGGAGGCTGGTGATCTGATGGCAGTTGGGCAGCATGGAGAATGGGTGGGAGGGAGTGCTGGAGGCCATCACATCACGGCAGCCGGGGGGATGCTGCAACATATGAGTGGGACTGCTGGAAAAAAGTTAGGTGCATGTTGCACTACTTTATTGCTGATGGTGATGTTTAAATTGGATGTCATAAAAGCGACTGAAATGTATGTAAGCTGATAGAAACATAGAAAATAGGTGCAGGAGTAGGCCATTCGACCCTTCAAGACTGCATCGCCATTCAATAAGATCATAAGAACATAAGAATTAGGAACAGGAGTAGGCCATCTAGCCCCTCGAGCCTGCTCCGCCATTCAATAAGATCATGGCTGATCTGGTCGTGGACTCAGCTCCACTTACCCGCCCTCTCCCCGTAACCCTTAATTCCCTTATTGCTTAAAAATCTATCTATCTTTGACTTGAAAACATTCAATGAGCCAGCCTCAACTGCTTCCTTGGGCAGAGAATTCCACAGATTCACAACCCTCTGGAAGAAATTCTTTCTCAACTCGGTTTTAAATTGGCTCCTCCATATTTTGAGGCTGTGCCCCCTAGTTCTAGTCTCCCCAACCAATGGAAACAACCTCTCTGCCTCTATCTTGTCTATCCCTACCATGATTTTAAATGTTTCTATAAGATCACCCCTCATCTTTCTGAACTCCAAGGAGTAAAGACCCAGTCTACTCAATCTATCATCATAAGGTAACCCCCTCATTTCTCCAATCAGCCTAGTGAATCGTCTCTGTACCCCTTCCAAAGCTAGTATATCCTTCCTTAAGTAAGGTGACCAAAACTGCACGCAGTACTCCAGGTGCGGCCTTACCAATACCTTATACAGTTGCAGCAAGACCTCCCTGCTTTTGTACTCCATCCCTTTCGCAATGAAGGCCAACATTCCATTTGCCTTCCTGATTACCTGCTGCACCTGCAAACTAACCTTTTTAGTGCCCAAAAAAAAACCAAAAAAAGGAA
The DNA here is from genome assembly GCF_044704955.1 of Pristiophorus japonicus. Lineage (NCBI taxonomy): Eukaryota > Metazoa > Chordata > Chondrichthyes > Pristiophoridae > Pristiophorus > Pristiophorus japonicus. The sequence goes on along the minus strand of NC_092000.1, from coordinate 9,213,289 downwards.
AAAAGGGCCTTGTAAATGTCTGGTGTGTCACCCAGGTCGGGTGGCACGGTTTAATGTGTTTTGTTTTGCAGATAAACTCCAAAAAGAGTTTCATGCACAAGGACCAAAAAGAGTTTCATGCACAAGGACCCCCAGGTCCCTCTGCATCTCAGCATGTTGTAATTTCTCCCCATTCAAATAATATTCCCTTTTACTGTTTTTTTCCCCCAAGGTGGATGACCTCACACTTTCCGACACTGTATTCCATCTGCCAAACCTTAGCCCATTCGCTTAACCTATCCAAATCTCCTTGCAGCCTCTCTGAGTCCTCTACACAACCCGCTTTCCCACTAATCTGAGTGCCATCTGCAAATTTTGTTGCACTACACTCTGTCCCCTCTTCTAGGTCATCTATGTATATTGTAAACAGTTGTGGTCCCAGTACTGATCCCTGTGGCACACCACTAACCACTGATTTCCAACTGGAAAAGGACCCATTTATCCCGACTCTCTGCTTTCTGTTCGCCAGCCAATTCTCTATCCATGCTAATACATTTCCTCTGACTCCGCGTACCTTTATCTTCTGCAGTAACCTTTTGTGTGGCACCTTATCGAATGCCTTTTGGAAATCTAAATACACCACATCCATCGGTACACCTCTATCCACCATGCTCGTTATATCCTCAAAGAATTCCAGTAAGTTAGTTGAACATGATTTCCCTTTCATGAATCCATGCTGCGTCTGCTTGATTGCACTATTCCTATCCAGATGTCCCGCTATTTCTTCCTTAATGATAGTTTCAAGCATTTTCCCCAGATGTTAAACTAACCGGCCTATAGTTACCTATCTTTTGCCTGCCCCCTTTTTTAAACAGAGGCGTTACATTAGCTGCTCTCCAATCCGCTGGTACCTCCCCAGAGTCCAGAGAATTTTGGTAGATTATAACAAATGCATCTGCTATAACTTCCGCCATCTCTTTTAATACCCTGGGATGCATTTCATCAGGACCAGGGGACTTGTCTACCTTCAGTCCCATTAGTCTGCCCAGCACTACCTCCCTAGTGATAGTGATCATCTCAAGGTCCTTCCTTCCCACATTCCTATGACCAGCAATTTTTGGCATGGTTTTTGTGTCTTCCACTGTGAAGACGGAAGCAAAATAATTGTTTAAGATCTCAGCCATTTCCACATTTCCCATTATTAAATCCCCCTTTTCATCTTCTAAGGGACCAACATTTACTTTAGTCACTCTTTTCCGTTTTATATATCTGTAAAAGCTTTTACTATCTGTTTTTATGTTTTGCGCAAGTTTACCTTCGTAATCTATCTTCCCTTTCTTTATTGCTTTTTTAGTCATTCTTGGCTGTTGCTTAAAATCTTCCCAATCCTCTAGTTTCCCACTAACCTTGGCCACCTTATACGCATTGGTCTTTGATTTGATACTTTCCTTTATTTCCTTGGTTATCCACAGCTGGTTATCTCTTCTCTTGCCGCCCTTCTTTTTCACTGGAATATATTTTTGTTGCGCATTATGAAAGAGCTCCTTAAAAGTCCTCCACTGTTCCTCAATTGTGCCACCATTTGATGGCTGATCATTCCCTCAGTACCCCTTTCCTGCTTTCTCTCCATACCCCTTGATCCCCTTAGCCGTAAGGGCCATATCTAACTCCCTATTGAATATATCCAATGAACTGGCATCAACAACTCTCTGCGGTAGGGAATTCCATAGGTTAACAACTCTGAGTGAAGAAGTTTCTCCTCATCTCAGTCCTAAATGGCTTACCCCTTATCCTAAGACTATGTCCCCTGGTTCTGGACTTCCCCAACATCGGGAACATTCTTCCCGCAACTAACCTGTCCAGTTCCGTCAGAATCTTATACGTTTCTATGAGATCCCCTCTCATCCTTCTAAACTCCAATGAATAAAGGCCCAGTCGATCCAGTCTCTCCTCATATTTAATCCAGCCATCCCAGGAATCAGTCTGGTGAACCTTCGCTGCACTCCCTCAATAGCAAGAATGTCCTTCCTCAGATTTGGAGACCAAAACTGAACACAATATTCCAGGTGAGGCCTCACGAAGGCCCTGTACAACTGCAGTAAGAACTCCCTGCTCCTATACTCAAATCCCCTAGCTATGAAGGCCAACATACCATTTGCCTTCTTCACCGCCTGCTGAACCTGCATGCCTACTTTCAGTGACTGATGAACCATGATACCCAGGTCTCGTTTCATCTCCTCTTTTCCTAATCTGCCGCCATCCAGATAATATTCTGCCTTCGTGATTTTACCCCCAAAATGGATAACCTCACATTTATCCACATTATACTGCATTTGCCATGCATTTGCCCACTCACCTAACCTGTCCAAGTCACCCTGCAGCCTCTTAGCATCCTCCTCACAGCTCACACCGCCACCCAGTTTAGTGCTTCAGCAAACTTGGAGATATTACACTCAATTCCTTCATCTAAATCGTTAATGTATATTGTAAAGAGCTGAGGTCCCAGCACTGAACCCTGCGGCACTCCACCAGTCACTGCCTGCCATTCTGAAAAGGACCCGTTTATCCTTACTCTCTGCTTCCTGTCTGCCAACCAGTTCTCTATCCACGTCAGTACATTAGCCCCCAATACCACGCGCTTTGATTTGGCACACCAATCTCTTGTGCGGGACCTTGTCAAAAGCCTTTTGATGGTGGCTTTTTTGTTGGACCTTGCTGAAAGTCCTTCATTGAGATGCCCAATGGCGAAGGGAAAATTATTATGAGTAACTGAAAATTGTTCAGCATGTCACATTTTTTACATCCAAGCTGATTCATTAATTGTGTTACACAATGTACTTAATGTAACCATGTCAGCTCAGGGTGGCACTCCTCCATGTTTGGCCTCAAAAAAATAGGGTTGAAGCGCAAGGCTTAAGGTCTGCCCTGCAAGTAGGTAAAGTGAGAGTCATTGAGTGGCAGGCTTCCTGCATTGATCACCCTTCCTTGTCATCTTGAGATGGCCTGATGACAGGACCCATTATACACTGCAGTCAGGAAGATATTCCTGATGAAGCAGATGACCTGAGGGTCACATGTGTGATTCTCAAAATGCACCACACATGACATTAAAATGACACACGCGCCAACAGAGGGTCAGCAATGTGAGTGTATTTACAAGTGCACAATAACAAAGGTTACATAAGATTCTTAAATTTACAGGAGCAACACCCACCCCTCTACCTGGCACCACCATCTCTCTTCCCCCCCCACCCTTGCAGCGATGCCCGATGTCCTCTTCCTCCCCACAATGGCTTGGCACTCCCTTGCCTGTCACTGCCCCTGGTTGAGGAGGTTATGCAGGAGGGCAGCAGAATATCTGCAGACGTGTGCGACTTGGTGAAAAGGTAGGGCGCGGGACCAAAGGCGAAGGGATCTCTTGCACCTCCGCCTCTGTCTGCCTTGAGGGTGTGGGCTCGGGGGCTTTACTTCGCGTGCAGAAGCCATCTCTTGTCTCGTGGCCTCAACGTTTTCTGTTGTGCGCTCCAAGACTGTAATGAGCCAGTCCATCCTCTGATCATACTGCTGGGTGAAGGAGGCGATGCGGCCAGCTATCCCAGCCATGGTCTGCAGCATGTCGCGACCTACCTCCACGCTGGTGCGTGATAGCTGCATCATCTGGTTGAGTATAGAGAGCCGTGCTGCATCCGCAGGTGGTTGCTCGCTGCTGCTGGGTGCTGGCGCCTTGCTTCCCTTCGAGCCATGGCCTCTCCACTTGGTTGAGCTGGCGTCTGTGGAGTCCGTTGGAAAGCTCAGGAGATCGGAGCCCAAAGCCAAGGTTCTGCGGACACTTGGCAGGAGGCTGATGTCAGCTGCTTCCGGCTCCTCCAGGTCAAGGGGCAAAAAGATTGGCCCTTCTCTCTCCTGTTCTTCCTGGCCCTGGGTGGTGGAGGTGGCAGTGGTGGAAATGGGTGATCTGGGGGGAGGGGGGGGGTTGCAGGAATGATCCGGTGTCCTTGGGTGTGGAGAACGTCGGGGTGGAAGATGCTGGGGTCTGACAGCTTCTGTAAAGGCCAGAGGTCGATGGTCTCTCTAGATCCGTGCTGTCTGACTCATCATCTGCAAGTAGAGAACAACATTTCAGTCTGTGGGAGGGGGGCGGGGGGGGGGGGAAGGAGGTGGTGTGATGGTCAAGCTGAGATGTGAGCCGTTCCATCTCACATTTTGCCAGCAAGGAGTTCCATCTCTACATGTCCACACCAATAATGGGTGACACAGTGTGCATTCAACCGCGAGTGCCTTAACATTGCAAGTACTTTCATGCCATGAGCGTCGCTAACACCAGAGATGAGTCTAACCTTACCACGCGGTAGCACCAAATCTGCATCAATGTCTGTGTTTGCATGGCGGCGGTCACCCACCAATGCTCCTCCAGCCTGCTCAATTCGACCACCTTCACGGCCCCCTTGGGTTAGGGTTAGGGTTAGGGTCGCAGTCAGGCTTGCTTGGTTGGCTGCTTGTTTTTTCTGCACAAAGAAACGTTGCAGCCTTTAGCTGATACACACCCGCCCCCCCCCCCCCACCACACACACACACACATCTGGCGCACAACGTTTTTGGCCTTGGAGAGGAGGGGTTGAATAAATTTGTACTCCCTCTAGCTGATGCCAGCAAATCGTTCCAATATTTGCAGCATTGGTCCCCATCCTGCTCAACGTTGCCCATTGCAGTCACCATCTCACCGATGTCCATCCAAAGATGTCGGTATTGGGCTGGTGAAGGCTTGCTACGACCAACCCGGTGAGGTCGTTGTACCTGCGCTCCACCTCCGTCACTAGCTCCTCCAATTCCTGTTCATGGAACCACAGAATTCTGGGCCTGGTTTTGGCAATATTCATTGAAGGTTTCTGGCCACTCATCCTCAATGATGAGAGGAATGGCTGCTGAAGAATTTGTGGGTTTAAATTTCTCACTCTGCCCCCTCTGCAACTCAGACTGCCCCCTCTCCAATGCCACCTCTCTGCTCTCTAACCTCCAACTCTCTCCTCTCGCCTCTCACTCACAGGTGGAATAAAGTGCTCGCCTTTTATGCGCATGCGCAGTTCCTCCAAGAGCCACGAAAGGACTACACATCGGATGAAGAAAACTCCCCAAAAAAACAAAACCTGAAATCTTGCGCATGCGCAGTGGAGGCCCTCCGAAGATCCCCGAGGGGAGAGGCCTTCGACTGTCGCACAGTAGTGACGACGGCTGCCGAGTCCCGCTCCCGCCTGCCGACTGCCACTCCCGCCCACACAACGGAGCCGAAAATGGCTCCCGACGGGACCCGGTGGCTGCAGGCAGCAAAAACTGACCTCCTGCCCGGGGGCCGCTGAGAAATAGGTGGGCCGTAGCCCTGAGCAAATTCGAGCCCAGTATTTCATTGCGGTTTATAGTTCAGAACTGCATGAAATTTGTAATACTCCAGCGATTAATACGAGGTTATTTTTTTCATCCAGTTTTTCAAATCCCTCCATGGCCTCACCCCTCCTATCTCTGTCATCTCCTCCAGCTGCCCCGCCGCGCCTCCCTCAAGATGTCTGCGCTCCTCTAATTCTGCCCTCCTGAGCATCCCTGATTATAATCACTCAACCATCGGTGGCCGTGCCTTCTGTTGCCTAGGCCCCAAGCTCTGGAACTCCCTCCCTAAACCTCTCCACCTCTCAACCTCTCTTTCCTCCTTCAAGATGCTCCTTAAAACCTACCTCTTTGACCAAGCTTTCGGTCACCTGCACTAATTTCTACTCATGAGGCTCGGTGTCAAATTTTTAATCTCACAATACTCCTGTGAAGCGCCTTGGGACGTTTCACTACGTTAAAGGCGCTATATAAATACAAGTTATTGTTTTCTCCGTTGCCGTCCTAAACACTTTGATGGCTTGCTCTGCCTTGGTAGGTCACCAAATGTCCATTATTCACAGGGTAAGCCCCAGAGTGGGTTCTATTGGGCTATTCAATGGCAGTGGGCATCACAGCAGAGCCCATACGGCCCACAGTTGACATCCGGGCACTCAGACGTATCCCCTGGATGGTTTCCCCCTCCTGAACTCAGGAGGAGCCGAGGATAACTGGAGTGCCCCCCTCCCTCCAACCATTCCTTGGCGGAGTTCGGTTAGATTAGTATCAACTACAGTTCGAAGATTCCTGTTTGTACAACTCAGCTGTTCACCAGTAAAACTTGCTGAGCCCTCAGGGCAGATATTATGCATCTTTAACTGCAATGTTTTTACACTATAAATACATCTCTTCACACGTGGTATTCTTGGAAATGCATTTCTTATGCCTGTAGCTTGGGCCGTATAAACAGGGAAGGATATTATATAGCTATATATAGTCAGTGGGAATATTAAAGAATATTATACAGTAGCAGACCTATGTCTATCCCAGCCTACTTTGTAAGCTATGCTACGAATGCTAAATATGCAGTGACCAGTGAGGTACATTGTGAAGAAAAAAATGGAAGTGTAAACTTAACATATTGCTGTACTTTTTCTTTATATAGAATTACATAGAATTTACAGCACTGAAACAGGCTATTCGGCCCAACTAGTCTGAGCTGGTGTTTATGCTCCACACCAGTCTCCTCCCACCTCACCCGATCAAAATAACTTTATTTTCCTTTCTCCCTCATGTACTTATCGAGCTTCGCCTTAAATGCATCTATTCTCTCCTTATCAGTGTCAGCTGTGGCTCAGTGGGTCACTCACCTCTGAGTCAGAAGGTTGTGGGTTCAAGTCCCACTCCAGGAACTTGAGCACGTAAATCTAGGCCGACACTCCCAGTGCAGTACTGAGGGAGCGCTGCACTGTCGCAGGTGCTGTCTTTTGGATGAGACGTTAAACCGAGGCCCCATCTGCCTGCTGAAGTGGACAGAAAAGATCCCATGGCACTATTTTGAACAAGAGCAGGGGAGCTCTCCCCGTGTCCTGGCCTGAATCAAAGTAACAAAAACGGATTATTTGGCCATTATCATATTGCTGTGTGTGGGGGTTTGCAGTGCGCAAATTGGCTGCCGCGTTTCCCACATTACAACAGTGACTATACTTCATTGGCTGTAAAGCGTTTTAATGTCCGGTGGTCGTGAAAGGCACTATATAAATGTAAGTCTTCGATCCCATTCTATTTTAATTGGCTGAATGCACTGAGATGTGTATATGTGGCACCCTTCTGTAGTGAAACTTAAATGTTTAGACTGAATTCCCACTTATCTTAAATTGGAGTTACAATTTGCTCAAGCTACAAACGCACTCAGAAAATGGCGGTTAAGAATTTAAATTTTAACCAGCTTTATTCTCATAGTGCTTAAACAGTGGCGACAGTGGGGTTGACGGGGTTAATGAGTACAGAATGGAAAGTGGGCACTCTTGATGAGTTTCCATAACTTAGGGATGGAAAAATTCTGGTTGATACAAGAAGGGTCAATGCCCTGCACTGTAGGGAATCATATATTGGTTAGAACTTAATTGGCTTAAGGCTTTTTAAAAAAAAGGGGTCAGGTCACAAAACAGACTAAAAAAGGCAATGATATTGTGATAAAAGCTATTTTCCCACACACTAATCCTGCAGGACATATTTAAACTGACATGCTGAAATGTAGAAACATGTTTTCTGTTCCCTAATAACAAGCTTTGAAAAAAAATCTGCTGCATAAAATCTCCTGGATTCTTAATGTCCTCAAAAATGTTATAGTACCTGTGTTCCTGCTACAGTGAAACCACTCTTGATACGTGTATGGCTAGGACTAGACTCTCTGCTGATGTCTTCCCATTCCCTCATTCAAATAACCTGCTAACATCTAGGGTGAGGCTCTCATTTTGACAAGAATTCTATGCCTGCTAAAATCCCTGGAATTATATCCCAACGCTTGTCCTTACCTTCAGGCACAAAGGGAGAAAACTGAAAGTGTTGCGGGGGGGGCGGGGGCAGAAAAATGGCAGTATAAGGGTATAGAATACGTTCACAAGATTTTAAATCCATCATGACCAGAACATTGGGAGCTTTATGCTCCCTTCTGCCCATCCATTTCTTACGAGCCATTTAATTTGTGTGTGGTGCTGTGCCAGTTTTCTGTACTACGATTCAACTTCATGACAATTTCATAACCTGAGCCATGCCATTGGGAAAGGTACAGCGGAGAGGTGAGAGGCAAAATCTTCCAAACAGTTCTCGCACCCCATTTAGTAGTCAGCTAGAGAGAATAGGGCATGGGATAGGTCACATTCCCTGCCTTGTCCAACTAGCAATAATGCAGAGGGAAACCGTTAGGGAAAAAATGTCAATGGCAAATCTGGGCAGGGTACGAGGCAGCACTAGCCTCATCACTCACTGTTTGAGTTAGTTTTGCTCCACCAAAGGCACAAGGATCTAATGGGCCTGAAATTCCGCTAGAGGTCATCCCATGGGCAAACTAAAGAAAAAAGGTAAAAAACTGCGCACTTACCTGTTGCTACTGCGCCCGCTTGAACTTCCGAGTCTGAGGCCTTCACTCCTACGCATCGGAGCACGTGCATGTCGGGACGTGCGCAGGCTGGAGCTGTAGTCACATGGCTCTGGGCAGCCAATCACGGTACAGTATTTTCTCATTCATAATAATGGGAACTCCGTAAGTTGGAGTTCCCCTTTTTATGAATGAGAAGCCCCCCGCCCAAACACACAAAAAATCAATAAAAAATAGAAAAATACACGACATATTTAAGAATCATTTAAATTAAAGTTCTTATAATAAATATTATTTTACTGACTTTTTTTAAAAAAGATGCCTTAAAATAAACTTACCGAGGGGAGGGTTTTTAAACAATAAAGTATGTTTTCATGTGTTTATTTAATTTTATTTGAATGTTTTTATGTATTTTTAAACACTTGCGATGTAAAAGTAGGCTATACGCGTCATCTGCAAGCTCAATTTCTCCAATGTTCTTTTGGCCAGCCCTCCAAGCTTCACTCTACAAAATTCCAACTCACCCATACACAAGTCTCACACATCCATTATTCCACCCTTGTTTCTGCTTTCTTGACCTCAAAGTATCATTTTGAAAATCCTTGTCCACATTTTCAAATCCTCCCATGTTCTTACTTCGCATCTCCTTTGCAATCTGCTTCAGTCTATGTTCAGTATGAACTCTTCACTCTTCCAGTTCTGCTCGACAGTACCAAAGTAGCCTCTTCTGCTCCAGCCCCCATCCTCCATTGGCTCCACCATTGGTAATGTACTCCTCAAGCACCTGGACTCTGAAATTCACTTATTAAACTTTCAAAGTCTCCTCAAAACTTCTGATGAAGGGTCATCGATCTGAAACGTTAACTCTGTTTCTCTCTCCACAGACGCTGCCTGACCTGCTGAATATTTCCAGTATTTTCTGTTTTCATTTCAGATTTCAGCATCCGCAGTATTTCGCTTTTGTCTCCTCAAAACCTACCTCTTTGTGCCTTCAGTGTGTTTTTCTCCAATTGCCCGTGTGATGTTCACTGCTCCCCTTGTAAAGCACCTTGTGTTGTTTGGTTAAGTGCACAGCTCTATATAAATCTAAGTTCTTATTGTTCAGTCACTCAACATGTCTATCTGAAAAAAACTGTTGTAAAGAGCATTCAATACCATGTTAAAAAATTCCAAATCCCCACCAACATATGAAATAGACGGGCAGGAAGAGACAAGCTGCTCCATCAAGCCTGCCCCACACCATGATGGCTGGAGCATTGTAACTAGACACGTTCTCACTCCCTCCATCCCCCACCATCTCTTCTCCTCTCCACACCCCCCCCACCTCTCGCTCTCGCTCTCTCTCTCTCTCTCTCTCGTCTATATTGAGTTTTATTTCTTAAAATAATTCTGATCAACTTTGCTTCTACAAAGGTTCTTTGACACCTCATGAGTTTATAATTATATTGTCCTTGCCAATATTTATCCTTCACTTAACATAACAAAAATCAGATGGCCTGGTCATTATCACATTGCTGTTTGTGGGAGCTTGCTGTGCGCAAATTGTCTGCTGAGTTTCCCACATGACAACAGTGACTACATTCCAAAAGTACTTCATTGGCTGTAAAGCGCTTTGAGACATCCAGTAGTCGTGAAAGGCGCTATATAAATTCATATCTTTCTTTCTTCTTTCTCTCTCCTCCCCTCTGCCCCACACCTTCCCCCTCCTCCTCCTCCTCTCCCTCTGTCTCTCTCCCCGCCCTTCACCCAACTTTTGTTGTCACTGTTAGAGTGGAACCACTTCCCTACCAGAGTGGATCTATTAATATTAAACAAAAAGAACACTTAATTCTGCTGACCACACTGAGGGTCAGCTCGCAGCTCAGTGCTCACAGACAATCTGCATTTTGTGAGATTAATAAGAAGTATCTGTCAACATCACAATTTGCAGTGAAATGCAGTCTCATTTAAACTGCTCCCATTCATTCCACTCTGTATTTGCTCAATGGGAAGGTCTGTTTAATTGTTTAACTTTATGCTGCAGATTCACCCAAGCGTACAAAAAGACTTGCATTTATATAGCACCTTTCGCGACCCGAGGGCATCCCAAAGCGCTTGACAGTCAATGAAGTACGTTTTGCAGTGTGGTTACTGTTGTAATGTAGGAAACACGGCAACATATTTGTACACAGCAAGCTCCCACAAACAGCAATGTGATGATGACCAGATAATCAACTTTTAGTGATGTTGGTTGAGGGATAAATATTGGCCAGAAAACTGAGGATAACTCCCTTGCTCTTCTTCAAAATAGTGCCATGGGATCTTTTACGTCCACCTAAGATAGCAGACAGGGCATCGGTTTAACATCTCATCCGAATGACAGCCCCTCCAACAGTGCTGCACTCCCTCAGTATTGCACTGAGAGTGTCAGCCTAGATTTTTGTGCTCAAGTCACTGGAGTGGGACTTGAACCCACAACCTTGTGACTCAGAGGCGAGGGGGCTATCCACTGAGCCACGGCTGTCAAATAACGGCACCAAACCCTAAAGCCACAGGCACCTAATTGGGAAAGTCAACCAGGTATTGGACAGACTATGGAATTTATTCTGAGAAAGTGAAACAAAATCCTACTGTCCCAGGAGTTTTGAGAAAACTGGCAGAGTCTTCTATGAATAACACTGAAATTCTAAATTAGGATTGGGGTTGTTGTGTATGGAGAAAGAGTCAGACGGAACACTGTGAACTCAAAGTAAAATGTGACCATAGTCATTTATTACAGGTCTTCAGAGTGTCTCTCCAACCTGTGAAGCCTCCTTAAATACCCATGCTCCCAAGGGATTATGGGATCCCTTAGGACTCCAGGGGATGAGTCCTCTGGTGGCTGTACAGAGCAAATACAAGTCCACATAGATAACAATACCCACCCACCCCGCAAAGTCAATAGTGTAACATTTTACAATGTGAGTCGATCTGGGACCCTTGCCCTGGTTGATTGTCTTGGTGTGAAAGCTGTTGTTGTTGAATCATTTGTTGGGCCCTCGCTAGGCTGCTGTGCAGCTGGCCTTGCTGCGCTGCCTGGTGTGTTGGGCCCTGCAGGGCTGCTATGGATGATAGGTTCTGCTTCGTGGTCAACCATGGTGCAGGTTGCCACTGGTGTGTATGTTGGGGGATCAAAAAAGCTAGGGTCCAAGGTGGGTTGCTCAGGATAGTCCGCGAATTTGAGTTTGATTTGGTCCAAGTGTTTCCGGCGAATGAGTCCATCTGAAAGTTTGACCCGAAATACATTGTTTCCCTCTTTGGCCACGACAGTGCCGGGAAGCCACTTGGGACCTTGTCCATAATTTAATACAAATACAGGATCATTGATTTCAATCTCGCGTGACACATTTGTGCTATCATGGTATGCACTTTGTTGAAGCCGCTTGCTCTCTACCTGCTCAGGGTAGATCAGGGTGAACTAACGAGAGCCTTGTCTTAAATGCTCTTTTCATGAGCAGTTCAGCAGGTGGGATCCCAGTGAGTGAATGGGGTCTCGTGCGGTAGCTAAGCAGGACTCGGGATAGGCGAGTCTGCAGTGAGCCTTCAGTTGCCCCCTTCAAGCCTTGCTTGATAGTTTGCACTGCTCTCTCTGTCTGACCATTGGATGTTGGTTTAAACGGGGCAGATGTGACATGTTTGATCCCGTTACAGGTCATGAATTCTTTGAACTCAGCACTGGTAAAACATACCCTGTTGTCGTTCACCAGGACATCGGATAAGCCGTGTGTGGCAAACATGGCCCGCAGGCTTTCAGTAGTGGCAGTTTACGTGCTAGACGACATTATCTCACATTCAATCCACTTGGAGTATGCATCTACAACCACAAGGAACATTTTACCCAAGAACAGGCCTGCATAGTCGATGTGTATCCTAGAGCACGGTTTGAGGGCCAAGACCATAAACTTAGCGGTGCCTCCCTGGGTACATTGCTTAACTGCGAGCATGTATTACATCTATGAACACAGGACTCTAAGTCCGCATCAATACCAGGCCACCACACGTAGGATCTGGCTATCGCTTTCATCATTAGGGTGCCTGGGTGGTACTTGGAGGTCATTGATGAAGATGTCTCTGCCCTTCTTGGGGACCACTACTCGATTGCCCCACAGAAGACCATCTGCCTGTATAGACATTTCATCCTTGCGCCGCTGGAACGGCTTTATCTCTTGCTGCATTTCCACTGGGACACTGGACCAACTCCCATGAAGCACACAGCTTTTGACTAGAGATAATAAGGGGTGCTGGCTTGTCCAGATTTTGATCTGCTGGGCAGTGACGGGTGATTGCTCACTCTCAAATACTTCTATAACCATGGCTAGATCTGTGGGCTGTGCCATTTCCACCCCAGTGGTGGGCAATGGCAGCCTACTGAGAGCATCGGCACAATTTTCTGTGCCTGGCCTGTGGCGGATGGCGTAGTTGTATGCGGACATCGTGAGCGCCCATCTCTGGATGCGGGCCGATGAGTTGGTATTTATCCCTTTACTCTTGTAAAACAGGGATATAAGTGGCTTATGGTCAGTTTCCAATCCGCATTTTAGCCCAAACAGGTATTGCTGCATTTTCTTTACCCACAGACACACGCTAACACTTCTTTTTCAATCATGCCGTAGACTCTCTCAGCTTTAGACAGACTCCTGGATGCATAAGCAACCGGTTGCAGTTTCCCGAAATCATTAGCTTGTTGCAATACACACCCGACGCCATATGACGACACATCACATGCTAGTACCAAACGCTTACATGGATCATACAACACAAGCAATTTGTTTGGGCATAACAATTTTCTCGCTTTTACAAAGGCATTTTCTTGGCTTTTGCCCCAAACCCATTCGCCCCTTTTTCGTAGTAAGACATGTAGTGGTTCTAGCAGAGACCCGGTAAGAAGTTACCAAAGTAGTTCAAGAGTCCCAGAAACGACCGCAGCTCCGTCATGTTCTGTGGCCTCAGTGCATTCTCGATTGCCTCCATCTTCGCTTTGGTGGGCCTGATGCCGTCCGCCACAATCCTCCTTCCCAAGAACTCCACTTCAGGCACCAGGAAAACGCACTTCGAACGTTTTAACCTGAGCCCCACGCAGTTGAGTCGACTAAGAACCTCCTCCAGGTTTTGCAGGTGCTCGACTGTGTTCCGACCTATGACCAAGATGTCATCCTGGAAGACCACAGTGTGCGGGACCGACTTCAGTAAACTTTCCATGTTTCTCTGGAATATCGCCGCCGCTGATCGGATTCCAAACGGGCATCTGTTATAAACAAAAAGACCCTTGTGCTTGTTGATGCAGGTCAGGGCCTTCGATGATTCCTCCAGTTCCTGCGTCATGTAGGCTGAAGTCAGATCCAGCGTCGTGAATGTCTTTCCTCCCGCCAGCATTGCAAAGAGGTCATCGGCCTTTGGTAATGGGTATTGGTCCTGCAGGGAGAAACGATTTATAGTTACTTTGTAATCGCCACAGATTCTGATGGTGCCGTCTCCCTTGAGGACTGGGACAATAGGACTGGCCCACTCGTTGAACTCGATCAGTGAAATGATGCCTTCTCTTTGCAGCCGGTCTAGCTCGATCTCTGCCCTTTCTCTCATCATGTATGGTATTGCTCTCGCCTTGTGGTGAATGTGTGCACCCCATGTACCTCTGCCTCCTCTATCTGAGGCTGTGGTTTGTCGTGATCCTCCATGGATCTGTCCTCCACTGCAACATGGTGGTTTGCAGGTTTAACAGGCTTAGCAGCTCGCCTGTACACTCGTTGGAGGTGTCCCATTGTTCACAGCCCTTGTAGCAGCACTTGTGTGCTGAGAGATTTGCTTCGTAATGTCACTGATGGCAATGAACGCCTGGGTTATCGCTATGGCCTTACTCAAGGTTGGGGTCTCTACAGACAAAAGTTTGCGAAGTATGGTTTCGAGGCAAATGCCAAGTATTGAAAAGTCTCTGAACATGTGCTCCAAATGTCCTTCAAATTCGCAATGTCCTGCGAGGCGTCTTAGCTCAGCGACATAACTCGCCACTTCCTGGCCTTCAGACCTTCTGTAGGTGTAGAACCGGTACCTCGCCATCAGTACGCTTTCCATCGGGTACAAATGCTCTCGGACCAGTGTGCACAAATCGTCGTATGATTTCTCCGTGGATTTCGCTCGAGTGAGAAGATTCTTCATGAGGCCATACGTTGGTGCCCCAAGAACGGTGAGGAGGATCGCCCTTCGTTTGGCAGCGCTCTCTTCCCCATCTAGCTCGTTGGCCACGAAGTTTTGGTCGAGTTGCTCCACAAAAGTTTCCCAATCATTTCCCTCCGAGAATTTCTCCAGGATGCCCACTGTTCTCTGGATCTTTGGGTTCGCTATCTGTATCTCGTCCCCAGTTGTTGTGTATGGTGAAAGAGTCAGACTGAACACTGTGAGCTCAAAGTAAAGTGTGACCGTAGTCTTTTATTGCAGGTCTCCAGAGTGCCTCTCCAACCTGTGAAGCCTCATTAAATACCTGTGCTCACAAAGGATTATGGACTCCAGGGGATGAGCCCTCTGGTGGCTGTACAGAGTAAATACAAGTCCACATATATAACAGGGGAATGTCAAATTCAATTTGTTTCAGTTTTCTCCTTTTCCCTCCTCTCCTGAAGGCATTCTCTCCTTTCCCAAAAGGCTCGCTTTTATCTACAATTTTTCACAGCTATTTGACCACAGAACACCAATTTGCACATGGGTCAGGTATCCTGAGGCAATGCCTGTTGCTTTACATATACACAGAGTCCAGAGTCCTTAGATTCCTCGAGTGCCCAAACTCCAGCCCTGGGGTCATATATGGCCCCCTAAGTCCAGCTCTCGAAACTCAGGCAATGCCGTACTGTGTGTCCTTATATTCTTATTTACTGGTAAGCCTGTTTGAAGTAGGCCTGGAGGCTTGAAAAGGACTGGTCTTAGCAATGTTGCTTCCGCAATGGATAAAGATCTCAGCTTTGGCTCAGTGGGTAGCATGATAGTTGTGGGCTCATTCAGTGCAGCACTCTCTCTGTACTGCACTGTTGGAGGCGCCCATCTTTTGGCGAGATGGTAAACTGCCCTCTCGGTGGATGTAAAAGAACCCATGGCAGTATTTGAAAAGGAGCAAGGGAACTCTTCTGGTGTCCAAGTTAACATTTATCATTCGACCAGAATGGATGAACTAGTAATGTGTAGTGGGATTGAATAAACCAACTAGTTCTTAATAGCAATGTGTTGCTGTGAATGCTTAAGCAAAGAACCTATGAAGCAAATACATTACAACCAGTATCACTAAAAACAGATGAACTGGTCGTTCGCATTGTTGTTTGTGGGAGCTTACTGTGCGCAAATTGGCTGCAGTGTTTCCTACATTACAGCAGTGACTACACTTCATAAATATTTCTTTTTTTTTCTTTCAGAAAAATTCTCTCTCCCAATAGTATTTCCCTTTCTTTAGCTCACCTCTTCCATAGATCGTTGCGACTGGGAGATGATGGGTACGTAAGCTATTGCAAAATGTCTGCCTAAGCCACTTCTGAGCTGGGTAGTAGGAGGTAAATGGAAGTGTTTTAAGTTAACCTGCAAAGAAGTGGCTCACCAGTCACCAGTCCCTATACCATTCCTACTGAGATCACCAATTGACCACGGGGAAAATAGATGTAGGTAACTACCACTTTAAATCATCTGAGCTGCCGGGCAAATAAGGAAGTATCTTCCCTGACATTACTGGTCCAAGAGGATTGGGATTTTACTAAGCAAATGGAATAAGCAAACTAACCTCAGTTCAGTATCAAATGCGAGTCAAACTGACCCCAATTCATGCTATTCTCGAGCCATCAGAGTTGGATTGGAACCGATGAATTTATCGTCATAATTATTAACTGGCACTCAGGTTTTAGCTCAGTTTCATCGCCAATTTCTCGATAAATAGCCAACAAAAAGCAAAGGAATGTACTAATTATGATGTACAGAACACCAAGCAATTACTGCAGCCTTGAGGATGTAACGAACAGGGTGGATAAAGGGGAACCAGTGGATGTGGTGTATTTGGACTTCCAGAAGGCATTTGACAAGGTGCCACACAAAAAGTTACTGCACAAAATAAATATATTAGCATGGATAGAAGATTGGCTAACAAACAGAAAACAGAGAGTTGGGATAAATGGTTCATTCTCTGGTTGTCAATCAGTAACGAGTGGGGTGCCGCAGGGATCAGTGCTGGGACCCCAACTATTTACAATCTATATTAACGACTTGGAAGAAGGGACTGAGTGTAACGTAGCCAAGTTTGCTGACGATACAAAGATGGGAGGAAAAACAATGTGAGGAGGACATAAAAAACCTGCAAAAGGACATAGACTGGCTAAGTGAGTGGGCAAAAATTTGACAGTTGGAGTATAATGTTGGAAAGTGTGAGGTCATGCACTTTGGCAGAAAAAATCAAAGAGCAAGTTATTATTTAAACGGAGATTGCAAAGTGCTGCAGTACAGCGGGACCTGGGGGTACTTGTGCATGAAACACAAAAGGATAGTATGCAGGTACAGCAAGTGATCAGGAAGGCCAATGGAATCTTGGCCTTTATTGCAAAGGGGATGGAATATAAAAGCAGGGAAGTCTTGTTACAGCTGCACAGGGTATTGGTGAGGCCATACCTGGAGTACCTCGTGCAGTTTTGGTTTCCATATTTACGAAAGGATATACTTGCTTTGGAGGCAGTTCAGAGAAGGTTCACTAGGTTGATTCCGGGGATGAGGGGGTTGACTTATGAGGAAAGGTTGAGTAGGTTGAGCCTCTACTCATTGGAATTCAGAAGCATGAGAGGTGATCTTATCGAAATGTATAAGATGTATGCAGAGAGGATGTTTCCACTGGTGGGGGAAACTCGAACTAGGGGGCATAATCTTAGAATAAGGGGCCGCCCATTTAGAACTGAGATGAGGAGAAATTTCTTCTCTCAGAGAGTTGTAAATCTGTGGAATTCGCTGCCTCAGAGAGCTGTGGAAGCTGGGACATTATCTCTCTCAAATTTATTCAGACAGTTTCTTAAACGATAAGGGGATAAGGGGTTATGGGGAGCGGGCGGGGAAGTGGAACTGAGTCCATGATCGGATCAGCCATGATCTTATTGAATGGCGGAGCAAGCTCGGGAGGCCTTATGGCTTACTCCTGCTCCTATTTCTTATGTTCTTATGGAATGACTTTCTGCTCAACTTTACACTGTAACTGCACTTCTACTTATTATTGGTGGGATTTTGGGGTGAGGGGAGCGAGGTGAATACTCACCTTACTCAGAGGATTGTGTGACTGGTCATTTGGAGAGCAGTATAAAATCAGTTTTACACAAACCCCCACCCCAGCTATTCCTACTTAACACGATCCTATACATCACACGTAGCCAAACACAACTCAGTTAAAGTTGACCACAGATAGACCACTTGTGTTCAGCGCAACACACCAGAATTGATGAGATCAGACTCCATGACCTGACAAAGGCTTCTCATCAACTTTGAAATTCGCAAGATGGAACATAAAGATGAATACTGTAGTAGTGCCAATGCGGACTTGAACATAAGAAATAGGAGCAAAAGGAGGCCATTTGGCCCTTCGAGCCTGCTCCACCATTCAATAAGACCATGGCTGATCTGATCCTGGCCTCAACTCCACTTTTCTGCCTGTTCTCCATATCCCTTGACTCCCTTATCGTTCAAAAATCTGTCTATCTCCGCCTTAAATATATTCAATGACACAGCCTCCACAGCTCTCTAGGGCAGAGAATTCCGAAGATTCACGACCTTCTGAGAGAAGAAATTCCTCATTTCCATTTTAAATGGGCGGCCCCTGATTCTGAAACTATGCCCCCTACTTCTAGATTCCCCCACGAGGGGAAACATCCTCTCTGCATCTACCTTATCGAGACCCCTCAGAATCTTACAGGTTTCAATAAGATCACCTCTCAGTCTTCTAAACTCCAATGAGTATAGGCCCAACCTGCTCAACCTTTCTTCATATGACAACCCCTTCCTCTCAGGAATCAACCTCGTGAACCTTCTCTGAACTGCCTCCAATGCAAGTATATCCTTCCTTAAATAAGGAGACCAAAACTGTATGTGTACTCGAGGTGTGGGCTTACCAACGCCCTATATAATTGTGGCAGGACTTCTCTACTTTTATACTTTGAGAAAACATTAAATATCTGTGTACAACATTATTCGCAGCTTTTGGGGAAACTGAGTATGTTCTCACGAGAATCTGACAGATTACGCAGTACACAAACGGCATTTCATGGAATGACTCGAAGTTTCTGCCTTCACATCTTGTCGCAGTTTAATTGAAGCAAAGAAAAAGGAAAGGAATATTAAAATATCATCCAGCATTAATCGGATGAACAAATGTTTTATTGTCAACCCAAATCTAGGAAACAGCTGACTGTTTGAAGAAACAAGAAACATTATTGCATTTGATTATTACTTAATATGCTTCAAATGAAATGCTACCACCATCTTTAGAGAATGTACTTGCCCCTGAATGTCTGGTCAGCATTTCCTATTTCAAGGCACTGTAACATCCAAATGAGAAAGCACTCTTATTTTCATCTGTTTGCAGGGAATGTGTCGATTCACCCATGTATAATAAACGCCATTCATAACAACTTACATTTATATAGCGCCTTTAACGTAGTAAAACATCCCAAGGCGCCTCAAAGGAGATTAAACAAACAAAACTTGACACCGAGCCACATAAGGAGATATTGGGGCAGGTAGGTTTTATATGGAAGAGAGGTAGAGCAGCGGAGAGATTTAGGGCAGGAATTCCAGAGCTTAGGACCTCAGCAACTGAAGGCACGGCCACCAATAGTAGAGCGTTGAAAATCAGAGATTTATCAGGCCTAAAGCAGTTATGAAGGGGTAACTACTTTTTAGCACAGCATCTAGAATTTTAAAATTTATTTTAAACTTATTTTACATGATTTACGCTCATCAGTTTAAGTAATGATAGTGCTGCAGAGTGGAAAAGAATTTATAACTCATCGTGTTAGTGTCAGCACAGGCTTATTGGTGACACTCTCACCTGAGACCGAGACTTGAGCATAAGACCGAGGGCGACATTCAATACAAGGACTGAGGGAGTGCTGCATTGTTGAGAAAGCCCCTGCTGTCCTGGCTAACATCTATCCCTCAACTGATACCACTCAAAACAGATTATGTGGTCATTAATCTAATTGCTGTTTGTGGGATCTTGCTGTGCACACATTTGTCTGTCACATTTCCCTGCAGTGACTATACTTTACAAAAAATACTTCATTAGCCCTAAAGCACTTTGGGATGCCCTGCGGAAAGGAAGAACGAACGAAAGAAAGACTTGGATTTATATAGCGCCTTTCATGACTACCAGACGTCCCAAAGCGTTTTATAGCCAATGAAGTACTTTTAGAGTGTAGTCACTTTTGTAATGTGGGAAACATGAAAGGAAATGGAAGGCATGATATAAATGCAAGTTGTATGTGTTATACAGAACTCCCAGATCACATTCAGAGTCTCCTATATCTCAACAAGCTTCAACGATTCCGCTTACCTTCCCAACCCATTGCATTTCCATTTTGGAGCCACATACAAGAGACTGAAAGGGCTCAGAGCCCATGCATATTCAGACACCAACAGGCTCTTTGTGACATCAAACACTCTGCTAAACACAAGCCTGCGCCCAGCGTAAACAAACGTGATAATCCGAATTGCTCAGTGACACAAATATAGAGAAATAAATAAAGAGCTAACATTTACATAGTGCCTTGCTTAGTCTTCAGGAGAGAGAAAGGAAACCTCATTTGCAGTATTGTATTGATCAACTTTGTGCCACAAAGCCTTCTGTTTACTTCACCAAATTATTTCTCTACGGCTATTTCGAATGACGCATAAATTGATTATGGGACTGCCCGAGTATTGCCGAAAACTTTTTCTAATGCTTCTCTGTGATTTGTAAATTGTACATAAAAACATGAGTTAATTAGACCTGCAAAAGATTTGAACTACCGAACGGAGTTGTTTAAAACTATATGTGAAGTCTTGTGTACAGATTAGTGCAATCAAGATCATTGTAAAGCTTCTGGATCAGGGATGGTCCATGCATTAACTAGAGTGTGAAACCATGGAAACTACAAATAGTAGTTTTTTTTAAAATTACATCATTACACTCATCAAGATACTGTCATATCCCAGTGCTTACTTACACTACAGTTTCAAAGGAATCAGAGCAATTGGTGACACTTTATAGTTGTACCCCCTCCTTTTGTCAAAATCTATTTTATATTGGCTACTTTATCCAAGAGACTTGTAATAGCTTCAGCTCAGCCAGAATAAGTCAATCACATGTGTCACTGTGAAGTTTGGCGAGCAATATACAGCTGACATTTGGTCATCCCACCCAGACTGCAAATACTAACTTTGGCAGAGTAACTGAATTTTTACTCTATGAAATTTCAAAGCATACTAGCTACCTGCAGTGGCATTGCTCATGGGCAAAATTATTTATTTATTTTGGAACCGAGCAGGCCTCAGCAGCCAACTCCTCGGTCTGGTCTTGCTCATTGTAAGGTCTGTAAGCTTGTAATGTTTGTAGCTCCACACTGTGGATGTGGACGTATTGTGTACTGCAACTGCAGGGTTAATAATAAACAGAATCAGGCAGATTTCCGGAGGCTTCCGAGAGAGCTGCCTGTCATGTTAGGAGCTGCGTGTACTGTGCTCTGTGAATATATCACATTTGGCGATGAGATGGGATTTTTAGAATGATTTAAAGCATAAATTTTGTTGGTGAAGGATTCAGCCAGCCGACAGAGAGACTTTGGAAGTTTCTGTCTTTGGAACAAAGCTACAAAAATCCGAGGTAAAATACAGCACATGGTGCGAACAGCTAGAGATTAAAATGGCAGGTGTAATCGGACATTTGGGGGAATATAGACATGACCGGGAATGTTTTAAAGCATATGTGGATCGGCTAGAAATACATTTCACTGCAAATAACATAATAGAAGTTCCAGACAATGCAGTCCAGATCCAGGCTGTGTTGGAACGTAAAAAAGCGATCTTCTTATCGGAGGCGGGTCCGGCATTAGACAAAACCCTTGCAAATCTGCTTGTGCCTGACGAGCCAAAGGACACAACGCTGAAAGAAATTTTAACGAAGCTGGAGCAGCAGTATAACCCCAAACCGTTAGAAATTGCTAAAAGCTATCGTTTCGGGATTCGGAATCAAAAGGCTGATGAAAGTAGCAGTGATTACATCGTAGCATTAAAAAAGCTATCGATGCACTGTAATTTTGGAAACTTTCAAAACCGAGCATTAAGGGATTGTTTTGTTTGTGGGGTGAAAAATGATGCGATCAGAAGGAAGTTATTGATGATGGATGACTTGACTTTTGAGATTGCTTGTCAGACAGCGAGGTCAATGGGCATGGCCGAACAATATTCCTGAGAATTAAATAATAATTACAGTCGTCAGTCAACTGAGGTAAATCACCTGCAGGTTCAAAGTAAAAGATGGTGGGGGCCCAAAGTCTCAGAAACTGGAAATTCTAACAGAGCGTCGAAGTTGTGCTATAGGTGCCTGGGACAACACATTGCTCAAAGTTGTCCATACGTGAAGGCAGAGTGTTTCTTCTACAGAAAGATTGGGCATCTTGCGAAAGCATGCCGACTGAAGGGTAAACCAGCTTTTAAAGCTATGAGTCCAGCGTTCAAAACTATGAGTAGAATTCCCAAGAGACTGCATAGCATGGAAGAACAACAACAGGATGAGGAGATGTTAGAGTTACATGTCATCAGGAGCACGAGATTAACGGACAGCGATTCGGAAAGCATCAAAATCCACATAGATGTTGCGGGATTCAAGATACCAATGGAAAGGGACACGGGTGCATCCGTGAGTATAGTATCGGAGTCACTATACCGCGACAAATTGCATGATTTCCAACTGGAGAAATCCAAGATAGAGCTGCGAGGCTACTCGGGAGAGAAAATTCCCGTGGTAGGTCGTATCACCGTACCGGTGAAATATAAAGATCAATTTCAGAACTTGCCTCTAATAGTAGTGAAAGGAGACAAATCTGCCTTACTAGGAAGAAATTGGTTGAGCTCACTGAAGCTGGATTGGAGTAAGATTTTCTGTGTGGAAGCGAGATTTTCATCAACGGATGAGGTTATCAAGAAGTATCCGAAGGTGTTCTGCGAATCAGGCTGTCCGATCCAAGGCATCAAGGCGAGTGTCAGGGTACAGAAGGACGCTAGATCGGTTTACTACAAGCCACATTCCGTACCATATGCACTCAAGGAGAAAGTTGAGCAAGAACTCAAAAGACTAGAGACTGAAAGCATTATTTGTAAGATAGATCGATGTAATTGGGCTACACCCATTGTTGTTGTACCTAAGTCCAATGGTAAGGTAAGATTGTGTGGTGATTATAAAGTAACCGTAAACCAGGTAATGTCCCCAATACATTGCCGAATATAGAAGATTTGTTCACAACATTGACAGGTGGTCAGATCTTCTCAAAACTGGATCTTACGAATGCCTGCTTACAGCTTGAACTAGATGAGGAGTCCAAGACATGTTTGACTATAAATACTCATCTAGGCCTATATCAGTTTAATAGGCTACCGTTTGGAGTGTCTTCTGTCCCTGCCATATTCCAAGGGGTGATGAACCAGATTTTGCAAAGTATTGAAGGGGTAGTATGTTATTTGGATGACATACTAATTTCAGCACCAAATAGGCAAATTCATAATAACATGTTGAATGAAGTCCTCAAACGGCTAGAGAAGCACAGAGTACGAGTGTCTGTTCACAAGTGTGAGTTATTTAAAAACTCAGTGGAGGACTTAGGGTACAGAGTAGACAAAGATGGTTTACATCCAACCATGGAAAAATTGGATGCAATTAGAAATGCACCCACTCCCAGAAATGTCACTGAACTTCGTTCATTCTTGGGTCTTTTGAACTATTATGGGAAGTTTCTACCAAATTTGACTACAGTATTACATCCACTGAATGAACTTTTGGAAAAACAGGTCCATTGGAAGTGGTCAAAAGAATGCGATACAGCATTCAAGGAGTGTAAATGCAAATTGGTAGAGAGCACCATGTTAGTTCACTATGACATATCTAAGGAGATTAAGCTAGCATGTGATGCCTCTCCGTATGGAGTTGGGGCAGTAATCTCTCATGTATCACGTAGTGGGGAGGAGAGACCAATTGCTTTTGCTTCACGAACTCTCAGTGCCAGTGAGAGTAATTATGCACAAATTGAAAGGGAAGCTTTGGCATTAATTTTTGGGGTCAAGAAGTTTCACAAATACTTGTATGGTCGTAAGTTTACCATCGTTAACTTAAGCCCCTAACAGCAATCCTCCATCCAAAGTCCCCAGTTCCAACATTAGCTGCAGCCCGAATGCAGAGATGGGCTTTGATGTTGTCAGCATATACATATGATATTGAATACAGACGATCAGCTGATCACAGTAATGCTGATGCAATGTCTAGATTGCCTTCCCCATCACAAGTTACACCCGATAGGGAAGAAGTGTTTTATTTTTCATACATTGATGAACTGCCAGTTACAGCAGAAGAGATTGGTAGAGCAACCAAACGTGACCCAGTGATGTCAAAGGTGTATGATTATATTGCAAATGGATGGCCAAACCAAGTAATAGATAAAGATACACATCCATTCTTCATTCGTAGGAATGAATTATCAGTCGATAAAGATTGTATCATGTGGGGTGCAAGAGTGGTTATACCAAATAAATTCAGGTCCAAATTATTAGGAGACTTCCATGACCAAGAGCTTTGCACACAGTTATTTATTGTGGCCAGGTCTTGATAAAGATATAGAGTACATCGTGAGTCAGTGTATGACACGTCAATCGGTAAGCAAGCAACCACCACCAGTACCATTACAGCTATGGAAATGGCCTCCCAGGGTGTGGCAAAGGCTACATATTGATTTTGCTGAGTTCGAAGGACAACAATTGTTCATTGTGATTGATAGCCATTTGAAGTGGGTTGAGGTGTTTCCAATGTGGAAAATAACAACAAGTAAAACATTGGACATTTTACGAAAATTATTTTCTTCATTTGGCCTTCCTGAAGAAATTGTTTCGGATAATGGACCACAATTTCGTTCAGAAGAATTTGCACAATTCACGAGCAAAAACGGTGTGAAACATACCAAGGTTCCACCATACCATCCTGCTTCGAATGGTGCAGCAGAGCGCACTGTACAAATTGTAAAACGTGCCCTCATAAAACAAATGTTAGATCCAAATCCAAGGAAAGGACAGTTGTCATTGGATCACAAATTGGCTAACTTTTTGATTACATATTGAAATACTCCTCATACAACTACTGGTAGAACACCAGCAGAGTTGTTTCTCAAATGACAGCCACGAACCAGATTCTCGTTGTTAAAGCCAAATTTGGCATAGTCCGTAGAAGAGACACAATTAAAACAGAAAGAGAATCATGATAGAAGTAGAGTAAAAGAGAGAAGTGTGAAATTAAACCAGAAGGTGAGAGTGAAGAACCATCACCATAAATGGTTAAAGTGGTTATCAGGAAGAGTGGTGAAGATATGTGGTCCTCGCACATCTTTGGTAAAGATGTTTTATAATGGACAAGTTAGGTTTGTTCATATTGATCATATTTTACCTACAGACATGGAAGGAGGTGAAGGTGGCAATGATACAATTATTTCTGACTCATCAGATAGTTTTGATACACCAGTAGCAAATCCTAAATCCAATGTACTGGAAACAAATCCAGGAGAGAATCAGAATGAAAATCAGAATCTGAGTCCGAGTCGGGAAAACAAAAAGCCTGAAGTTAGAGTGAATTCAAATGAAAATCAAGGAAATTCCGTGGAGGAAAGCGTTCCTCAGGTTGAGTCTCAAATGAGTTTAGATTCGACACCATGTTTGGAAGGTTCTGTTCGGGAGCGAAGGTATCCTCTTCGAAACAGAAAACAAGTGGTAAAGTTAAATTTGTAAATATGAAAAAAAATAAGTTTATATCCTGTGTTATGTATAAACATGAAAGTTATGTATGATGGTTGTCATGATGGCTTCTTCATTAAGGAGGGTGAAGTGTAATTTCTGTAAGCTTGTAATGTCTGTAGCTCCACACTGTGGATGCGGACGTATTGTGTACTGCAATTGCAGGGTTAGAAACATAGAAAATAGGTGCAGGAGCAGGCCATTCAGCCCTTCTAGCCTGCACCGCCATTCAATGAGTTCATGGCTGAACATGAAACTTCAGTACCCCCTTCCTGCTTTCACGCCATACCCCTTGATCCCCCGAGTAGTAAGGACTTCATCTAACTCCCTTTTGAATATATTATGTTATTAATAAACAGAACCAGGCAGATTTCCGGAGGCTTCTGAGAGAGCTGCCTGCCATGTTAGGAGCTTTGTGTGCTGTGCTCTGTGGATATATCACACTCATAGATTGAGCCCCGGGATTGAGCCTCCAATTTAGTTAACATCTCAGTTAACATTGTGTTTTTATAGTTTACACTTATTTCACCTTATTTTAATGTTTAAGTGTCTTTGGTGTGGATCTATAAAGGCTCTTTCTGTTTGTTGTGTAGAGTGTTTCGCAGATCATGTTCCTCCCTGCTAGCCACTTGACCAGTAACATAGAAAATAGGTGCAGGAGTAGGCCATTCGGCCCTTCAAGCCTGCACCACCATTCAATAAGATCATGGCTGATCATTCACCTTAGTACCCCTTTTCTGCTTTCTTGCATACCTCTTGATCTCTTTAGCTGTAAGGGCCATATCTAACTCCCTCTTGAATATATCTAACGAACTGGCATCAATAACTCTCTGCGGTAGAGAATTCCACAGGTTAGTAACTCTCTAAGTAAAGAAGTGTCTCCTCATCTCAGTCCTAAATGGCTTACCCCTTATCCTTGGACCATGTCCCCTGGTTCTGGACTTCCCCCAACATCAGGAACATTCTTCCTGCATCTAACCTGTCCAGTCCTGTCAGAATTTTATATGTTTCTATGAGATCCCCTCTCATTCTTCTAAACTCCAGTGAATACAGGCCCAGTCTCTCCTCATATGACAGTCCTGCCATCCCGGGAATCAGTCTGGTGAACCTTTGCTGCACTCCCTCAATAGCAAGAATGTCCTTCCTCAGATTAGGAGACCAAAACTGAACACAATATTCCAGGTGAGACCTCACCAAGGCCCTGTACAACTACAGTAAGACCTCCCTGCTCCTATACTCAAATCCCCTAGCTATGAAGGCCAACATGCCATTTGCCTTCTTCACCGCCTGCTGTACCTGCATGCCAACTTTCAATGACTGATGTACCATGACACCCAGGTCTCGTTGCACCTCCCCTTTTCCTAATCTGCCGCCATTCAGATAATATTCTGCTTTCATGTTTTTGCCACCAAAGTGGATAACCTCACATTTATCCACATTATACTGCATCTGCCACGCATTTGCCCACTCACCTAACCTGTCCAAGTCACCCTGCAGCCTCTTAGCATCCTCCTCACAGCTCACACCGCCACCCAACTTAGTGTCATCTGCAAACTTGGAGATATTACACTCAATTCCTTCATCTAAATCATTGATGTATATTATAAATAGCTGGGGTCCCAGCACTGATCCCTGCGGCACCCCACTAGTCACTGCCTGTCATCAGGCTAGTGCAATGAGCAATGTGGAAACACTATACTTGTACAATTGTACATTAATTAAAAAATTAAATAGATATTAATCCTTTTTTAAAATCTTGTAAAACTCCTGTGAAGCACTTTGAGATGTTAAAGGCGCTATATAAATACAAGTTATTTATAAATTATGGACTATAAAATGCCAATATTAGCAGTCTCACAAATAATGACAAAGGAATACAACAATTAAAAGCTGGATTTGCCTGGATATAAATCACCATTAGCGTTCTCACGGTGAACACAATCCTTTTCACAAACTGTGCTGACTATTTTGTCCTGTAACCTCAACTAGTTTTCCTGCACTATAACTTGAGAATTAATGGTTATTGGATGAATAGTTGAGGAAAAATATTACGTTGAAGGTTGGAACGAATACAAAGACATCAGATCTGGACAGCGTCAAAGAAAGTAATGTCGAGACTATATTTGTAATAGTTTTGAGGTTAGCTATTTATAGTGAGACCGGGCCCTGTAGAATCATTCCCTAATCCAACACTATTTCAACAAAGATCTGGAGTTTGTTCATTGCATCCCATCAAGCACTAGATAAACAACTGGAACAGAACAACTGTGGGAAAATATTTCACATCCCGGCAGAGTGAATATGGCAGCCCTGAGGAAGTTGGCCATGCGGTTCTCAGAAGGTCAGCCTGAAACTCGTCCAGACCACGTTCTTAAAGCAAGCTTCCTTGACAGCAGGAATACAAAATTCTAATTCCAGTGCCGTTAATGACTCCATTTCTTATTTTAACATAAAATAAAAGAGATGAAATACTTGCCCACTTATAAAGGGATCAGAGACACCGCCCCACAGCAAGAGATTAGCAGCCGCTGAACTTGTCAACTTGCATATAGAGCCTGGGTTAAGGGATGTTTCAATGACCTCATACCTGTGGAAAATAACCATGGGTTAAAGGTTACACATGGTACAAAAGATAATCTCAGTTGACCTAGATACATAGATTTTAAAAGTATATTTTTACAGTAGATCATTTCAAATAAAATTTATGTACAAAAGATAAACCCTAGTATATAAATTGCAACTTGTATGGGCAAATTCCTTAAATATGCAGGACTGTCATCAGTGTAACTTAGTTCTCTTAGAGGCAACTGTAAAAATTGAAATCTGATTTATATACGATCATTTTACAATCTGATTTCACAAAATAATCACTAAGCAAATAATTGGGTAATTCTGATAATGTCAAACTGCAGGAGCAAACTTCATATGGTTTACAGTCTCACCATTGCCCGTCTCTCTTCCCCCTCCTTAACTGAATCACTGATTCACGCTTACGTGTAACTTGTTATTCTTTAGTTTGTTTCCAACCTATCTTATTGCTGTGGAACAGGTGCACTGAAGGGCTGGTGTGATGGAGGTGAAAAGTGAATAGAAATTTGTGACAAAAGACTTCACAATGCCTGCTCGCTGAAAAGAAACAGAAAAAATCCAAAACATGTTCGAACTACAACTATGTCATTCATGCCTTTCAACAATACTTTTTGGTGCACAACAGGTGCAGCCAGATACAACTATAACCAGGATGGATGGCTTACAAATTTGATTCTGCTAATTGCTGTGAATTGTGAGAAACCTAGGGGTCGAAATTCCCTTTATAACGCCGCCCGTTAGCACGGGTGCTAGGAGACTAACGGGCGGCAAAGGCCTACCATCGGTGTTAAGTGACGTCCACGGCTCGGGAAAAATTCGGTAGGCTCTTTGGTAGAGGCACCAAGAGGTAAAGCTGCACCGTCTAACGCCACCCAAGTGGTGACATCATCCAGTGTGCAACACCTCCTTGTGCCACTCCCACGATATTTGGTTTGTGCGGTCATCTGACGACAAGGCCTGGGAAACGTGGGGGGGGGGAAACATTGAGGTGCTCGCGCATATTCGCCTAGAGATCAAGGTAAGTTTTTTTCTTTATTTGTTTCATCTTCTTTTCATGAGTTGGAACAGTGGGGAAGTTTGTGTGCGGGTCAGAGAAGTTTGAGTTTTTTTTCCCCGTTTTTCAGCTAGCATAGCGGCAGCCGCCCGATGCAAAATTCAGTCGGCCTCCTGAGGATGAGAGCGCAACGCCACTGTTTAGCGCTGCTCTCTCATCTTTGGGCATAAAAACTGAATTTGGCAGTTGAAGCCTGCACCTAACACCTGGCAGTAAGATCAGCACTCAGGCGGTGACACCGTCTCAAAAACATTCCGAATTTCGACCCCCTAGTACAAAACTAGGACAAGGCACAGATCTCCAATCCATTAATGCATGCCCGCCACAGTCCTGGTACAGCAAGTGATGGTCAACTCTTCATCTGAATTTCTACATGGTAAAGAAAGAGTACCAGAGCATGATATTCCCTGAGAGAGAATTCCCAACAGGCAGAAGTGATGTGTGAAGCTTTGCTGCCAACATTCTGCAAGAACATCTGGGTCTGAAACAGGATGTTCCTGTACGCCTGGCATAAAGTGGAAGCCTGGCTTATTCACCAGCAGCTCCCGTTCCAGTCACAGTCAGATACTCTGTGCTGCTACAGCAGATGGACTTTGGCTTGGAGATGGCTTCCCCTCATCAGCTGCACTGCTCTATGGGCCTTTGGGCTACACAGAGGCACAAGCGGTTATTGTCTGTCAGCAGACAGAAAAAAGTTATTATATCCCACTGTTGCTGTTGAAGGTGACAAGTTGGCCCAAGCCAACGAATGTTGTCCTTCCTCAAATTCCACTCATCTACCACATAACTTTTATTTTTATTTTAAAATCTTGAAGTCTATACTGCATCTAATCTCCCCAGATAACCAATGAGGCAGACAAAAAGCAGGAAACTATAGACCAGTTAGCCTAACATCTGTGGTTGGAAAAATGTTGGAGTCCATTATTAAAGAAGCAGTATCAGGACATTTGGAAAAGCAAAATTCGGTCAGGCAGAGTCAGCATGGATTTATGAAGGGGAAGTCATGTTTGACAAATTTGCTGGAGTTCTTTGAGGATGTAACGAACAGGGTGGATAAAGGGGAACCAGTGGATGTGGCATATTTGGATGTCCAAAAGGCATTTGACAAGGTGCCACACAAAAGGTTACCGCACAAGATAAAAGGTTGGGGATAATATACTAGCATGGATAGAAGATTGGCTAACAAACAGAAAACAGAGAGTCGGGATAAATGGTTCATTCTCTGGTTGGCAACCAATAACTAGTGAGGTAGCGCAGGGATCAGTGCTGGGACCCCAACTATTTACAATCTATATTAACGACTTGGAAGAAGGGACTGAGTGTAACGTAGCCAAGTTTGCTGAAGATCCAAAGATGGGAGGAAAAGCAATGTATGAGGAGGACACGAAAAATCTGCAAAAGGACATAGACTGGCTAAGTGAGTGGGCAAAAATTTGGCAGTTGGGAGTATAATGTTGGAAAGTGTGAGGTCAAGCACTTTGGCAGAAAAAACCAAAGAGCAAATTGTTATTTAAATGGAGAAAAACTGCAAAGTGCTGCAGTACAGCAGGACCTGCGGGTACTTGTGCATGAAACACAAAAGGATAGCATGAAGGTGCAGCAAGTGATCAGGTTTTAGTGAGGGCACACCTGGAATACTGTGTGTAGTTTTGGTTCCCATATTTACAAAAGGATATACTTGCTTTGGGGGCAGTTCAGAGAAGGTTCACTAGGTTGATTCCGGGATGAGGGGGTTGACTTATGAGGAGGTTGACTTATGAGGAAAGGTTGAGTAGGTTGGGCCTCTACTCATTGGAATTCAGAAGAATGAGAGGTGATAATATCGAAACGTATAAGATTATGAGGGGGCTTGACAAGGTGGATGCAGAGAGGATGTTTCCACTGATGGGGGAGACTAGAACTAGAGGGCATGATCTTAGAATAAGGGGCCGCCCATTTAAAACTGAGATGAGGAGGAATTTCTTCTCTCAGAGGGTTGTAAATCTATGGAAT
This sequence comes from Pristiophorus japonicus, assembly GCF_044704955.1. Classification (NCBI taxonomy): domain Eukaryota; kingdom Metazoa; phylum Chordata; class Chondrichthyes; family Pristiophoridae; genus Pristiophorus; species Pristiophorus japonicus. The sequence goes on along the minus strand of NC_092000.1, from coordinate 9,182,183 downwards.
TCGCTGCCTCGGAGAGCTGTGGAAGCTGGGACATTGAATAAATTTAAGATAGAAATAGGCAGTTTCTTAAACGATAAGGTGATAAGGGATTATGGGGAGTGGGTGGGGAAGTGGAGCTGAGTCCATGATCAGATTAGCCATGATCTTATTGAATGGCAGAGCAAGCTTGAGGGGTCATATGGCCTACTCCTGTTCCTATTTCTTATGTTCTTATGTTTTTATGAACAGCTGGAAAGGGCAAGAGGGACATCTGTTTTCAAGCTTCACCAAAGCTCTGAGATGGACTTCTTGAAGGTGTGCAATAGTGAGACGTGATGAATTTGTGAAGTTCTTCTCATTTCAGGCATCTTCTGTTACAATTAAAAGCAGCGAGATAGTGTGCAACTATGGACTATGGGGAGAGGGGATAATTCTGGCATTGGGTGAAACACGCTATATTGACTCGGCCAGCCACCATTTTTGGCGTCAACACCTCAGCGGTGAAAGTGATCTTGGGTGGCGACGCAAAGCGGGCGGTAGCGAATCGGAATCCTGCTTTACACCCCGCCGGATTTTCTGCTCCCTAGAAGGTAACGATAAATAAAATCAGGTGGTAAATTTGTAAATCGCCCCTTTTGCACGACCACCCGAGACCAATGTCAGCCCCAGTGATTCTGGAACCGTGGCGATCTCACAATGGGAGTGAGAGCAATATATTACGTCCTTATTAACAGAGGGGAACAAAAACTTTCCAACCAGGCAGGAGCAACGATTAACCTTTCACACCAAGAAATACTAACAAGACTGCAACGTTCACAATTTAAGCGGAAAATCTAGAAATTTGATTGGGTGATGACATTCTAAATGTACTTTAGAATATTCAGTACTAAAAAAATATTCTGAAGACTTTCCCCTCCTCTCCTAACAGTGCTGAATCTTTCTGCCGGTGGGTGGGGGGGGGGGAGGAGACAGCAGCCCTGGTATCTCACTCATCCTTGTGGCTATTCTTCGTATCAAAAGCAGAGATAATAAATGACAGCCGGTTATTTGACTTTGGCAGTATCAGAGCGTTAGCTTGGCCTCATCCAACATCCCCACTGGTGCACTGAGTTCAAGAGTGGAAACCCTGGCTGACTTTCCCCCTCCTTAGCCTGTGGAACTAATGACAGCTGCAGCAGTTTTCACGCTAACTTGTTGAAATCATCTATCCTTGCTGTGGTAGTGAACCTGTAGCTTGGTCCAAAGTACGTACATACGTACACACTTACTGACACACGTGTCGGTGGATGTAGGGAGGAGGAAGTAAAATAAATCTAGACTGCGCCCGTGAATAGGCCATTTTCACATCGAGTATTGAAGAGGTTAACATATTGTTAGCTCACGGCGCTGATTATGGTGAGGTATTCATGCATCACAATTCACTAAGGGGCAAAAGACGGCTGGCATGCTATGGGAAAGCATGCAACATTAATCACTAACATAGCTGGCTTTTACTGGAGCCCGAGGCTTTGTGCCAACAAATGTTGGCGGGAAAGTAAGCAAGATTGACAAGCAGCTCAGGCAACACATATAAACAGCAAGGAGAGGAGGGATTTAACATATTAAAGCTCCATTCGAATAGTAAACATCAAAGTGCTTGGCCAAGAAATGTCATGCTCTGTGTCACGGTTACTCGACACGTTTTATGGAGGGGTTTGTACCCAAGTTTCTTCAAAATTGTAGTCTCTCACAGCCCCTCTCACCCCAAGAAAAGAGAATTAATTTGTTTGCTAAGAAACACTGCCAAAAGCACGAGTCCAGAGTCCAAGTACCAGGGATACTGTATTAACATTGCATCAAAATGGCTGGCATGCAGCTTACCCACTTTACAAATCAGGGCCACTGTTTTACAGTGATTACACATGTCTGGCCCGATTTTTGTACGGGGAAGTGTTGGATTTCTGTCGATGTTTTCAGGATCACACTCGGCAACTCCGTCTATTTATAATTAGGCCCGCTGGTTTGCTGTGACTGAAGAGGCCGAATTAGTGCAAGAGAGCCCAGGATTTTCACCTGTGTTATGGAGGATTGTATTCCTGAACTCCTTCCAGGAAGACCACATTGGAATTGTTGCAATGACATCAATGATGTTTTCAAAAAACATATTGTTTTTGTGAGAAACCTATTTCTGAAATGAAAAATTGCACAGGAATTCTTTTCCTTCGTCCATTTTTGGTCAATTATCCCCCATTTCATGAAGACACTGTGGATAGTTTTGTGTTTGTGCGATCGTGTAAGGCAGGCGATAGCGAATCGGCAGCTGGTTTTATACCCGTCCCGTGTTTCAGTTCCATGGGCGGGCTGCCGACGATCCTACAAGGTGGGCAGAGCCGGATGTGCTTCCATCTGCTCCACTCTGCCTGTGGGGATTGACATGTTCCCCCTGGGTGAACTGCCCGACACACCGGTGGACTGCGAGCTAATTAGTGCAGGCGAGTCAGGCGCTGGGACGTGCCAAAATCAGAAAAGGGTCCCAGGACAGGAGCAGGATCCACACTTAAATGTTATTCACGTGTTTTCCATAGTTCTGGCGAGCGCTCGAGATGCCTGTGGTACGCCCAATGCAATATAGCGGGCGATGCACATCCAGCTCTAAATGAGCACGTGATTCCTGCCCACCCTGTTGGAGGTTTATGCGCCTGGTTAGTGTACGAAAAACGGGCACGGCACAAACACATTTCTAGGCCCTCATTTTCTTCAGAGCAAGTGCAGCACTGCCTGCTTTATCACACCTCTCATTTCAGGTTTGCTTTTCACTGCACAGTGGGGCTTTCATTTAAATTTCTTCTCAAATTGTTCTCCTGTGCTCTCCTCCAAGATGCTGGAATACAGTTCCACAGGTGCCAGCAGCACAAGTGGCCATTCTTTATCTGTGATATTCGACAGTGAGTTTCAACAGGCTATTCAACCATAGGCGGCCACTGGAACTGAACCCGTTACTATCTGCACCCAACATCCATGGCTCACTGGATAGTTCTCATGAGCAGGAAACCTGGCGGGATCAGCTAACTTAGTAACGGTGTAGGACAAAGCCCATGATCATCTGGTCTGTAAGATTCAATACCACATCATGTGGTATATATCTAATCATAGCCATAAAATCACCTGCAACGACTTCTCTTCCCACCCCCACATCGTTACCTCTGGTGTCCCCTAAGGATCTATCCTTGGCCCCTCCTATTTCTCATATATATGCTGCCCCTTGGCGACATCATCCGAATACACGACATCATTTCCACATGTATGCTGACGACATCCAGCTCTACCTCACCACCACTTCTCTCGACCTCTCCATGGTCTCTAAATTCTCACATTGCTTGTCCAAGATCCAGTACTGGATGAGCAGAAATTTTCTCCAATTAAATATTGGGAAGACCGAAGCCATTGTCTTTGGTTGCCACCACAAACTGCTTTCCCTAGCCACTGATTGCATCCCTCTCCCTAGCATCTGTCTGAGGCTGAACCATACTGTTTGCAACCTAGGTGTCATATTTGACCGAAATAAGCTTCCAGCCACATATCCGCGGCATAACTAAAACTATCTATTTCCACCTCCGTAACATCGCCCGTCTCTGCCTCCACCTCAGCTCATCTGCTGTTGAAACCCTCATCCATGCCTTTGTTACCTCTAGACGTGACTACGCCAATGCACTCTTGGTTGGCCTTCCACATTCTACCCTACGTAAACTTGAGATCATCTAGAACTCAGCAGCCCATGTCCTAACTCGCACCAAGTCCCGCTCACCCATCACCCCCCTGTGCTCACTGCCCCGTGTCCTAACTCGCACCAAGTCCCGCTCACTCATCACCCCTGTGCTTGTTGACCTACACTGGCAACGCCTCGATTTCAAAATTCTCATCCTTGTTTACAAATCCCTCCATGGCCTCGCCCCTCCCTATCTCTGTAATCTCCTCCAGCCCCACAACCCCCTGAGATGTCTGCACTCCTCTAATTCTGCCCGCTTGAGCATCCCTGATTATAATCACTCAATCATTGGTGGCCGTGCCTTCTGTTGCCTGGTCCCCAAGCTCTGGAACTCCCTCCCTAAACCTCTCCACCTCTCTTTCCTCATTTATGACGCTCCTTAAAACCTGCCATAATTTTTTCTTATGTGGTTCGGTGTCAAATGTATTTGTTTTGTCTTATAACACTCCTGTGAAGCACCATGGGACAGTTTACTATGTTAAAGGTGCTATATAAATACAAGTTGCTGTTATAGTACTGTGCAATGAATTTCATGCCTGCTCAGTTCACCTTTCCATTTCCTGACAGCTCTGGGATATGGGCTGCATTTTCTTGTCAGTGCAATCATGGGAACTGATAATGCTGAGAGTAATTTGGCTGCCTTTCCAATACATTAAGAATTGTTTGTTTGCAAGTATTTGCACTTGAAGAACATGTCCACAAACAACAATAAGGAAACCGGAAAATAATTACAAAAATAAACCTCTGATGTTCTATATTTAAAAAATACCACAGTCCCTGTAATGTCTGGTGGTTTTTTTAATAGCTCAGTTGTGATTCTCACCACACTCTTTGACGAGGCCACACAATGATTTTTTTTTTTAAATGGAGTTAATGACAGGAAATAGTTGCTCGGCACTTCACACTTCATATTTACAGGGGTTTTGTTCATGCTCCCAGTCAAATGTTAACCCTCAGCACTTCACATAAATCGTCCTCTCCTCCTCCGCAGCCCGACTTAACCCATTCACACCATCCTTCCGTGCTGGAACATCGGGAAGGTCCAACCCATGAGCAGCTCTATGAATAGCTCCATGAATAGCGCTACTTTTGTCAACTCAACAACATGTGTGACATCCACCCTTAACCAAACTCCAGCCCATTGTGCACGTTTCTCCCTCACAATTAGTATTTTAATTTTTTTCTGTTTCCCAGCTGGTAATTATTCCGCCATTCACACCCTATCTAGACTCATCTTTTATTTCCGAACTTGTGCCATTATCATCTCAATTCAGCCCATCATTCCTTTTGTTTCTCAAATCTCTCCTGTCTCCCACCCTATCACAGACCTTCCCTTTTGTTCTTTCCTCCCCTCCCTCTTTCAGTTACCCCTGCACTTCCGTAAGATTCTGTTACATTTCGAATTTTTGCCAGTTCTGACGAAGGGTCACCGACCTGAAACGTTAACTCTGTTTCTCTCTCCACAGATGCTGCCCGACCCGCTGAGATTTCCAGCATTTTCTGTTTTTATTTCAGATTCCAGCAGCCGCAGTATTTTGCGTTTGTGCACGTTTCTAGTTTGGTTGCAGTGATCACTAGAATTGCTCAGTTGCACACATTATTAATCTAAAGTAGTGTTATGAATGGATCCAGAAGGTGGATGGGTAATTCTTTGGCCTGTGCAGTGCTTCTCATCAGCAAAGAAAGGGGGGAAAAAGGAAAGATCAAAGCGTTACCACCAATGAATTATTTTATTTGCAGTGTAGTCGCTGTTGTAAACGCAGCAGTCAATTTGCACACAGCAATGTGATAAAGACCAGATAATCTGTTTTAGTGATGTTGGTTGAAGGATAAATATTGGCCGGGACACCAGGGAGAACTCCCCTGATCTTCTTAGTGCCAATGGGAACTTTTACATCCACCCAAGAGGTCTCTGAAAGATGGCACCTCCAACAGGGCAGCACTCTTTCACGGCAAACGAGCCAAAGGTGGGCAGCAGAAACGTTACAAGGACACCCTCAAAGCCTCCCTGATAAAGTGCAACATCCCTACCGACACCTGAGAGTCCCTGGCCAAAGACCGCCCTAAGTGGAGGAAGTGCATCCGGGAGGGAGCTAAGCACCTCAAGTCTCATCGCTGAGAGCATGCAGAAACCAAGCGCAGGCAGCGGAAGGAGCGTGCGGCAAACCTGTCTCACCCTCCCCTTCCCTCTACGACTATCTGTCCCACCTGTGACAGAGACTGTGGTTCTCGTATTGGACTGTTCAGCCACCTAAGAACTCATGTTAAGAGTGAAAGCAAATCTTCCTTGATTCCGAGGGACTGCCTATGATGATGACTCTCTCAGTACTGCGCTTTAGAGTCAGCCTAAATTGTGTGTTCAAGTCTCTGGAGTGGGACTTGAACCCACAACCTTCTGACTCCGAGGCGAGAGTGCTGCCCACTGAGGCACGGCTAGACTTACATGGATTTGATGGTTGCAGTGGCCAAACCATTACATTAAGCAGATTCCTGTAAAATACTCTTGGGATCACAGAAATGTCATCTGTGGAATGCAATTGGGTCATTGAATAATTTATATTTTACTGCGAGACTAAATTAACTTTGGGGTTAGGGAAAACTTTCAGAGAGCCTCATCTGCTTGAAAGTTTTGTTCATGGGTGGTCATCTCCTTCAGCATATGAAATAAATGGAGGATTGTCTATGATAGGGACCTGGTAGCACACTATAAAAACTTGCACTGGTTTTTAAGTTTGACCTAGACGAACACATGAAAAAGAGGTACAAGAAAAGACTCATTCAGCCTGTCCCATCGAGGCATGGTTCAGTCTACATGCATCAGCAACCCCACCCCAGTCACCCAATCTCCTGGGAAAGGCAAAAAAATAAGGCAATATAGGATGAATCTAAATGTGAGAAATTGCTCTCCAACCTCATGAGGTCTATCAAACAAGTTCCAAGATACTGCCATAACCGATACATTAATCACTACGAGCCCCATCTACCTTCTATAACTCGAGATTATCTTATACTTGCAGGAACTCACCTAGCTCCCTTTATAATGAATTTGTACTTACTACATTTTCTGGCAATCTGTTCCTGTAGCTACTGACTCTCCAACACACACCACCTCCTGCTGTCTAACCTAACACCGTGTTTTCTTACTTTCTACCGATGCCCCCAGTCCCAGCTTTGTATTTAGCTCAAATAACCTATATAATCCATACAGCAGCTTTTCCCTTCATCACTTTTAAGACTTCGATCATATTCCCCGAAGACTATAGTGTCAATTTTAACTTCCGCCAGTATGTTATAAAGGATAAATATTATATTTTTGGCTTTATATTTCACTGTCCCAGCCATATATCCTAACACCCTGTTCACCTTCTCTAAAGTCCACGACATGGGTCATGGACCTTCAGCGTTCCATGAACAAAGACATCCAGGTATCCCTTCTGCTTCATCATCTTTAAAGGGTAACTCTGCATGGCATACACATACCCAGAATTACCATGAGCCAAATCAGTCATGCTGCATTAATTGATATTGAACGCCATAGGCCAATTCCTCCAGTGTATCTCAATCTGCCTGAAATCTATTCATTTTATCCAAAGTCCATAGAGGAGGAGAAGTACTCCTCTCTTCTTCAGGGAGACAGAGGCAGTGTCCTGCATTACAAAGCCTCTTCATCTTTGGGCTGGGCTATAAAGTTGTCACAGCGAGCTGGGAGGAAATTTTCAGTCTCTCGGTGTTGCTCACTGTGTTTGAGAAAGGGATGCGGATAGCTTCCAACAGTCCTCATGTGAAACTAACGGCCCTCAGGCAGTGCTGGTTCCAAAATGGTGACAGGCTGAGAGTTTAATATTGTTTTCGGTCCCTGCCACAAACTAGGCACTGACTCCATCCCTCTTCCCAACTTCTGTCTTGAGGCTGAACCAGTCTGTTCTCAACCTTGGTGTCGTATTTGACCCTGAAATGTGCTATTGACCACATATCTGAAGCACAACTAAGACCGCCTATTTCCACCTCCGTAACATCGACCGTCTTCACCCTTGCCTCAGCTCATCCGCTGCTGAAGCCCTCATCCATGCCTTTGTTACCTCTAGACTTGACTACTCCAACACATTACAGGCTATAAATTCGGTTTTCAATGAAAACGGTATTTTTATGCCAAAGTTATTGTTATCGCTTCGCTACCGTTTTTAGGCTCGATAATCAGCCTTTAATTTGCGCATCGGTAAAAATCGGCGATGCACGAGGATTCACGGCACAAACGGCGTATTTTGGCAATTTTAGTCCGAAGCCGATATTATCGTGAGAGAGGCCTTGGGAGGGGGGCAAAAACATCAACAAAAAAAAAGGCAAAAAACAAAAAAAAATTATTAACAAAACATTCACAAAACCCTTACCTACTAAATCGCTGAAAAATGAATAAAAACAGTAACTTACCTTTTTGCAGGTCTTCATACTTACCGCTGCTGGCAGGGCTGCAACGCAGGTTTTTCCGTGTTGGTATTCTGGCAGAATACGGGTGCAGAGAGAGTCAAATATCAATTGCAAACGCTATTTCGGATGTTGCATTACAGCCCTCCTCTCCTCGGCGGTACGTGGAAGCACCAAAGGTATCCGAAGATCCTGCCGACCGGGTTTTCGTTGCGGAGGGTGAAACCGCGGCAAAAACCGGTTCGCAAAGTCGGAGAATTTCTAGCCCCACCTCTTTCACCAAGCTTTTGATCACCTGCGCTAATTTCTACTTGTGCGGCTTGGTGTCAATTTTTTAATCTCATAATACTCCTGTGAAGCGCCTTGGGACGTTTCACTACGTTAAAGGCGTTATATAAATACAAGTTGTTGTTGTCAATACAGTCTTTGTGCAGAAGTTTCTGCAATAGATTGAGTTGTTAAAACTTGTGAATAATTTTGTTATTCATTCGTGAATAATCTCTCGAGTTTCTGCAGGGGTTGACCAGCAGGATTTGATGTTTCTGATATGTCCTTACTATACAGTACAAATGCACACGAGGCCCATGCTTGAGAGAAGGTCACTCTGTGACCAGCAACTTTTATTCCAGCACTGAAGTGATGAAGGTGGGTGGAGCTTCCCCTTTTATACCTGAAAGACTAGGTTAGAAGTGTCTCCCACAAGTTCATCACCTAGTGGTCAATGTTCTCAGTGTACAACTTAGGTCAGTTTATACATGGGTTACAATGACAGATAAATATATGACATCACCTCCCCCGCAAAGTCTTATTGGGATCACAGGTTAAGTCTCTCTGGTTGTTGACGCTCCCTTGTAGAGCACCTGAGTTGGGGCTCCGGTTGTTGGGCGCTGGCCTGAGTGTCAGCTGTTTGCGGTGCCTCAGACCTGTCCGGACTGCCCACAGTGACTGGGCTCTCCTCCACTTTGTTCCGGTGTTCGGCCACCTGTGGAGGAGTGAACTCTACACTGTGTTCTTCCTCGGCTTCTTCTATGGGGTTGCTGAACCTCCTTTTTGTTTGATCCACGTGTTTGCGGCAGATAAGTTTAACTATCAGAATCCTATTCCCCTCTTTGGCAATCACAGTGCCTGCGAGCCATTTAGGCCCTGCAGCGTAATTAAGGACAAAAACAGGGTCATTGACATCAATACATCGCGCCCTCGCATTCCCGTCGTAGTAGTCACATTGTGACCAGTGCCTGCTCTCAACAATTTCTTTCATGGTGGGGTGTATAAGGGGTAAACCTGGTTTTGAGCATCCTATTCATTAGCAGCTCTGCGGGTGGGACCCCTGTGAGCGAGTGTGGTCGGGATCTATTGGCCAACAGGAGGCGTGATAAGCGGCTTTGTAGGGAAACCTCTTGGATTCTGAGCATCCCGTTTGATTATCTGCACTGCTCGTTCCGCCTGGCTGTTTGAGGCCGGCTTGAATGGTGCCGTTCTGACATGGTTGATACCATTTCCTGCCATGAAGTCCTGGAATTCAATGCTTGTAAAGCACGGGCCATTGTCACTGACCAAGACGTCAGGTAGACCATGGGCGGCGAACATTGCCCGTAGACTTTCTACCATGGCCGAGGATGTGCTTGAATTAAGAATGTCACACTCGATCCATTTGGAGTAGGCGTCTACTACAACCAAAAACATGAAAGGACCTGCATAGTCCACATGGATGCGTGACCATGATTTGGCGGGCCAGGACCAGGGTCTAAGGGGGGTTTCCCTGGGCGCATTGCCCAACTGGGTGCACGTGTTGCACCTGCGAACACAAAGTTCCAGGTCTGCATCTATCCCTGGCCACCAATCGTGTGACCTGGCAATTACCTTCATCATGACAATGCCTGGGTGCTCATTGTGGAGTTCTCTGATGAACATCTCTCTGCCCATCTTGGGCATGACTACGTGGTTTCCCCATCGTAGGAAATCGGCCTAAATCGAGAGTTCATCCTTGCGCCTGTGAAATGGTTTGAATTCCTCAGGGCATGCCCCGTATGTGGCTGCCCAGTCCCCATTTCCAGTTCATGACAGCCAGCCAACTCCTCCCCAATAGTGCGGGACCATCCCCCGAAACAATCCAGAGTGGCAACCTGTTCTCCGAATCTTTGTGGGTCACGACTAGTGTGATGCTGTCTAGCACCGGAATGATCTCCTTTGTATATGTCCGTAGCTGTGCGTCAATCGGCAATAATTTTGGCCTCCTGGCCTTGGACGCCCACAACTTGTCGAACTGTTTGATACTCATCAGGGACTGGCTGGCCCCTGTGTCTAGCTCCATTGATATTGGGATGCCATTGAGGAGCACTTTCATCATTATCGGTGGCGTCCTGGTGTATGAACTGTATATGTGCTCCACATGAACTCGCTGAACTTCAGCTTCCAGCGATTTCCCCCAGTGTCCATTTGGCCCCGTAGGGCTTACATTGTCCTCCTTGTACATCAACCTGGCTGCAGGCTTCCTGCATATACGCGCCAAGTGACCGCTGACGTTGCAATTTCTGCAGGTGTATTGCTGATACCTGCAAGCTCTGGCTGTGTGTTTGCCTCCATGCCTCCAACATGAGCCTTTGTTGGAAACAAAAGGTCCATTACCAGTCGATCGTCTCTGACTGTCTGTGTAACTGTTTTTAAGCACACCATTAACAAGTGTTGATGGCCTCATTACTGGCCGCATTGTCCCTTGCGATGGCATGAATCGCCGTTCAGCTAGCCATTGTCTCTGCTGAATTCCCCCTTTGGGTTCGACTACATGCTCGGGCATGTTCGATTGCCACTGTCTGCCTGGGGAACTGTGCGCTGCATTAACAATGTTGATTCCCTGTCCATTTGCTGCATTTAAACCAAGATATTTGTCAAACATCATTCTGGTCTCTTCCTTCCCGGAGATAAATGTCTGTACCATCAAAGCCGCCGTTTCCAGGGTCAAGTCTTTGGTCTCAATCAGTTTCCTGAAAACCCCAGCGTGCCCGATGCCCTCAATAAAAAAGTCTCGCAGCATCTCCGCTCTGCATGCATCTTGGAACTTACATAGGCTCGCCAGTCGCCGGAGGTCTGCCACTTAGTCTGGAACGCTTTGCCCTTCTCGCCGCCGGTGCGTATAAAACCGGTGTCTCACCATATGCATGCTGCTCGCCGGTTTAAAGTGTTCCCCGATCAACTTACTGAGCTCTTCAAAAGTCTTGTCCGCCAGCTTCTCTGGCGCTAGAAGGTCCTTCATCAGGGAGTACGTCCTGGACTCACAAACCGTCAAGAGATGAGCCCTGCGTTTGTCGGCCGAATCCTGTCCCAGCCATTCCTTAGTGACAAAACTTTGCTGTAGTCTCTCAATAAAGTCGTCGCAATCACCAACACAGTACCTCTCGTCTGTGCTGCTAGTGGCCATGCTCGCGTGGTTTAAATCCCAGTTTCTCGTCGCCAATGATATGTCCTTACTATACAGTATAAATGCACATGAGGCCCATGCTTGAGAGAAGGTCACTCTGTGGCCAGCAACTTTTATTCCAGCACTGAAGTGATGAAGGTGGGTGGAGCTTCCCCTTTTATACCTGAAAGACCAGGTTAGGAGTGTCTCCCACAAGTTCACCATCTAGTGGTCAATGTTCTCACAGTGTACAACTAGTCAGTTTATACATGGGTTACAATGACAGTTAAATACATGACAGTTTCCACCGTTTCTCCAGGGTTTCCACCAAAGTTATAGCAGGAGATTAGGAGAACCCCATGGAAACGTTCCCCCAAGAAAGTTTGAGAGAAGCCATGGTCTAGTCCTTTAATATGCTGACATGATGATTTCTCGAGTGGAGCATAATTTCTGTGCTGTAAAATTCTATATAAAACCTAGCGGAGATTTTATTGAAAACATTGCAGCCCAGTCACCCTCTGAGAAAGAATCAAAAAGGCAGTTTTTCCACAGCAGGATAATCTGGCTCCCAAGCATCAAAAATATTCTGGACGGCGCAGCCTTTTCAAATGAAATACATGTGGGCAGTCCCAACTGTCCCCAGTGGATTCATAACGATGATATCAAACTTGGAGTCAATTGGTGCTAAACAGGCAGGCTACAGAGACAGGGGCAAATTGGGAGGCAGATTATTGGAGGATGGGGTTGAGGCGCGTTTATCTGGCCAAAGTAGCAGGAGCTTGAGTTATATCTAATCTAAAAGTTCTTGGTGCTGTGCAAGAAGGGAAAGGTTTCAAACTCCCCGGTTTTGATTGCAGGACAATGATAGATCAAAGGGGAACTTGTGTGTATGTATTTGATTGTCAACAATACGCCCCCATTCCCAGCCTCTCCGACAAAGGGATTCTTGTTTCTTTAACCTTTTCACCCCATTTTATAATTGTTTAAAGACTTAATGTGCTCAACTAAAGTGAACAGAGCTAAATTATGACAGGATTATAACATTTAAAATAAGACAGCTGTGTAGATGCAATTGCTAACAAAAGGACAATTATTTGTTGCAGCATATAGAAACGGGAATTATACAGAGCATGGCTAACCAGACCCATTATGCTAATTTCTACGAGGCGCATATTTACAGCAGTGCGTTCATTCATCTCTGGTCCTCTCGCAGCTGTTTGTGTGTTTAGCAGCTAAATCACAGAGTCACATTCTGCACGACTTTTTGCCATTACGCAGCACGTTTAAAGAGAATCGGATAATGTCCAAAGAACTTAAGTCATAGAGTTCGACTTTAAAGTAAACCAGATGTGAACGCCACCAGTGTGATTCTCTGACTCCCCCAATGCGGAAAGGTTTGAGCCAGGGCATGACTAGAGGTTGACTCACTCTCTGATACATTTTCCTCTCTTTCCCTGGGAAAGCACCTTGCCTTTCGTTCTGAAACCCCCCACAAAGGCAGAACAGGGTGGGAGAGGAACTTAAAAACCAACAGCCTTCCTCGCAGCCAAACAAAATAGAATACTTTGTTCTTCGTGAACAGGCATAGGTGTTGTTTACTGCAATGATATGCCATCCATTCTCCCTCTGTCCCTGTAACCTGCTAATTTAGCACCAATTGGCTCCAAATTTGATATCATCTTTTATAAATCCACTGGGTGTCAACGCTCAAATATGTTTCACTAACAAAGATTGCATCATCCAGGTGCTGTTTACTCCAAGAAATACTTGCATTTATATAGCACTTTTCACAACCATCAGATGTCCCAAAGCGCTTTACACCAATGAAGTACTTTAGTCACTTTTGTAATGTGGGAAACATGGCAGCCAACTTGCGCACAGCAAGCTCCCACAAACAACAATGTGATAATGACCAGATAATGTTTTTTTTGTTATGTTGATTGAGGGATAAATATTGGCCAGGACACCAGGGATAACTCCCCTGCTCTTCTTTGAAATAGTGCCACGGGATCTTTTACATCCACCTGAGAGAGCAGACGAGGCCTCGGTTTAACGTCTCATCTGAGATACTGCACCTCCGACAGTGCAGTACTCCCTCAGCACTGTACTGGGAGTGTCAGCCTAGTTTTTTTTGTGCTCAAGTCTTTGGAGTGGGATGTGAACCCACAACCTTCTGACTCAAAGGCGAGTGTGCTACCCACTGAGCCACGGCTGACACTTAAAAACCAACAGCCTTCCTAGCATCCAAACAAAATACAATACCTTTGTTCTGTGCCTGTTCCCGAAAGTGTTGTTTACTGCAATGATCTGCCATCCGTTCTCCCTCTGTCCCTGCAGCCTGCCAGTTTAGCACCAATTGGCTCCAAATTTGATATCATCTTTTATAAATCCACCGGGTGTCAACGCTCAAATATGTTTCACTGACAAAGACTGCATCATCCAGAACATTTGAAGCTCGCTATAAAAAAGCGCTCCTTTTTGATTTGATTGAACATGATGGCAGATGGTGACTGCTGCAATGTTTTCGAATAAAGTCTACAAACGTTTTAACAGCAACTTGCATTTATACAGCACCTTTAATGTAGTAAAACGTCCCAAGATGCATCACAGGAGTGTGATAAAACAAAATTTGACACCGAATGGCACAAAGTGATATTGGGACAGGTCAAAGAGATAGTTTTTAAGGAGCAACTTAAAGGAGGAGAGCAGGGTAGAGAGGCAGAGAGGCTTAGGGAAGGAATTCCAGAGTTTAGGGTCTAAACAGCTGAAGGCACGGCTGCCAATGGTGTAGCGATAAAAAGCAAGAAGCCAAAATTGGAGGAGCATAGAGATCTTGGGAGGGTAAAAGGTCTGGAGGAATTAACAATGTAGGCTATTTATATTTATGAAGCATGAAGGTTCTATTAAACACCCAGTCCACTGGAATCGGCACTGCCTGTGGGATCCTTTTTTAAATGTATTTTTGAAATGTACTGTTGAAAGCTAATACCTCAGCATCTTGATTCCATGCTCTCTTCCAAAAGACAAAGCATTGGGCATCAGAGACTACGAGAAATGCTTTCCAGCTCTCTGTCATATAAAAAGCCCAACTCAGGTATGTGAGGACAGTATTGTAAAAACTGCACCAGCGCAGTCTCCCACCATACTGAGCCAGGCAGACCAGAAAGGTCCCAGGTACAATCCCAGAGATGCATTAAGTTAGCCGGTCTCAGTTGCGGCAGGAGCTGAGAGACCACGACTTACCTCAGTGCCCCTGGACTGGAAGGGGAAATCAGTTAGGGCTTCTGCTCCTGATTGCTATCCAATGGCCACTGCCGGAGACAGCATGTACGTGGACAACGGGAGAAGACTTTGTGTTGGCCTTGATGCTTGCTATAGTCAAGTAGTCTGTTGCCACTCGAGCCCTAATTTTCTGATAATTACATAAATGGACCTGGGCTGGCTAATGGCCCAAATGCACCCATGCCAACAGCTTAAGGGGTAGGTCACACTGAATGTTATGGCAGGAGTGTTTCCACCCCAGCCCATAAAATGAATAAGCAGCCTCCCCCCCCCCCGGAGTCAAGGATGACTTGCTTCCACACTAAAATAAGTTCTAAGGCGACTGATGAGACCAATGTGGGATCTATAGTCTCTATCACAGTGGGGCAGACGGTGGTTGGAGGTGCTGATGGGTGGGTTGCTTGGTTTGTCATATGCACCTTCCACTGTTTGTACTTCGCTTCCGCGTGCTCCTGCCGAAGAGACTCGAGGTGTTCGGTGCCTTCTCGATGCTCCTCCTCTACTGCGAGTGGTCTTGGGCCAGGGATTCCCAAGACTTGGTGGGGATGTTGCATTTTTTCCAGGAGGCTTTGAGGGTGTCCTTGAAGCGCTTTCTCTGCCCTCCTGGGGCTCGCCTGCCGCAACGTAGCTCGGAGTAGAGCGCTTGTTTCGGGAGTCTCGCATCGGGCATGAGAACAATGCGGCCTGCCCAGCAGAGCTGGTCGAGCATGGTTAATGCCCCGATGCTGGGGATGTTGACCTGAGAGAGCACGCTGATGTTGGTGCGCCTATCCTGCAAATTCACTGGCAGGATATTGATTAAATGTTGGAAGTCCTACTGCAGGAAGTGCACCATTGAAGGATGGCCCAATGTAGGACTGAAGGGTACCATTGAGCAAAAGTAAGCTGCATGGAGGGAGGTCACTGATTGACTTAATGTCCCAGCTCTCCCTTTTAATGATATCAGGGGACGAAGATTATTGTCTGAGGGATGCGGAGACAGTTACTGAGGAAAGAGATGTGGCTGTGAAAGCGAGTCTTGGCAGATACTGAATCAAACATGAAAAGGGAAACAGAAAGCAAAGATGATGAACAAGGTAAAAGAGACAAATGGAAATCCTAGTATGAGGGATTACTGTACTTGTCGATTTTACTCACTTTTCTTGTGGCTATGAACCATGGCCCAAACCCAAGTTGGGAATTGTCTGGGAGGTACCATTTGATGCACTGTTATCAAGCACTGCCTTTTTGTGCATACTCTTTCAGTGTGCCAAAGCTGTATGGCACACTTTCCTCAAAGCCGAAGATGGCAGCAGAGAGAAAGCAGATACTGCGACACGTTGTTGGGGTTTCTCTGTGGGGTCAGCAACTAGAGGACAGCCCTAGTCGCCATCTCCCAGTGTTTCTTCTCTTTCAATTGATGCAGACACACTCTGTTCTTGTATGTCGTTGGGCTGATATGGAGAGCCTTGATGACCACTATAGGTGGCAGCTGCTACACCCAGCACGTGAGGGGACTCGGTAACCCAATGAAAGCTATGTGCCTTGTCCAGCTGATACCACTTTTCCAATGGAAAGTGAGGAATGTGTTGCCCACTTGCAAACCTAACATTTGACACTAGCTTTATACATGTGTACACTTCACATTCCCTAATGACAAGGCTATCACCTAGGGTGGATTGCCCAAATTATGGGGCACAGAGGCATGCCAAGTGCTACACAAATGGGGCACATGGAAATGCAGTCTTGAAGCACCTGTAGCACGGACTGTGTGCTAGGTTCATAGAAGCATAGCAATTTACAGCAAGGAGGCCATTTCGGCCCATCGTGTCCACCCAGCCTAATCCCTTTCCAGCTCTCGGACCATAGCCCTTCACGTGCATATTCAAGCACTTTTTAATGTGGTGAGGGTTTCTGCCTCTACCGCCCTTTCAGGCAGTGAGTTCCAGAACCCCACCGCTCTCTGGGTGAAGAAATTTCCCCTCAAACTCCCTCTAAACCTCCTACCAATTACTTTAAATCTGTGCCCATGATTGTTGACCTCTCCGCTAAGGGAAATAGGTCCTTCCTATCCACTCTATCCAGGCCCCTCATAATTTTATACACCTCAATAAGGTCTTCTCTCAGCCTCCTCTGTTCCAAAGAAAACAACCCCAGCCTATCCAATCTTTCCTCATAGCTAAAATTTTCAGTGGTAGCCTCTGAATCAGAAGGTCATGGGTTCAAGTCCTGCTCCAGAGACTGGAGCACAAAATCTAGGCTGACATTTCAGCGCAGTGCTGAGGGAGCGCGACATTGTTGGAGGTTCCGTCTTTCTGATGAGATGTTAAACTGAGTCCCCAATCTCCCCTCAGGTAGATTCACTATAGAAACATAGAAAATAGGTGCAGGAGTAGGCCATTCAGCCCTTCGAGCCTGCACCGCCATTCAATAAGATCATGGATGGTCATTCCCTCATTACCCCTTTCCTGCTTTCTCTCAATATCCCTTGAACCTCTTAGCTGTAAGGGCCATATCTAACTCCCTCTTGAATATATCCAATGAACTGGCATCAACCTCTCTCTGCGGCAGGGAATTCCACAGGTTAACAGCTCTCTGAGTGAAGAAATTTCTCCTCATCTCAGTCCTAAATGGCCTATCCCTTAACCCAAGACTGTGACCCCTGGTTCTGGACTTCCCCAACATCGGGAACATTCTTCTCACATCTAACCTGTCCAGTTCCGTCAGAATCTTATATGTTTCTATGAGATCCCCTCTCATCCTTCTAAACTCCAATGTATAAAGGCCCAGTTAATCCAGTCTCTCCTCATATGTCAGTCCCGCCAACCCAGGAATCAGTCTGGTGAACCTTCGCTGCACTCCCTCAATAGCAAGAATGTCCTTCCTCAGATTAGGAGACCAAAACTGAACACAATATTCCAGGTGAGCCTGACCAACTGCAGTAAGACCTTCCTGCTCCTATACTCAAATCCCCTCGCTATGAAGGCTAACATACCATTTGCCTTCTTTACCGCCTGCTGTACCTGTATGCCAACTTTCAATGACTGATGAACCATGACACCCAGGTCTCGTTGCACCTCCCCTTTTCCTAATCTGCCGCCATTCAGATAATATTCTGTCTTCGCGTTTTTGCTTCCAAAGTGGATAATCTCACATTTATCCACATTATACTGCATCTGCCATGCATTTGCCCACTAACCTATCCAAGTCACCCTGCAGCCTCCTAGCGTCCCCCTCGCAGCTCACACCGCCACCCAGTTTAGTGTCATCTGCAAACTTGGAGATATTACACTCAATTCCTTCATCCAAATCATTGATGTATATTGTAAAGAGCCCTGCGGCACTCCACTAGTCACTGCCTGCCATTTTGAAAAGGACCTGTTTATCCCGACTCTCTGTTTCCTGTCAGCCAATCAGTTCTCTATCCACGTCAGTATATTACCCCCAATACCAAGTGCTTTGATTTTGCACACCAATCTCTTGTGTGGGACCTTGTCAAAAGCCTTTTGAAAGTCCAAATACACCACCTCCACTGGTTCTCCCTTGTCCACTCTACTCGTTACATCCTCAAAAAATTCTAGAGAATTTGTCAAGCATGATTTCCCTTTCATAAATCCATGCTGACTTGGACCGATCCGGTCACCGCTTTCCAAATGCGCTATTACATCTTTAATAACTGATGCCAACATTTTCCCCACAACTGATGTCAGGCTAACTGGTCTATAATTCCCCATTTTCGCTCTCCCTCCTTTCTTAAAAAGTGGTGTTACATTAGCTACCCTCCAGTCCATAGGAACTGATCCAGAGTTGATAGACTGTTGGAAAATGATCACCAATGCATCCACTATTTCTAATGCCACTTCGTTAAGTAGCGAGTTATCCTGGTGTCTTGGCTAACATTTTTCCCCTCAACCAATACCACCAAAACAGATTACTAGTTGTTGCTTGTGGGACCTTGCTACGTGCGAAATGGCTGCTGCGTGTGCCTGTGGTACACTTCAAAAGTGCCTCATTGGCCGTGAAAAGCTTTGGGACGTCCTCGGGTCATGAAAGGCGCTATATAAATGCAAGTTCTTTCTGTCTTTAAAAAGGAGTGACTTGCTGCTGTGTTTGATGCAGCTATTTCTGCATTCCTTTGGTGTTTACCTGTTGGTACGTTCTGCTCCTCTGTTTTGCAAGACGTGAACACACGGCCGGGTTTTTAAAAACATTTGCCGTTGCTTCCGATGTGTTTGGAATCTTGAGCTTATGTCTCTTCAAGAGCTCTGGCCGCGGATATCCCAGGCTCGGCCCTTGGGCACCCCGAGCAGATCAGCAGCTGTGCTCCAGGAGTGCAGTTTTAAGATTTAAGTGAGTTGACCTAACTGAGGTAGGCTCAGTTCAGTGACGGCCAGAAGTGCCACAAGACCACCTCTGCACCAGGACTGCAGTATAGGCTTCTGATATTTGCAGACCAGTTAGTGGCTGCTGGAAGGGCACAGCCGCTTCAACATTTGTTGTTATTGCTTTGAGAATTAATAGAATTCATCCTTGCTGGGAAAAGAAATTAAATTAGAGAACGTTATTAAATGAAAGATGTGTACAGCTGGGATTTGCCCAAAATACGAACACCAGTCTCTTTCCACACCAACAGCCAAATTATCAGTCGCACTCATGGTCTGAAGGTTATGCAATACCACAATAACCATTTATGTACTGCCATGTCTGTTCAGATATGCGTACACTCCAGTGTTACACAAGGACTTCTTACGAAAGAGCTTTTGTTTCGGTTAGATATACGAATGTGAATAAATTTTATATGTTAGCTTCATTTACTTTTGATTAGATTGATAACAGGGAGGACGAAGATAGCCAACAACTGATATCTTTGGCCTGATCAAATATAGCCATTCCTGGATGCTGCTTGTTCAATTTTAATGTGCGTCCTGATCTAAGTGGCCGTTTCCAGACATGTGTTAGCTATTCTTGTGAAAAGAAAGAGGACAAAAAAAAAATTCACAACCCTGACTTGCTTATGATTTGAAGAATGTTCCCACAGAGGGCTATGCTGGTGGAACTGAAACATGTGTTTGCGATGTGGAGATAAACTGGGCGGCTGGGTAGCTGCCAAAAATGAAACGCAAACTCGAAAAGGAAAAGAAAGAGAACTTTTCACTTTCAACAGCACACATTAAATTAACCCCATCAGCGCTGTAAAGAGCTAAGCAGTTGCACAATTTAGCAATCTAGTTAAAGTCCCATTGGAATCAGATAAGCGTGCGACTGCCCTACCTACCTCAGTGCCAACGCAAGCGTAGCTCGCTCCACACCGCGCACTAACACCAAAAAACACCCTTGTTCCAAGTCTGATCCAAGTAGGCTTCTTTGGCTCAGACAATACACCCAAGCTAAATTCAGAGAGGACTTTGTTTTGTTTTTTTGACAATTTCCTCTCCAGTCTTGAAAATACTGACTAAATACTGGGATGCAACTCTACGGGCAACAATTGCTCTCTGCTACTTTTCCCAGGTGTTCTTTCATGCTCGAGTCCAAAGAGTGAATATTGGCAGAGCGTTTCACCATAGGGGCGCACAATACATCCACAAACTGGCACCTTTTACTGAGGGAAGAAAGAAAGGAAAGGAGAAAGTTAAAGGAGCAGGGAAAAGGAGAACATAAGAAATAGGAGCAGGAGTAGGCCATTCGGCCCCTCGAGCCTGCTCCACCATTCAATAAGATCATGGCCGATCTGATCATGGACTCAACTCCATTTCTCTGCCTTCTCCCCATAAGGATGCTGCCTGGAATGGAGAATCTTAGTTATGAGGACAGATTGGATAGGCTAGGTTTGTTCTCATTGGAACAGAGGAGGTTGTGAGGAGACCTCATTGAGGTGTACAAAATATTGAGGGGCCTGGACATAGTGGATAGTAAGGGGCTATTTCCATTGATGGGCACTATTACCAGGGAGCATAATTTTAAGGTGGTTGGTGGCAGGTTTAGAGGGGATTTGAGTGGGGGGGGGGGGGGGGCTTCTTTACGCAGAGAGTTGTGGGGATCTGGAACTCGCTGCCTGAAAGAGTGGTGGATGCAGAAACTCTCACCACTTTTAAAAGGTGGTTGGATGGGCACATAAAGTACCGTAATCTGCAGAGTTACGGACCTATAGCTGGCAATTGGGATTAGACTGGATGACCTTTTGTTGGACGGAGCAGATATAATGGTAAGTACTGCAAAGAATAGAATACAGCCAGGGTGATCTCCTGGACTAGTTTCGATCACCTAGATGGGTCGGAGAGGGATTTTCCCAGATTTTTTCTCCCTAAATTGGCCTGGATTTTTATCTGTTTTTGCCTCTCCCAGGAGATCACATGGCTCCGGTTAGGGTGGAGTGTAGAATGTTTCACTATAAAGGGGTGTCCCAGTTGTGGTGAGGCGGATTGGTTGGGCTGGGTGCTCTTTGTCTTTCTGTCATTGTTCACAGGTTTATATATAACCTTTAGGGCTGCTGACCAAGGGCCATGTGGCTCTTTGTCAGCTGGCGCGGACACGATGGGCCGGAATGGCCTCCTTCAGCGCTGTAAATTTCTATGTTTCTAACCCTGGACTCCTTTATCATTCAAAAATCTGTCCATCTCCACCATGAATATATTCAATGACCCAGCCTCCACAGCTCTCTGGGGTAGAGAATTCCAAAGATTCACGGCCCTTAGAGAAAAAATTCCTCCTCAATTCCATTTTAAGAAATGGAAAAGGAGAAAGGAAAAAGAAAGACTTGTATTTCTATAGCGACTAAGAACGTCCCAAAGCACTGTACAGCCAATGCAGTAGTTTTGAAGTAGTCGCTGTTGTAATGTAGAAGTGAGTACCCTGCAGTATTTCTGTCCCTCGATCAGCAGTGCTGAGACTAAATGCAGCACGACTACTGTTACCCCAGCTGAGATCAGCATCACTGATTCTGGGATGTTTGGTCTGTATAGCCCTGCTACTTTTCTAACTGAGCCATAGGGAGCAAGGGCAGATATCATCTCAATGTTACTTTCACCCTTATTATTGGATTGTATTTATACAAATGTATATTTTCAAAATAAATCTCCCTCCACCTTCCTGAGTTTAGGTCCCAGACTGCACTTTGACTTTTCCATCACTAAAGAGTGTGGTGGGAATGCTGTGCTGTCAACCTATAGATATATAGGTTTGTGTCAAATGGTACCAAGTGATCATTCTAGTTTCTCCCCCACATATTACAACAGTGACCACACTCCAAAAGTACTTAATTGGCTGTAAAGTGCTTTGAGACGTCCGGTGGTTGCGAAAGGCGCTATATAAATGCAAGTCTTTCTTTATTTTCTTTTCCCAATCCTCATCAGGCTCATCTCCTCCACGAGTCCCTGCTCCTGATTCCCTCCTGACAACAATGCTGACAACACCCGGCTTTAGCTCTCTGCCACCACCCTGAGCTAAACTTCAATCTGCATATGCTATCCACCAAGGCCACCAATGCAGCATCATCTGCCTCATCCCTTAGTTCACCCCAACTGCTGCTGACAGCCTGATCCATTGTCACATCCAAACTAGACTACTCCAAAGCTCTCCTCACTGGCCTCCCAAGATCCACCCTACATGAATTCCATCTCATCCAAAACTCCGCCGCCCGCATCTATTTTATCACTCCTCAATCAACCCTTTCCTCACCAACATCCAGTGGATCCCTACCCTCATCCCAGTGAGTTCTAGATCTTCATCTATGAATCCCTCCATGACCTGGCTGCACCCTACTTATCCAATCTCTATAAGGCATCATGCACGCTCCACTCTTTCAACTCGGGTCTCCACTGCATATCCCCATCAATCTCTTACATCTTCAGTAGGTGAGCTTCCAACTATCTTGGCTGTACACTCTCTCCCTAAATTCTCTAATTGGTCATCTCCTCCTCCACCTTCAGATGCCTCCTAAAAACCTACCTCTTTCGGATGAGACGTTAAACTGAGGCCCCGTCTGCTGTCTCAAGTGGACGTAAAAGATCCTATGGCGCTATTTTGAAGAAGAGCAGGGGAGTTATCCCCGGTGGCCTGGCCAATATTTATCCCTCAATCAACGTAACATAAAAAGATTATCACATCATTATCACATTGCTGTTTGTGGGAGCTTGTTGTGCGAAAGTTGGCTGCCACGTTTCCTACTTTACAACAGTGACTGTACTCCAAAAGTAGTTCATTGGCGGTGATCATGAAAGGCGCTATATAAAGGCTGCAACCAATTAAAATAAAAGAATGTACGTGTGTATTTATAAGCCTGGGGTTCTTATACAAGATTACTGTCAAGAAGCTTTGTCAAATGGTCATCAAATGCAAGAATTCTCTGTGCTGAAATAAGTAACATTATAAGTCTTTATAACATGACATGCATTACTACGCGGTGAATGTGCACGCATTTTAAATATCATGTTGGCGCTATTCAGTCTTCACTGCAGATGACGCAAGGGACTGAAATGTCTGCAGTCTGCAAGTGCGCAGGAGAGCCATTTAAAAAATAAATCACAACAAACTCACCACTGACTGGGGAGAGAAAGCAGCGAAAGGCTCAAATGGGGTGGGTGTTGCTACCCGATTGGGGAATTTCTGAGTTAGCTCAGTTCCTGCAGCAGTTTGCTCTGAATATTCCACTATATCCCCCACCATGTTAGGGGTGTAGGAGACACCGTTGTCTTAGCACTTTATTCATCAAATAAAATAAATAATGTATGAAGCAACTGATGCTGCAATGACACAAGAGCATGAGAAAACAGCTCGAATATATTTCAACCTGTCGAAGCCTGTTTCCACCACTCACCAATTACAATCTGCTCCATTGCAGGCTTTAGCAACTCATCTTCTGAGGAAAGGTTCTGCTCCCCAAGGGTAATTTAAGCAAACTCCTATTACTAATTGCCTCACTTCAATCACTTATCTACTGCAGGGGAGTTCTCCCCAGTGTCCTGGCCAATATTTATTCCTCAATCAACACAATAAAATAAAACACAGATTTTCTGGTCATTATCACATTGCTTTTTTAGGGAGCTTGCTGTGCGCCAATTGGCTGCCCCGTTTCCTACATTACAACAGTGACTACACTTCAAAAAGTGCTTCATTGGCTGTAAAGTGCTTTGAGGCATCCGGTGGTCATGAAAGGCGTGAATTAAATGCAAGTCTTTCTTTCTATGGCACTCACACAGAATCTCTAGCAATGTCTTGAACTGCTATGAGGCTCACTTGGACCAGTTGTTTAAAAAGGAATAATCCTTTACTACCCGTTCTGCTTCAACTCCCTCCCCTCCACCCACCTCAAAAAAAAAAGTGCTTCATTGGCTGTAAAGTGCTTTGGGAAGTGCGGAGGTCGTGAAAGGCGCTATAGAAATCTTTCTTTACCAACTGACCCACAAGGGGATTCACCGATGACATTGTACATTAAAACAATCACTTATGAGCACACTGCAGACATTTGTGCAACATCAGATTTTGTTTTAGATTAAGAAGTCAAGTTTAGACATCAAGGCCCACAAAGTGGAATATCACCAGAGCCAGAAAAAGTGTCAAAGTGAAGGCGAGGTATTTCAGGAAGTCATGATTAGCTAATGCCTAGTTTGGACTTCAAAAACCTGTAGATTGTAGAGGAACGGAAGACTGTGCAAGATAAGAAGTTTAACAGATTTGAGGTCCGGGGAAACAATGAATTAAAAATGGAGGGAATATTACGAGTCGTGACTTTCAGGAAGGAAAAAGGTGTAGGATAGTATGCATAGAATTTAGGAGGAATAAAAGATCAACAAGGTTCATAGCGTACAAGATTCTGAGGGGGCTTAACAGGATAGATGCAGAGAGGATGTTTCTCCTCGTGGGGGGATCTAGAACTAGGGGGCATAGTGTCAGAATAAGGGGGCGCCCATTTAAAACAGAGATGAGGAGGAATTTCTTCTCTCAGAGGGTTGTGAATCTTTGGAATTCTCTGCCCCAGAGAGCTGTGGTGGTTGGGTCATTGAATGTATTTATAGACAGATTTTTGAACTATAACGGAGTCAAGGGTTATGGGAGTGGGCAGGAAAGTGGAGTTGAGGCCAAGATCAGACCAGCCATGGTCTTATTGAATGAAGGAGCAGGCTCGAGGAGCCAAGTGGCCTACTCCTGCTCCTATTTCTTATGTTCTTATGTTATGGAAGCACTATCATAAAATAAAGAGAGGCAGGAAAAGTGGTGCAGAGCGATAAGTTGGAGGCAGCAAACAGTTTTTTTTTTAAAAAAGCAATTACACTCATCATAAAACTTGTCATCCAAAATCATTTAAAATAAAAAAAGGCTTTTACTTCCAACTCATTGTTTTGAGATTACAGCAGATTTGTAGTGACTCAACCTGCAATTGAATTCAAATTGATATACTTAAGATTATAAAAATGACAAAGCGATTATAGCATTAGAACCCAACGCATTGATGTGAAAGATCTCTTAATTCTCCTGGGAAACCCAAGGGCCTCTTTAGGCTATTCAGTTGTAATAATCTTTATTTTTCCCATAAGTTTATACAATGAAGAACTACTTTAAAAAAAAAAATAATCGGCCCTATATTTTTGATATTAAAAATAAAATAGTAACATAGAAAATAGGTGCAGGAGTAGGCCATTCATCCCTTCGAGCCTGCAACACTATTCAATAAGATCATGGCTGATCATTCACCTCAGTACCACTTTCCTGCTTTCTCTCCATACCCCTTGATCCCTTTAGCTATAAGGGCCATATCTAACTCCCTCTTGAATATATCTAACGAACTGCGTAGATTGACAAGGTTTTCCAGTCCAGGCTGCTGGAATCTCTTACCTCCTGTACAGATTGTCGTCTTCAGGCCAAAGCCAAGCAAAGCAATGGATTGGAAGAAAGACTTGGGATTTATATAGCGCCTTTCACGACCACCGGATGTCTCAAAGCGCTTTACAATGAAGTATTTTTCGGAGTGTAGTCGCTGTTGTAATGTGGGAAACACGGCAGCTAATTTGCGGCAGAAACCTCTCAGAAACAGCAATGTGATAATGACCAGATAATCTGTTCTTTTTGTTCTGTTGATTGAGGGATAAATTTTGGCCAGGCCACCGGGGATAACTCCCCTGGCTCTTGTTTTAAATAATGCCATGGGATCTTTTACGTCCACTTTTGAGGGCAGACGAGGCCTTGGTTTAGCGTCTCATCCGAAAGACGGCACTTCCGACAGTGCAGCGCTCCCTCAGTGTCAGCCTAGATTTGTGTGGTCAAGTCCCTGGAATAGGACTTGAACCCACAACCAGTGTGCTACTCACTGAGCCTCAGCTGACACACTGGATGAGAATGAGTCAATCCATGCCAGAATCCAAACCAGACTCCAAATCTGTGATATCTAAAACAAAAGCAAAATACTGTCGATGCTGGAATCTGAAATAAAAACAGAAAATGCTGGAAATGCTCAGAAATATATCTGATTGATCTGGCTGGGTTGTCAGATCTCGACAAGGTTATGATACCACAGATTTGGTAGTTGGCATAGGAATAAACAGATCTGGAAAGTATATTGTGTGGCTGAAAGAATGGTGTGGGAAGGAGGGGTTCCATGTCATGGGACACTGGCACCAGTACTGGGACAAGAGTTGCCAACTCTGGTTGGACATATTCCTGGAGGTTTCATGACATGACTTTTGGTCTCCAACTACCCCGCTACCCACTACACTCCTGCCATTGGTCCATCCTCCGGTTGCACTGCATTCCCACGGCCAATTGGAAAGGGGACAGACTCTTTAGGCTGAATCTTAACTCCAAAAAAGGGATGTGTTGAGGTCGGGTCAGAGGTTAAAATTCAAAACATCTGAAACAGGAACCAAACCTGTGTTGAACCGGATCACTTCCATTTTTAACGGAGGCAGGGTGAGGGGCAGGCGACCAATCCGATGGGCCGAATGGCCTCCTTCTGTGCCATAAATATGTATGATTCTAGGAGGTGGGTTGGTCATTTAAATATTATTTTAACGGATTCCATTTTTAAACCACAGTGGACAGGTTTCCCAGGCCTCGGGAAATCTGGCAAGTGAAAGAAGGCAAGAAGGATTGAATCCATGAGGTAAGTGCCTTTACAGCACTGCTTGTGGGTCAGGAGGAGCAGCAGTGTTTCCTCCAGGCCCAACAAGTTACCCAGTAAACAGCCCCCACCCTCCCTGCGATCTGTCTGCTCTCTCGTCTCAACATCGGATCCCCCTGACCACAATCGGATCCCCCTCCTCTACCCACAATTGGAACCGTCCACTCTGCAATCTCTCCCCCCACTCCACACACCCTTTCCCACCCCACCACACCTACCTGCTCTCAGCCCAGTTTGGGTGTGGCCTTGTCCTTCAGGCTTTCACGCCCGACAGCCCGGTCAATGACACTGGCTGCGAACTGGAAAACTGTGGAACAAAACTGCAGGATGTTCAGGAGTCCCAAAACAGCCTCTGCACCCCCCCTCCCTCCCCAGGAACTTGCCTCCGAGCTAAAATCCACACCTTTCTTACCTAATTGGATTAATCTTGACCGTTAGTGAAACAGCCTTTTATCACTCCCCTTCCATCTTAAATATTTTTATAATTAATAAATAAAAATGTTCAAAGAAAGTGAAAAATAAACAATTTCCTTTAATGCCCCTATGATTTTCCTCCAGGGTGTTGCTCGCTGTAGTGTCCTAGAGACTAATCCTCAATTCCTGGAGATTCCAGGGCAATCCTGGAGGGTTGGCAACCCTAACTGGGACAGGAAGGCGATGTACCGCTGCACGTGGCTGGGACCGAGGTCATGGAGGAAAAATTAAATAGGAAGGATTTTAAATCAATAAGACTGAGGGGTGGGGGAGGGGAGAGAATGAGGGTCTGGGTGGCAAGATAATAATCTAAAAGGTTTAAAACAATAAAGAGGGGATAAGAGTAAAAGATCAGAATACAGGAGGAGATAAAGATAATATAAATACTCTGGGAACAGAAAAGGTTCGAGGAAGTAATGATAAAAATAAAGCAGGTGCAATCAAAAATAAAATATATTAACTTGCCTGCATAACAATGTACAGCAACCAAAAATGTGAGAAATATACCAGCAGGGCATGTGGGCAGGGTGGGGACAGTTATCCAGATAAGAGTTATGTACGCGACTGGACACAGTATTAGAAGTAAAACGAATGGGGCTAAAACCTCCACTTTTTTTGCCCACTTAACACCCATTTTACCGCTGAAATGACGTTGAACGCCCATATATCGCCCATTTTGGCACAAAATGGAAACTGGCGGGCATTTTTAGGAAACTTATCGGCGAGCGTTACTTTCGCCATGTGCTTAACGCTGAGAAAAAATATCACCGCCCGCCCACTTTCTTTGGGCGGAATCAACAGAATGGGCGATTTCAACGCCCATAATATCGCCCAGCGTTACTTTCCGCACGAAATTAACGCCGAGATTCAATATTAACGCCCGGCGACTGTGCTCTTTACGACAAAAAACATTTACCCTAACTAGCGGCCATGGAGATCGCCCATCGTCAATTTCACCACCTCACACACATTTCGCCCACAATATCGCTCGCTCAAAAAAACGCCCACAAAAAGAGGAACTAACTGGGACGAATCACAGCGTTATGGACACCATGTTGTAGATCACATGTCGCGTCCTTTAAAAGGCTGCTGTGCTTCAACCTCGGCGGAGTTCGGATGTACTCTGCAGGTCGTTGGAGTTGATGGGAACATCTCTAAAGACATCTTGACCACACCGTGACCGATTGCAATTGAAGAGGTGTGTTCGTCGGGACATTCCTTGTTTGTGACCAATCGGTGGAAAACAGAGAGCTGCTGCAATGTGGCCCGTCCTTTCTCACCCTCTCTTGGTGACCAAATACATGCAGCAGACTCGACATCGCTAAAGGAACGCTGCACTGCATTATGTGCCCAATGAACGAAGTGACAGACAGATGAGAAGGACCAGACATTACACCCCCTGCAAGTACAAGGAGAAGCATTCTTACCTCGACTTGCCCGACACCACCTGCCTTCGGAGACTGCGCTTCCACAAAGAGGTTATCACTAAGGTATGCCAGCTGATAAGGGGAGATCTGCAGCCTGCCAGCAGCATCAGAACTGCACTGTCCGTCGAGGTCAAAGTCACCGAGGCACTGTCGTTCTATGCCTCGGGTTCTTTTCAGGCCACAGCTGGCGACATTTGCAGACTTTCTCAGCATGCCACACATCGTTGCATTAGACAAGTCACTGAAGCCCTGTACGCACGCAGGAGGGACTTGATCAGCTTCCCTATGACCAGGGAGGCACAGAGTGAGAGTGCTCAAGGTTTCTTCAGAATTGCAAACTTCCCCAAGGTGCAGGGAGCAATAGACTGCATGCACACCGCGATGCAGGCACCTTTCCCTGAATATTCAGCTGGTTGTTGACCATCAGCAAATTATACTGGCTGTGAATGCTCAATTTCCAGGCAGCATCCATGATGCGCACATCCTGCGTGAGAGCACTGTATCTGACTTGTTTAACAATGAGCCACAAGATCAATGCTGGATGCTTGGGGACAAAGGCTATGGCCTCGCCACCTGGCTGATGACCCCCCTGCATGACACCCACACGGAGGCCGAGAGACGATACAATGAGAGCCACAGAGCAACTTGCAATATCGTTTAAAAAACCATTGGAGTGCTGAAGTAGCCCTTCAGATGCCTGGACCACTCAGGAGGCGAGCTCCAATTCCACCCTGAGCAGGTAGCTCAATTCGTGGTGGTCTGCTCTATGCTACACAACTTGGCTATCAGGAGGAGACAAGAATTGCCTGATGAGCCTGACAGTCCACCTCACCAGAGAGAGGAAGAGGAGGACGAGGAGGCGGACGCTGACATCAGACCAGACAATCAGGCTGACGCTGAAGCCATGCCCCCACCACCCTGTAGACCGCATGAAAGGGCCCATGGTGCCATAATAGCTGAAAGATCCTTACGTCAGGAACTCATCGATGATCGCTTTGCCTGTAAGAACGTTGGTGTTATTTACAAGGCTGACACACTGCTGGGTGTGCAGATCATACATCAATGATGGACATCACCTTGATGACAGTTAAAGTTTAAGTTGATTGAAGTGAAGTGTGATTATACCCTTTGATGTTAAGGAATCATCAGCGTGTAATGGTGCAGCTATCTGAGCCAATGTGCTGCAAGGTTTTGTTAAATAAAAAACATTTAAACCGAACTCATCAGTATTTCTGTACAAACCAACCCTTCCCACCCCCCCACCCCGCTTCTCCTCCCCACCTCTACCCCTTCCCCTCCTGACTCCAAGCCGCCCGACCAACGAGATCCTCAGGCGATGCTTCATTGGGGGGGGGGGGGGGGGGGGGGGGGGAGGGGTGAGGGGTGACGGCCGAAGCGCTGCTTGGACGGATACGGGAGAGGACGGTCCCGAGGTGGGTGCGTGCTCTAAGCCATAAGCAAGATATTGCTGCTGGCTCTCAGGTGTGGTTGGCAATGGGGGTGCGTCACCTTGGGGTGCAGTGCGGCTCTCCTGGACCACTGGGAACCCTCTGCCACCAGTGTTCCTGGCTACCAGCTTCAGGGCCTCCTCCATCCCTTCCCTTTTATATGTTATTTGTTGGACAAAAACTCGGTGCCTAGTGGGCTTTTTGCTGCTGGTGAACCTCGGTCGTTCCTCCCACAACAGCCAAGCAAGCACACACCACAGCCACACACGCTTTCAGTCCCTCTGAGCGTGCTCCCTCTCTGTCTCTTCTTCTGCGTAAGTCATGGTGACCCTTGACCTCCATAATCGCAGAAATGGAGCGTTGCCATGCCATTGCTAAGGATGGCCACACTTTACGGCAGGTCAGAAAAATTTAACTCTACCGCCCATTTGATATCGCTCGCGGTAACGCCCATTTTCAAAAATGTAAACTAGGTGTTTTGAGAATGGGCGATAAGCTGGTGATCTGAAAACCCTTTATTAACACCCATACCGGAAATAATGCCCATTTTTGGGTGCTAAGCTCAAAAGTGGAGGTTCTAGCCCATGGACTGTAGAAAGATGTAGACGCTGTAATGTATTTGCTTCATGGGTCCTTTGCTTACGAATTCACAGTAACACATTGCTATTAAGAACTAGTTGGTTTATTAGCAAAGGTTTAACAATCACATTACACATCATCAGTTCAACTATTTCAGTTGTGCACTTTAAACAAATGCCCCCTGCAAGGGGGGTCACACTCCAAAATATATATTTTTTCCCAGTACCCCTTTTTTTGGGTGTGGGGGGAGTTTTAGGGCACTAAAAAGAGAAATTATACAAGTGCCCCCTGGTTAACAATGGGGGGGGGGGGGTGGGGGGATGGGAGGGAGGGGACACTAAAACTGGCAAATTAAACAAATTAAACTTTAGACATAAAATCAAATTAAAATTTGGTTGCCGGGGGTGATGATGCACTCCAGTCCCTCCGGTGTCCACCTCTCGCGGAAGGCCGCGAGCGTACTGGTGGACACCGCATGCTCCATCTCCAGGGACACCCTGGCTCGAATGTAACCGCGGAAGAGAAGCAAGGCAGTCGGGCTGAACGACCCCCTCCTTGGCCATGCCCAGGATCAGTCCTACGAGGAGGCCCTCGGACCTGCCCGCTCCCCTCCGCACAGGGTGCCCAAATATCAGGAGTGTGGGACTGAAGTGCAACCAGAATTTGAGGAGCAGCCCCTTCAAATAATGGAACGGGGACTGCAACCTCGCACATTCGATAAAAACATGGAACACGGACTCCTCCAGCCTGGGAGCCCGTGAACCGAATTAAAAACTTATTGCACGGGACTGCTCCGTGCAACACCCTCCAGGCCAAGTCCCCAATAAATAGAGGGAGGACTCCCACATAGAGTGCACTCCATTGGGGATCCCTGCTTTCTCCGGACGGCAAGATGGTGCGCCATGGTGTGTCCGGACGGCAGACGAGGATGGCAATGTGGAGAGTGTGCAAGAGCAGCCCGTACAGGAATCCCCTCTACTCAGAACTGAAAGGCACGTAGGGGATTTCCCAGAGGAGGCTCAAGTTGTGAGGCGCTGTCTCCCGAGGGAAGTTTCGAGGCTTGGCGCCGATGAGGAATTTCATCCGGACGGGGGTCAGTTCGGACGGGATCTCCCCACGTGCTTGAGCCTCCTCGACACACCTAACGGAATCAGGGCCCAGTGCTGTTTTTAGCGACTCGATGGCATTGGCCACGCGCCGGACATCGGCCCAGTTTAGGCGTCGTGCCAGCACATCTGGCACCATCCAGCCAATCATTAGTTCATCTACCAGGCTCACAGCCACCTGCTTCATCGTGGAGCCCTGACCCAACTGGCTGAGGTTTTATTGAGCCACTCCCAACTCAACAGCTTTACCGACCTGTGAGCATCCTCACAGGTGCATACATTACACCTCTACCTCCAATGATAGCAACCTGTCCCAAGGTGCTTCACAAATAGGTATCATGGAAAAGGACACTGAGCCAGGGAACAAGAGATGAGGAGGTGTGATTGAATGCTAGATCCAAGAGATGGGTTTGAGATGGGTTTGAGCATGTTTTTAAAATTTTGGACAGAGATGTGGAGGCAGAGAGATTTAGGGAGGGAATTCTAAAGCATACTGAGGCACCTGAAGCCTCTCTACCACTCTGGGGCAAAAGGAATGAGAGGTTGTATAGTAGATCGGAGTTAGAGGAACAGATTATTCAGGAGAAGTTTTAGGGCTGGGGATGATTTCAGAGAAAATATGAAGATAGGCCAAAGATTTTGAATTGAAATCATTAGGGGAAGGGTAGCCAGAGTAGTCAATGAAGATTGGGGGAAAGCGGGTTTAGTGCATTACAGGTTACACGTGGCAAAGTTTTGGAAAAGTTATGGTTTATGGAGGGAGGATGGGAGATCAGAAAGGACAGTGTTCAGGTTCATATTCACCTGGAGGCATGGTGGACACTGGCCATTGGAGATATGGTTGAAAACCACCAACTTTGGTGGTGTGACTGTTACATTAGCAGTCTGCCGCTGATAGCGAGGATGTGGTTAATAGCGAACTCCTATTTAACAAATCGGTGCTGGCTTTCCTTAATTAATCCACATTTGTCCAAGTGACTGTTAAATTCGTCTCGGATTATCATTTCTAAAAGCTTCCCCACTACCGAGGTTAAACTGACTGGCCTGTAGTTGCTGGGTATATCCTTACACCCTTTTTTTTTAAAACAAGGGTGTAACATTTGCAACTCTCCAGTTCTCTGGCACCATCCCCGTATCAAAGGAGGATTGGAAGATTATGACTGCAATTGCCACCTTTACTTCCCTCAGCATCCTAGGATGCATCCCATCTGTTCCTGGTGACTTATTTACTTTAAGTACAGCCAGCCTTACTAGTACCTCATCTTTATCAAATTTTATCCCATCCAGTATCTCAACTGCCTCCTCTTTCACCATGACTTTGGAAGTATCTTCTTCCTTGGTGGAGACAGATGCAAAGTACTCATTTAGCACCTCAGCCTTGCCATCTGCCTCCATACATAGGTCTCCATTTTGGTCTCTAATCTGTCGTACCACTCCTCTTACTACCCATTTACTATTGATATGCCTAGGAAAGACTTTTGGATTCCCTTTTATGTTAGCTGCCAATATATTCTCATACTCACTCTTTGCCCCTCTTATTTCCTTTTTCACTTCCCCTTTGAATTTTCTATATTCAGCCTTGTTCTCACTTGTATTCTCAATCTGACATCTGTCATATGTACCCTTTTCCTGCTGCACCTTACTCTATTTCTTTCATCATCCAGGGAGCTCTGGCTTTGGTTGCCCTACCTCAACTGTACCCAAACCATCTCTTCTTTAAAGACAGCTCATTGTTCGATTACAGTTTTGCCTGCTAATTTTTGATTCAAATTTACCCGGGCCAGATCCACTCTCAACTCACTGAAATTGGCTTTCCGCCAATTAAGTATTTTTACTCTAGACTGCTCCCTCTATTATTTATCAACTCTAACCAAATAGATTCTGTCCTTGACCCCTCCAGGACATCCTCTCTCTCCAGCACAGTAATGTTTTCCTTAATCAATCTCCAGCCTTGTACAGGCCTTTGGGCAGAGATCGGAGCCCATCCTTTCCAGCGTGGAAGGGCTGGGCAGATACATTAAGGCACTTGTGGACCCAACCATCATGGTGTGTCTGATGGCAGAAGTCTGAGCTTCCATTGCAGCACCAGCTCAAGCCACCCAATGTCTGAGTGCTACAATGGAAGTTCAAACTGAAATCATGCAAGCACAGCTGTTGCCATCATGGCTGGGTTTACCAGTGTTCAAAGAGGCTTTCAGGGTGTCACAGCATTCCAGCATCTGTACTCCAGCAGACTACTAGGATTGCTGAGGAGCTTCCCCTGGGGAATGACAATAGATCTGTGGAGGACGACACTGCTGTCCTCACTGAGGATGACAGCTTCGTCCTCCCACCAGTGCCACTCCGCCATTGCCCTTGATGTTGGCTGTCGGCCAGTTAGCCTCGTCTATTGCTGCCCATACCGAGGTGGTGCAGTCTGAAGCCAGCCTACTAGGCCTAGGGCTCCTCGAGGTTGTCCTGCAAGGCTATCTGCAGTCTCCCCCACTGAAAGTCATCAACCTTCCAGTAGCCATGCTGCAGCCACTAGGGTAACTACTGCAAGAGGGCGACGGCTACAAAGCCAGGTCGCTGATTGCAGTGCGAGTAGGTACAGCAGGAGGGGCGAAGAAGCGGCAAGAGTTTGTAGAAGGAAGTGACCGGGGCCCAGGAGAGGCAGGAGTCTGGTGCCCAGAAGAGGCGAGGGCCCAGGGGCATCACGGGCCAGCACACACTGCGATATGTGTGCGCACTAGGTCCGTGCAGCAGAGCAGGTCTCCAGTCATCTTGGGTAACCTTTGCCACTGGACCAAAACCTAGCTCTGTGAAGCCTGTGTGATGGTTGGTGTGCAACGGCCACCACACGTTAAAAAAATCCAAGCCCAGGCATCTTCTACTCTCTAAGATGTAGTTCGGGACCTGGAATATTAGGTCCTTCATTGAAACACCTGTGAACTCATTCCTTTTTGGCGTGGAAGCAAGTCATTCTCGCTTTGAGGGACTGCCTATGATGATGAATACAGTGTACAAGTCTCTCCACACTCCCAGCATCTGCCAAATGCGTGAGACATCTGTCCTTTTTTCAGTTGCTTCTGGCTGTGCTCTGAGCCACCCATGATGAAAGAGGGAGTCTCGACTGTCATCATCGTCATAGGCAGTCCCTCGGAATCGAGGAAGACTTGCTTCCATTCCTGAAGTGAGTTCTTTGGTGGCTGAACAGTCCAATACGAGAGCCACAGACTGTCACAGGGGAGATAGTCGTCAAGGAAGGGGAGGGTGGGACAGGTTTGCCGCACGCTCTTTCCGCTGTCTGCGCTTGATTTCTGCATGCCTGCGCTCGACTGTAACACTTCACTTGCTGCTTTCTCAATAGGAGCAAATGAAGCAAGAGCAATTAGGCAGATAGCTTTTGCTGTGCCCTTCATGCTCCCATTACTTTAAATGGAAGACAATGCTGATTGCAATCTCTATCCCAGTCCCAACACAAAACAAGTCTCAGAGTTAAGAAACAAGTTTTATTACAAACCAGGAATTTCATCTTTCTCTCCCACCCCAATAAATCACCAGAGGAAACAACTACAGATGGAGAAAAGCAGATACAGATCCTAAATGCCTCCCCAGACCCTCCCACACCACACTTCTATGAAGTTCAGCTGTATTTATCCCCCCCTCCTCAAAGTTCATTGGACCATTAGCAAACTCTGACTGCTTTCCAAAAACTAATGAAAACCAAACATTGCTGTCCGAGTCTGTTCTTTCTGCGCAGTCATCATCATCATAGGCAGTCCCTCGGA
The DNA here is from genome assembly GCF_044704955.1 of Pristiophorus japonicus. Classification (NCBI taxonomy): domain Eukaryota; kingdom Metazoa; phylum Chordata; class Chondrichthyes; family Pristiophoridae; genus Pristiophorus; species Pristiophorus japonicus. Next base: position 9,146,469 of record NC_092000.1, on the reverse strand, counting down.
ATCGAGGAAGACTTGCTTCCACTCGAAAAATGAGTCCTTAGGTGGCTGAACAGTCCAATACGAGAGCCACAGTCCCTGTGGGACAGATAGTCATTGAGGGAAAGGGAAGGTGGGACTGGTTTGCCGCACGCTCTGCTCCAGCAGCTCATGTACATATCCAAGCAGAACATCCGGCTAAACAGGAGCCTCTATTTACAAAGAACGCCTGATTATTATCTACTTCAACACTAACCCATACAGAACAAAATGTTCCAGGTTCAGTTCACTAGCCTTCAATCAGTCAGCCTATCTGAACTAGGGGAGCAATTAGGGTGTTGCAACTAGCCTCAGCTAACCTAGAGGTTCAGGCCTTTTATTCTTTTGATATAGATATACAGGGTGATCATAGACTGCAATCTCGAATCTAGGTGTTCAGGTGATGCAATAGGTGCTCAAGACATGTTTCAACCTCTCATGTAGTTATTCAAAGAAAAATCCTGAAGGACAACACTGAAGAGGCAAAAGACCTTCAAATATGATCTAATGAAAGATTTCACAGATTTGAGTCAAATTCTGTACATCTGCTCAGTACAACTGATAAGAACAAGTGATTCAGCTGGAAGTGTAATAACACTGAGCTTTGAAGTGGCATATAGAAACATAGAAAATAGGCTCAGGAGTAGGCCATTCGGCCCTTCGAGCCTGTAGCGCCATTCAATGAGATCATGGCTGATCATTGACCTCAGTACCTCTTTCCTGCTTTCTCTCCATACCCCTTGATCCCTTTAGCCGCAAGGGCCATATCTAACTCCCTCTTGAATATATCCAATGAACTGGCATCAACAACTCTCTGCAGTAGAGAATTCCACAGGTTAACAACTCTGAGTGAAGAAGTTTTTCCTCATCTCAGTCCTAAATGGTTTACCCCTTATCCTTAGACTATGTCCCCTGGTTCTGGACTTCCCCAACATCGGGAACATTCTTCCCACATCTAACCTGTCCAGTCCTGTCAGAATTTTTATATGTTTCTATGAGATCCCCTCTCATCCTTCTAAACTCCAGTGAATACAGGCCCAGTCGATCCAGTCTCTCCTCATATGTCAGTCCTGTCATCCCAGAAATCAGTCTGGTGAACCTTCGCTGCACTCCTTCCTCAGATTAGGAGACCAAAACTGAACACAATATTCAGGTGAGGCCTCACCAAGGCCCTGTACAACTGCAGTAAGACCTCCCTGCTCCTATACTCAAATCCCCTCGCTATGAAGGCCAACATACCATTTGCTTTCTTCACCGCCTGCTGTACCTGCATGCCAGCTTTCAATGACTGATGTACCATGACACCCAGGTCTCGTTGCACCTCCCCTTTTCCTAATCTGCCGCCATTCAGATAATATTCTGCCTTCGTGTTTTTGCCACCAAAGTGGATAACCTCACATTTATCCTGCATCTGCCACGAGTTTGCCCACTCACCTAACCTGTCCAAGTCCCCCTGCAGCCTTTTAGCGTCCTCCTCACAGCTCACACCGCCAACCAGCTTAGTGTCATCTGCAAACTTGGAGATATTACACTCAATTGCCTCATCCAAATCATTAATGTATATTGTAAAGAGCTGGGGTCCCAGCACTGAGCCCTACAGCACCCCACTAGTCACTGCCTGCCATTCTGAAAAAGACCGTTTATCTCGACTCTCTGCTTCCTGTCTGCCAACCAGTTTTCTATCCACGTCAGTACATTACCCCCAATAACATTTGCTTTAATTTTGCACACCAATCTCTTGTGTGGGACCTTGTCAAAAGCCTTTTGAAAGTCCAAATACACCACATCCACTGGTTCTCCCTTGTTCACTCTACCAGTTACATCCTCAAAAAATTCAAGAAGATTTGTCAAGCAGGATTTCCCTTTCATAAATCCATGCTGACTTGGACCGATCAAGTCACTGCTTTCCAAATGTGCTGCTATTTCATCTTTAATAATTGATTCCAACATTTTCCCCACTACTGATGACAGGCTAACCGGTCTATAATTACCAGTTTTCTCTCTCCCTCCTTTCTTAAAAAAAGTGGTGTTACATTAGCTACCCTCCAGTCCATAGGAAACAATCCAGAGTCGATAGACTGTTGGAAAATGATCACCAATGCATCCACTATTTCTAGGGCCACTTCCTTAAGTTCTCTGGGATGCAGACTATCTCCAACAATATGCATTTATATAGCGCCTTCAACATAGTAAAACGTCACAAAGTGCTTCACAGGAGCGTGGTCAAACAGAATTTGACTCCGAGCCGCATAAAGAGATATTAGGGCAGGTGACCAAAAGCTTGGTCAAAGAAGTAGGCTTTAAGGAGCGTCTTAAAGTAGGAGAGAGAGATAGAGAGGTTTAGAGAGGGAATTCCAGAGCTTGGGGCCCAGGCGGCTGAAGACACGGCCATCAATGCTGAGGCGAAAAAAAATGGGGGATGCATAAGCGGCCAGAATTGATGGAGCGCAGAGTACACAGAGGGTTGTAGGACTGGAGATTGCAGAGATATGATGGGGCAAAACCATGGAGCTATTTGAATACGAAGATGAGAATTTTTAAATCATGTTGGTGGACCGTTAGCTAATGAAAGTCGACGAGCACAGGGGTGATGGGTGAACGGGACTTGGTGCGAATTAGGATGGGGTAGCAGAATTTTGGACGAGCTGAAGTTTACGGAAGGTGGAAGATGGAAGTCTGGCTAGGAAAGCATTAGAATATGAGTCTGAAGGTAATAGCATGGATTTGAGTTTCAGCAGCAGATGAGTGGAGGCCGGTGGGAGGGGGGGGGGGGGGGGGGAGAGGCGGGGGAGAGAAGGGAGATATTAAGGAGGTGGAAGTGGATGGTCTTTGTGATGGAGAGGATATTGGGTCGGGAGCTCAGTTCAGGGTCAAATAGGTTGCAAACAGTCTGGTTCAGCCTCAGACAGTGGCCAGAGGGATGGAGTCGGTGGCTAGGGAACAGAGTTTGTGGCAGGGACCAAAGACAATGGTATTGGTCTTCCCGATGCTTAACTGGAGGAATTTTCGGCTCATCCAGTACTGGATGTCGGACAAGCAGTCTGACAACACAGAGGTCATTGTTGTTTCATCCGAAAGCAGATTATAAAGCAATATAGCCCATTCCAAATGATTCATGCGTAATCCCAAACCAAGCGTGGAATTTCAACCTTAGCTTGAAACAAATCACTTGCCATTCAGTCCTTTTGTACACCAAACAGTGTCTGATGCCGGCGCCGCATTCAAATGTGTAATTCTAATCCACAATATCACATGTTCCATGTTCATTCACGTCAGTCCATCTACCAGAGTACAATGCATGGATGTAATCAGAAAAAAAATCTACAGACGAAAAACCTGATTCTTCAGTATTGAACTTTTTGAGTAAGTGCACACCCGTGACGCGCAGGTAAAAGGTGACTTTTTTTTTACAATATAAGCCCCGTCACCTATTTTGATTAGGTTACGGGCACAGGATACAGACGTTTAGCATTGTGCAGCAGGTCAGTTCCGAAAAGGACAAACTGCAATGGTGACAGAAAGGTTACCTAAACGGTCACAATGGCACAGCAGAAACATGTAGGCAACTCCCTCCCTTTGATGCCGAAGAGTGGGAAATCCGATTGCAAGAAATGCGAAGGACAATGAACGTCCCCACTGGTGGAGCAGCTGAAATTAAGCTAACTCAGCACAGATCAGGGATCAATTGTAAAATGTTCAACGCCACACAAAAGGCTGCAGCACAGAAATGGATTTACTGAAAGAACCATCAAAGGAACTCAAAGGGATAACTTTAGGAACCAGAAAATGTGACAGTATTATACAGCACTAACACAATGACACAAACACTTCCATTTATATCGCAAAAGCAAAACACTTCATTTATCATCATCATCGGCAGTCTCTCGAAATCGAGAAAGACTTGATTCCACTCTAAAAATGAGTTCTTAGGTGACTGAACAGTCCAATCCAGGAATTACCGTCTCTGTCACAGGTGGGACAGACAGTCATTGAGGGAAGGGGTGGGTGGGACAGGTTTGCCGCATGCTCCTTCCGCTGCCTGCGCCTGGTTTCTGCATGCTCTCGGCGATGAGACTCGAGGTGCTCACCGCCCTCCTGGATGCACCTCCTCCACTTAGGGCGGTCTTTGGCCAGGGACTCCCAGGTGTCAGTGGAGATGTTGCACTTTATCAAGGAGGCTTTGAGGGTGTCCTTGAAACGTTTCCTCTGCCCACCTTGGGCACGCTTGCCGTGTAGGAGTTCCAAGTAGAGCGCTTTCTTTGGGAGTCTTGTGTCAGGATTGCGAACAATGTGGCCTGTCCAGCGGAGCTGATCAAGTGTGGTCAGTGCTTCGATGCTGGGGATGTTGGCCTGGTCGAGGACGCTAATGTTGGTTAGCCTATTCAACTTCATTTATGTAGCACCTTTGACACCCAAAGCACTTCACATGCAAATAATTTGTTTTGAAGTGCAGTCATGATTACATTTGCCAACAATCTCTACACTGCAAGGTTCCAAAATAACAATAAAAAAGACTTGGATTTATATAGCACCTTTCACAACCACCGGACGTCGCAAAGCCCTTTAAAGCCAATGAAGTACTTTTGGAGTGTAGTCACTGTTGTAATATGGGAAACGCAGCAGCCAATTAGCGCACAGCAAGTTCCCACAAACAGCAACATGATAATGACCAGATAATCTGTTTTTGTTATGTTGATTGAGGGGTAAATATTGGCCAGGACACCGAGGATAACTCCCCTGCTCTTCTTTGAAAGAGTGCCATGGGATTTTTTATGTCTACTTGAGAGAGCAGATGGGGGTCTCAGTTTAACATCTCATCCGAAAAATGGCACTCCGACAATGCAGCGTTCCCTCAGCTCTGCACTTGGAATGTCAGCCTAGATGTATGTGCTTAAGTCCCTGGAGTGGGACTTGAACCCTGCATCCTGCCCCTCTCTAATCAGGCAGCAAAGGCCCGAACTGTACAAAAAAATAATCACCAGTTTCTTTCAGGGACAGTGAGACACACTGCTCTAAAACAACATCCAAAAGGCACCAAAGATAATAGCTATTGCTGCGGTAGGCCTGTAGCAGCAGTTATATTTTTGCACCCATTCCCAGGTGCCAAGGGGAAGTCCTCCTCCTGTGGTGGTTGTGAGGTAATAAACTCAACCAATAAATATGAGTTTTTATTAGCCGAGGTATAGCTTACAGGAGCAGGGAGGTTATGCTTCAACTGTATAAAGCACTAGTTAGGCCACATCTCCAGGAAAGATGTGATTGCACTAGTGACAGTGCAGAGGAGATTTACAAGGATGTTGCCTAGACTGGAGAATTTTAGCTATGAGGAAAGATTGGATAGGCTGGGGTTGTTTTCTTTGGAACAGAGGAGGCCAAGAGAAGATCTTATTGAGGTGTATAAATTTATGAGGGGCCTAGATAGAGTGGATAGGACATATTTCCCTTAGCAGAGGGGTCAACAAGCAGGGAGAATAGATGTAAAGCAATTGGTAGGAGGTTTAGAGGGGATTTGTGGGGCAATGTCTTCACCCAGAGGGTGGTGGGGGTCTGGAGCTCACTGCCTGAAAGGGTGGTAGAGGCAGAAACCCTCACCACATTTAAAAAATGCTTGGATGTGTACTTGAAGTGCCGTAACCTGCAGGGCTACGGACCAAAAACTGGAAAGTGGGATTAAACTGGATAGCTCTTGGTCGGCCGGCGCGGACACGATGGGCCGAAATGGCTGCCTTCTGTGCTGTAAATTTCTATGATTCTATATACTGGCAGAGCTATCTTTGAGGGCACTCTGCCCAACTAGCACGCAGGTGTGGTGAAGCGGTTTTGCTAGCCGAGTGACATAGTTGCAAACCTAGACCCGGGTGGCCTGCTCTCTGAGGAGCGGTGTGTAACACAACATCATGCATTTATATAGCTTCTCTAATGTAGTAAAACGTCACACGGCGCTTCGCAGGAACGTAATCAAACCAATATTGACATCAAGCCACTTCAGGCGATATTAGGACATGCGAGGGTTTTTAGGGAGGCTCTTAAAAGGAGGAGAGAGAGCGGGCAGAGGTTTAGGAAGGGAATTCCAGATCTGAGGGCCCAGGTAGCTAAAGGTATGGCTGCCAATGGTGGAGGGATGAAAATCAGGGATGTGCAAAAGGGATCTCTGGGATCAACACGAGCAGTTGAAAACCATAGGAAAAATAGACACTTTTAAATGTAAAAACTAGAAAAAGTATTTTGAAGCACAGCAGTTTTCTGTTGGAATTTTCCCTAATTTTAATATATAAATATCTAGTGGGTTCATAAAAACATAAGAAATAGGAGCCATTTAGTCCCTCGAGCCTGCTCCGCCATTCAATAAGATATGGCTGATCTAGCCAAGTCCTTTCCAGCTTCAGAAATGTAGGCAACATGGGTGGTAAATATAGAGTAATAATGAGGTGAAGACATGCAGAATCCAATATATTTAATTCTACTAGCAATGTTTTGGAAGATTAAGTTCATAACAGGTTAAACAAAAAGCAAAAAAACTGCAGATGCTGGAAATCTGAAACAGAAACAGAAAATGGTAGAAACACTCAGGAGGTCAGTTAGTGTGTGTGGAGAGAATTGCGTATTCTGACAAAGGGTCAAACGTTAACTCATCTGTTCTCTCCACAGATACCAACTGAGCTTTTCCAGCATTTACTGTTTTTGGTTTCAGTTTTCCTTGAAAATTCTTTCCATCCAGAGTTTGCACTTGTATTCAAAGAACATCATATCTGGAAAAAGTTGCCCTTATCAGTCATCCAGTGCATGTGCATTACTGACACAGGCAGGCTATTATAGCTCAGTATCCTCCATGGTAAAGCTAACCTTCTCTCCTCCAGCAGGCCGACGCTACTAAATTCTGAAGTAAACAGAATGCCGGGAAAATGTTATCATGTCATACCGAAAAGCACCTCCCAACTAGGCCACGCAACAGAAGTACATTTTTGACTATTCCTTCAGTCACAATGCGCACTGATTTATGTGCCTCAGTGCAAGTATGCTCTGCGGAAACCTGTAATGCAGTCAACCACCATGGCTGAAAGCCATAGCCACTATTTCTCAATTATTCTGGGCATGGCCAATTGAGACATAATGGATTTTAGTTTTATTTATTTGGGATATACAAAGGGAATGAAATTCTGGGCATTTACATTCACCTACAACTTAACCCAGCAGTACTTTCCATTGAGGTCAGTAAACTCACTCGGTGTAGTTGCACTATTTCAACTGGTTTGTTTTCACTCTAGGTATTCTTAGACATCCAGCTGTGGCACAAAACCTTTGTTGAATGACTGCCTTCTGATCTCCTACTTTACAGTGTATGTATTTGCTTCATGGGTTCCTTGCTTAAGAAATAATAGCAACATATTGCTATTAAGAACTAGTTGGTTTATTAACAAAGGTTTAACAATAACACTGCACATTACCAGTTCTTCCAATCGGCTCACAACTACCTGCCTCATCATGGATGACCTACACTCAACTGGCTGGGGTTTTATTGAGTCTTGTGAACATCACGGTGACTGGCTAAGCTACTCACAATGCAACAGCTCTACAACTATTTTAGTATAAGTTTAAATCAAGGAGCCCTTTTTGTAAGGGCACCAAAAACTCTCAAATTAATAAATATTACAGGAAACGTTGTCAAATCAAATTAAAATTTTGTTCCCTGTTGAAAGAATGCACTCCAGTGCCTCTGGTGCCCACCTCTAGCGGAAGGCCGTGAGCGTACTGGTGGACACCGCGTGCTCCATCTCCAGGGACACCCTGGCGTAAACATAGCCGAAGAGAGTCAGACAGTTGGGCTGAACGACACCCTCGACTGCATGGACCTGTTAATGGCCACCTTGTCCAGGCCCAGAAGCAGTCCTACAAGGAGGTCCTCCATGCAGCAGCTCTACAAACCGGTGAGCATACTCACAGATGCAGACATTACAGGCAGTCTTCATATCAGTAGGCATGATGACTAAGATTCCAGCATAATCCTTCCCTCTGGGGCTGGAAACAGCCAGTAGCAGAAGACAGTCATGCTCATAGTCACCTTCACAGCTATAGCGAAAAGGTGCAAAGAGGATAATTCCAAGTGAGTTTGGAATTGGTGCAATGCATCAGCGAGAATGCTCTATTCAGTCTAAAAGAAGCCTGACAGCAATGTTTTAGTTCAAACATTTTAGTGGCCCTGCGACCTGCGAGAGAACAGCTCCGCAGGTCAGTCTATAAAAGAGCTGGAGCGACGGGCCCTGGAACATCGTGGCCCCCCAACCTGCGAGAGAACAGCTCCACAGGTCGGGCTATAAAAGAGCTGGAGCAGCGTACCACTTCAACCTCTAGCGCAAGCTGCTCCAAGTGTGCGATGTTTTTGAGATGGGCGACTGGGTGACGTCATCAGAACCCTGGTCGCCATTTTGGAGCGTGGGCAGGAATATTGGCAGAGCCCAGGTACAGAGGAGCGGGAAGGTCGGGGCGGATGAGTGGCGAGTGTTTGCGGCGAGATGCGGTGAATGTTTATGGCGGAGGAGCGGCGAGATATCGTTGTTGAGGTGCGACAGATGAGGGTACGGGGCCCAGAAGAGCCAAGGGCCCAGGGGCAGCACGGGCCCAGCCCACACTGTGATATGAGTGCACGTTAGGTCCGTGCAGCAGAGCAGGTCTCCAGTCGTCTTGGTTAATCCTTGCCACTGGACCAAGACCTAGCTCTGTCAAGCCCATGTGGTGGCTGGTGTGCAACAGTCACCACACGTTTAAAAAATTAACGCACAGGCATCTTCCACCCTTCAACATGTAGTTCAGGACTGGAACATCGGGTCCTTCATCGAAACACCTGTGAACGCGTGGAAGCAAGTCATCCTCGTTCGAGGGACCGCTTATGATGATATGAGTTAAAACCAAGTGATTTCCTGTTTCCTTCATTTTTTTTTCCCCCTACGTGTGTAAGTTCTCGCTATTTCTCCTGGAGATGCGGAATCCCATGTTGGGATGCAGTTCCACAGGAAGGAGTCATTCTCCAGTACCTCGTCTGAGTGGCCATTATTCATGTGTGAATGCCGGTTAGTTATCTAACTGTGGAAGTCATCACAGCCAAGCCCTATCCACACTATAGGGTAGGTGGAAAGGCTCCTTGGAACACACACTGCAAAATGGGGCACTCTCCCCTGCTGGAGATGCAGAGGAAGATAAGTGGGTGACCATCCATGGAGAGGGAAAGAGGGCAGAGTAGTGCAGAAACCTCGTGGGAGTCTGAAATTGTCTATTCGCTATATGGTGCTAGATATCTATGACGCAGACAAGGGCCATGAGGAAGGGAAGGAAATCACAAGCAAAACCACAACACCATGGGGCAAATGGTTAGCTGAGGGGAGTGGGGAGGAAAGAGTGACAGTGTTGATAGCTAGGGGATTTGAGTATAGGAGCAGGGAGGTCTTACTGCAGTTGTACAGGGCCTTGGTGAGGCCTCACCTGAATATTGTGTTCAGTTTTGGTCCCCTAATCTGAGGGAGTGCAGCGAAGGTTCACCAGACTGATTCCAGGGATGGTTGGACTGTCATATGAGGAGAGACTGGATCAACTGGGCCTTTATTCACTGGAGTTTAGAAGGATGAGAGGGGATCTCATAGAAACATATAAGATTCTAATGGGACTGGACAGGTTAGATGTGGGAAGAATGTTCCCGATGGTGGGGAAGTCCAGAACCAGGGGACATAGTCTTAGGATAAGGGGTAGGCCATTTAGGATTGAGATGAGGAGAAACTTCTTCACTCAGAGTGTTGTTAACCTATGGAATTCCCTGCCGCAGAGAGTTGTTGATGCCAGTTCATTGGATATATTCAAGAGGGAGTTAGATATGGCCCTTACGGCTAAGGGGATCAAGGGGTATGGAGAGAAAGCAGGAAAGGGGTACTGAGGGAATGATCAGCTATGATCTTATTGAATGGCGGTGCAGGCTCGAAGGGCCGAATGGCCTACTCCTGCACCTATTTTCTATGTTTCTATGTTTCTAAAAAGCAATTGGTAATGATAAAGTTTTCTGCCATTAGAGGGGTACATATCCTTCTCTGCAGCCACAATCAGGAATCGTTAATGACTTGCTGCCACCAGGGTACATAACATCGTCAGGGTAGGCAAGCCGCAGAAGGGCGAAGGAAATGCTTCAAAGACACCTCAAAGCCTCCTTGAAAAAATGTAACATCCCCACCGATTCTTGGGAATCCCTGGCCCAAGCCCGCTCAAAGTGGAGGAGAAGCATTCAAGAAGAAGCTGAACACTTCGAGTCTCTTCGCCGGGAGCACGCAGAAGCCAAGTACAAACAGCGGAAGGAGCGCACGACAAACTAAGCACCCCACCCACCCGTCCCGCCAACCACGGTCTGCCCCACCTGTGACAGAGACTGTAGATCCCCCATTGAACTCATCAGTCACCCGAGAACTCATTAGTGCGGAAGCAAGTCATCCTCGACTCCGGGGGGCTGCCTAAGAAAACATAACAGAGTAGATGGAAAGGATTCTGGAAACAGTGGAGGGGAAATTAAGAAGCCTAAAGTTGTGGTTCATAATAGAATCATTGACATAGTGCAGGATGAAGGTAAAAGAGAGTGTGAGGAGTTGAGTATTAAAGTAGGAACTCCAGGATAGTTCTCGGGATTTCACTTAGGGAGAAGCATAGCTTTGCAATGTGGAAGGGGTCTTAACTTTAACACAGTGAGTTGGAGGAACTCAGCGGACTTGGAGTAACTTGTACAAACCCTTGTCCCACTACTCTGCTGGTAAGCCAAGGGGTCCCTCCAGCTGGCTGGCCAGGGATCTCCACCTGTTTGCAAATTGTTTTCCTTTTCGCATCTCCACATTCTCCCTTTCAGTCAATACTGCTGCTCATCAGACTGAATAATGGACTGTGTCATCCTGATCAGCTCAAAATCAAGTGCGACTCCAAGAAGTCCTGACCAAGACTGGTGAAACTCACCCACAAAAGGCAGTGGAGTATAAAAGTTAATGAAGCCTGGAGATTGAAACCCAGGTTCTCTGTACACTAAGCTATGAGGAGGATGTTAAGAGGCTGCAGGGTGACTTAGGCAGGTTAGGTGAGTGGGCAAATGCATGGCAGATGCAGTATAATGTGGATAAGTGTGGGGTTATCCACTTTGATGGCAAAAACAGAAAGGCAGATTATTATCTGAATGGTGACAGATTAGGAAAAGGGGAGGTGAAGCGAGACCTGGGTGTCATGGTACATCAGTCACTGAAGATAGGCATGCAGGTACAGCAGGCAGTTAAGAAAACAAATGACATGTTAGCCTTCATAGCGAGAGGATTTGAGTATAGGAGCAGGGGAGGTCTTGCTGCAGTTGTACAGAGCCTTGGTGAGACCACACCTTGAGTATTGTGTGCAGTTTTGGTCTCCTAATCTGAGGAAGGACATTCTTGCTATTGAGGGAGTGCAGCGAAGGTTCACCAGACTGATTCCCAGGATGGCAGGACTGACATATGAAGAAAGATGGATCAACTAGGCTTATATTCACTGGAATTTAGAAGAATGAAAGGGGATCGCATAGAAGCATATAAAATTCTGATGGGATTGGGCAGGTTAGATGCAGGAAGAATGTTCCCAAATGTTGGGGAAGTCCAGAACCAGGGGTCACAGTCTAAGGATAAGGGATAAGCCATATAGGACCGAGATGAGGAGAAACTTTTTCATCCAGAGAATTGTGAACCTGTGGAATTCTCTACCACAGAAAGTTGTTGAATCCAGTTCATTGGATATATTCAAAAGGGAGTTAGATGTGGCCCTTACGGCTAAAGGGATCAGGGGGTATGGAGAGAAGGCAGGAATGGGATACCGAAGTTGCATGATCAGCCATGATCATATTGAATGGTGGTGCAGGCTCGAAGGGCTGAATGGCCTACTCCTGCACCTATTTTCTATTTTTCTATGTTAATCCAGCTATCTAAAGAAACTTGATTAAGCTGTACCTTCTCAAACCAGTTGTACAGTAACCAGACTGAACAGCATCAAATGAGGAAGAATACAGATTTATAATGGGGATAGTCATTATTTCCCAATAATAAGTGACTACACTTCAAAAGCACTTCCTTGGCCCCGAAGTGCTTTGAGGTCATGAAAGGCATCATATATACACAAGTTCTTTCTTTTTTACAATAGGACACTATACAAGCTTAATACGGCCAATAGTTACCTCAAAGGGCTGCAATTGGCTAGCTCCAAGCTTACTTACTGCACCTAACCCAAGAACCTGTCAAGCAGATGAGTGACAAGAGGATAATTTCACCCGCAGGAGGTGGGGGCTGAAGGTCTTGGGAACAAAGAAGCTGCCAAAAAGAAAAAGGGACCAAGAAAAGGGCTGAGTGAGCTGCCAAGTATTAAAATATCTAGTTCATTCCAGGTAGTTCTAAAGATTTAGGTTTTACATTACACATAAAGTACATTTTTCCAAGGTCAAATGACATGTTTTTCCACTTTCCTGGCACAATATGTTTTTTCAATCTAATCCATACACTGATGTGAATAGCTCCTGTATGTCACAAACATACAGCTTTAGAATCCACACAGGGGATTTATCCCCTGAATATTCTGAAAGTTATTTCCTTGTAAGTTGCACATTATATCAGAACTCCAACTCTCTTTATTTTATAAAAGAAAAGGGGTATTTATCTTTTAATTTCTTTCCCTTAAATTTCAATCGTATGAATCCAGGCCATGATAATGGAATCAAAAACTGTTCCATTAAGTTCGTCAAACGATTTGGTCTTCCCAAGACATGTATTGCGTACAGCTGACAGGGCAAGCAGACGCGTTGCTCCAATGCTTCTGCCAGTACATCTCCGATGGGTTGCTAGGATGTGCACAACAGTGGCCTGGGAATGACTCTCCTCCAATTCTTCCTCTCTTTGGGTATGTAGCTGGCCTCAACCCTGCAGCCTTCTGCCCCCACCCCACCAACCCCCACGATGACAAACGGTGCAGTGAGTAAAACATATCCTGCACTCCACTGCGCTATGACGTTTGGGTGCACTGCAGAACCTCTGAACATTTGGATTATACCACTCCAATGTCGGAGGTGCCGTCTTTCGGATGAGACGTTAAACCGAGACCCCGTCTGCTCTCTCAAGTGGACGTAAAAGATCCCGTGGCACTATTTCGAAGAAGAGCAGGGGAGTTATGTCCGATGTCCTGGGGCCAATATTTATCCCTCAATCAACATAACAATAACAGATTATCTGGTCATTATCACTGCTGTTTGTGGGAGCTTGCTGCGCGCAAGTTGGCTGCCACGTTTCCCACATTACAACAGTGACTACACTCCAAAAGTACAATTGGCTGTAAAGAGCTTTGAGATGTCCGGTGGTCGTGAAAGACGCTACATAAATGCAAGTCTGTCTTTCTTTTTCTTTAGGCACCTAACGTTAAGCCTCTTATGCTGCCCTACCTTTGGTGTCATGCACAATTGTGCTTATCTATCGATGGTGGGAAAACAAATCAAGCATCCAGCTTGCCTCCAAAACACAACGGTTCAACCAATTCAATTTAGTGTTTGGTTACAGTGGCAAGTGACTATAGCAAGACAATTTTAATTTTTTCTCTTTTAAAAAGAACAAAAGGAGCAAACTTTCATTTGCATAAGTCCTTTTATGTTTTCAGGGTGTTCCAAAGTACTTCACAACCAACTTTTGCTGAAATGCAGTCACTTTTATGTATGCAAAGCACTAGGTAATTTGTGCACAATGAGGTCCTACAAACAGAAATCAGTTAAATGAACACTTAAATCAGTTTTTAAATGCTAGAAATTATCTCGACCTGAACCGTTAACCCTGTTTCTCTCCATAGATGCTGCCCGACCCGCTGAGTGTTTCCAGCATGGTCTGTTTTTATTTCAGATTTACAGCATCCGCAGAATTTTGCTTTTGAGTTCATCTGTTTTAGTTGTAGGAAAAATGTTGGCCAAGGCACCTAGAGAATTTACTCCCCGTTCTTCTTACAATAACTTCATTGGTTCCTTCATGTCCACCTGAACAGACGGTCGTGGTCTCAGTTTAACGTCTTATCCTAAAGAAAGTACAGGCAACTCTCGATTATCCGGGTCCCTCGGGGATCGAGCCATTCCGGGTAAATGATTTTGCCGCTAGGCTGAGTGCCCGTCTCAGAGCTGAAATTTGACGTTGATAGAACCAACCACGAAGACTTAGTTCGTGTTATCAAAGCGTGAAGTTAATGACAATGGATTCATTTTGTCTTGAAATTATTTTATGTTAAAAGAGTTAAAAATGTTAAAACTTAGCTTGATTTTTTAAAAAGCGATCTTACATCTACTTGCTTAAATGAATTCATTTTCTTCTTTATTAAAGTGTTGTGGATGATATGAGCTTGCAGAACCTCATGAGAAGTGAAATGAGAATTCTCCTCAAAGAAACCTACGACATATTTCATTGCCTCTTCAGCACGTGCCCAAGTTTTCCTTTCTTTTACTTCAATCTCAGTGTCTGAATCGCTCATCTCTTCATCAGATTTGTCTTTATTGGTGACTATAAGCTGCTCGTCGGTATAAGATTGTGCTACAGCTGTGTCGATGTCAGCATGTATCCACTCAGCAATCTCATCCTCTGCTGGAGATTTAAGTGCATTTGTATCGTGAGCACTATTGACAATCTCCACAATTTCTTTGACACCCTCATCTGTATCAGCCCCAGCATAGAAACCTTCGAATTCTTCGTCTTCAGAAGCACTGTCTTCAATCAAGACATTGGGCCACAACTTGCGCCAACACTTCATCAGTGTTACATTTTTTTACTTCTCTCCATGCCAGAGAGCATGCATAAATGGCATCTTTAATAGTGTTTGCTCTCTGGAATTCAATGATTGATAGATCGCTATTAATCAATCTGTGCATGAAGCTGTTCCTATAGTGGCACTTGAAATTTTGTATGACATCCTGATCCATAGGTTGAATGAGCGAGGTCACATTGGGGGGCAGATAGCATGCGGAGATGTTGCTACAACTGGACACTAATTTTGACTCATGCGGGTGCGCTCTGCAATTGTCCAGAAGCAGGACACACTTCCCATTGGGTTTGCCTATTTTCTTCATGTTTTCTCGAGCTTGGGGGACAAATTCTGCTGAGAACCATTCCATGAATATGTCCTTGCCCATCCACGCACTTCTCTGAGCCTTGTAGCTGACTGGTAAATGAGCAATTCCCTTTAAAGCACGTGGTCTTCTTGATTTGCCAATCACTAACAGTGGAAGTCGGTGTTCACCAGAGGCATTGGCACAATTTAAGATTGTTAACCTGTCCTTATTCATCTTAAAGCCTGCGCTTCCTTCTCCCCTGCTGCAGCCAATGTAGCAGTCGGCAAACACCTCCACAGTAAGCCAGTCTCATCGGCGTTGTACAGTTGATCTGCGGTCAATTTCATTTCCTGCACCATTCCAGCAAATGTTCATGCATAATTCTGAGCGGCCTTATTGTCTGCCAATCATTTCTCGCCCGACACATCCAGCTGCCGAATGCCATGGCACTGCTTAAATCGTGTCAGCCGCCCCTCTGAGAAAATGCACTCTTCATGTGGATTCATTCTCGCTTTGAAGTCCTTGGCCTTTGCTATAATCATTGACCCTGAGATTGTCACACCTTCAGACCGCTTCAAAGCAAACCATTCATAAAGCACCTGGTCGAGTTTGTCAAGCTTCGGCTTTCGCAAATTCTTGCGGGCCAGTACCTTCACGGGAGATTCAGAAGCATCGGTGAATCTTTCAAGATCTTTCTTTTGCTTCTTGATGTCGTAAATTGTTGATGATCCAACTTCATATTCCTCCATCAATTTACATACACTTCTGCCAGCTTCATACTTCTTGATAATTTCTAACTTCTGCTGGATGCACAATACCTTTCATTTCCTTTTAGTGCCTCCACAAGACATTTTAAATTGTGCACCGCCTGCTTGAACTGCTTTCAATGCGTGTGACAGTTGCAGAGTGAGAAAGAAGTCCATGCCTGCTTCAATTTATGTGTGCTTGCTAGTTGAAGTGATCGAGATTTTCACGTGTGAAACAATTATTTAATGCCTGTGTCAGTTGCGAAGTGAGAAAGGATTGCACGCCTGAGTCAATTTATATGTGATTGACACTTGAGCTGATCGAGATATTCATGTGTATGACAGTTTTCAAAAGTGCCGTTGCAGTGGGTTCTCCGTTAGATCGAGAGTTGCCTGTACCTCCGACAAGACATCACCCCCTCACGGATGTGTCAGCCTAGCATATGGACTCGAGACCTGGAGTAAGGCTTGAATCTACAACCTTCTGACTGAGAGGCAAGAGTCAATGACATATGCAGAGTTCCACAGGCATTAAGAGCCATCCGCTCGGTGTCAAATTTTTGGCTTATAACACTCCTGTGAAGCGCCTTGGGACGTTAAAGGCGCGATATAAATACAAGTTGTTGTTGTCGATATCTGCAGAAAGTAGGCATTTTAAATTGTTGCCATGACAATTTTCAAGAAAATGCTTTCTCAAGTGACTAAAGCCACCAATTTAGCGATTTATAGATGAATGGTTTCCACCGGCTATGGGACAGGCTGCCATTTTCTGATATGACTAAAAGATTATGGCCGAACACAATTAATCCTCAAACCAAGTTTGAACTTCTATCCACAATATTTTAGAGCCTTGGTCCAGCTGGTTTTGTGAAGGTTTCATTACATATGCAATTCATTGAACGTCTGTTACTCAACTCTCACAACATAATATTTTTAGAAAAGCCTGCAAAAGGCTATATTTGTCTATAATGTAAATTGCATGCAAAACCTATTTTAGCGATGCAAAATACATGTTTTTTGAACCAGGTTAACTTTTTGTTAAATTTTTATTTGGAATCAAGGCAGCTCTGAGATGACATGCCGAGTGTTGGAAGTTCTGGAACCAAGTCAACACTCAGGGCAGACTTAGGTGCTCCAGCCAGCCAAATCTCGAGGACTCCAGAGTGCTGTTGATGATTAACTAATGCGTCTGGCTCACTAATCAAACCTGGAGGGGTAGACTCATCATGGTGGGCTGGGATTTGTTTCCCCACTTAGCTGCTGATAACCTGCAAGTAAAGCTCTAACAGGTAAGGTGGTCGTGGCTGGGTGAACTGCAGGAATGTTCCACTGCTCTGTGCTGATAAACTGCATGGCTTGGCTGATCAAACCCCAGTGCACATTTGAAGGTCTCTAAGTTTTGCCCTTGCCAACCTGTGCCAAAGCTCTCCGGACTTAGATGGGTTGTGTCGTTACAGAGACAGGGTCTACACTCCATATCAGGCAAACAAAACTCTATGCATATAGAGTTCTCAGTAGCTTAAGTTTTCAGATTCTGAAGATGGAGTTCCACATATCAGACACCAAGGTAACCGAACAAAAAGCGTGATTGTATCAACATATGAAAAGGCTGAGAAAATGATAAGGCCCATCAATGTGCACCTTATCCGTGAGGTTTGGAGTGTTCAAACTACGGCCTGTAAGCCCTTGCATTCTGGCCCACAGAGCTCAGGCATGTTACTTTCTATTGCACCATCATCTCTGGCTCACTAGCTTATTC
The DNA here is from genome assembly GCF_044704955.1 of Pristiophorus japonicus. Classification (NCBI taxonomy): domain Eukaryota; kingdom Metazoa; phylum Chordata; class Chondrichthyes; family Pristiophoridae; genus Pristiophorus; species Pristiophorus japonicus. The sequence continues at coordinate 9,128,855 of NC_092000.1, read as the reverse complement.
TGTGAGAAATTTTGGGGACCTAGGATTTGAAAATAGATTTTCTTAGCAGAGTTGCCTCATTGGTAGTTGAGTATCCTAAATCAGAGTCTGTTAGTATCAGCAATTTGAGTGCAATGATTGATTTTAAGCTTCGCATGGAGCCTGCAAAGCTTCATAGAATGCACCCAAGCAGCCTACAAAGATAAAATGCCACTCCTGGAGGCAAAAGAACAGAAAAAAGCATGTGGTTAATTTCAGAAAAAACCCTCGAGAAAGTCTTCACAACGTCGTAAGACAAGTAAGTAAGCCCCAGAAGACCAACATTATTCATCACTAGACCAACTTAACTAACACACACACACACACACTCTATGTGCTCTTCCCTCAGGAACGTGTCAATTCCCTTCTTAAAAGGGTCAGCTGTGGCTCAGTGGGCAGCACTCTTGTCCCTGAGTCAGAAGGTTGTGGGTTCAAGTCCTACTCCAGGGACTTGAGCACAAAAAAAATCTAGGCTGACACTCCCAGTGCAGTGCTGAGGGAGCGCTGCACCGTCAAAGGTGCCATCTTTCGGATGAGACGTTAAACCGAGGCCCCGTCTGCTCTCTCAGGTGGACATAAAAGATTCCACGACACTATTTCAAATAAGAGCAGGGGAGCTATCCCCGGTGTCCTGGCCAATATTTATCCCTGAATCAACATAACAAAAAAACAGATTATCTGGTCATTATCACATTGCTGTTTGTGGGAGCTTCTGTGCGCAAATTGGCTGCCATGTATCCCACATTACAACAGTGATTACATTCCAAAAGTACTTCATTGGCTGTAAAGCGCTGTGAGACATCCGGTGGTTGTGAAAGACGCTATAGAAATGCAAGCCTTTCATTCTTTAAAAGACTACAGCATATCTACACTTACCGCGCAAACCAGAAATCTGGTTTCTGCAAAGAAATATTTTCTGCTTTCTAACCGGACTATCCAGTCCTACTATCACTAGCTATTTCAAATATCTTATCCAAATCTACAATATGCATTTTTTTCAAAATTAAATCCAATACAATATTAAACTGTATGAGCTGTGCTTCACTAAAGTCATTCAACTGATACTGTTTCTCATGTATCAGGATATGAAAACAGTCAGGCATTCACTCATCAACTCATTTATATAATACATTGCCTACCTGGGCATGATTCTCTCTTCTTGCATAATATTGGCTCACCTTCAACATCAGAATGGGAAAAACAATACTATGATTCCAACAACTCCTCTAACATGCCCTCCAATACACCATTTTTCTCATCTTAGTGCATGAGATGACCAGGGCCACCTCAAACTAAACCAGGCTCTGATTAGTTGAAAATCATTTTGAATTCTTGTCTTGTAGCCAATCAGAAGGAGGTTTGCTATAGTTTGACCTGATCATTTCATAAAAGCAACAGTTCAAACTCTACTTATTATACATACAACGTGCATATAATAGAACATGGATTTAACTCATTGGCAGAATTCTGGATACACACGCCGGGGAGCCGCATGAGCTTGCAAGCTCTCTGGAACCTCACTGATAGAGAGTGAAGTGGTCGGTCGGCACACATAGTGCAAACTTTGGGGGCCCGCAGAGTAACCAGAAAGCAATTGGCTACTATTGTGTCTGTAAGCACTCTAGTAATGACTCCACGAGATAAGGTATTACACTTGAACTGTTGTGACCTTAGTTCATTTATTGCAGCTCCTGAATGAGGGTACAGTAAGGTGAGCTCTCTTTTATACCTGGTTACCTGCAGTGTGCAGATGACCCCTAGGTCTCCACCAGTTGCACCCTCTGGTGGTACAGGCATAATGTATACAGTGTGAAGATACATTAAGTGGTCTTATGTAACTGTCCATTGAGTGTACAGGGTATATACATATATTATACATACACAACAGCTACCTTTTGCTTTTACGAGGAATGTGAGGGGCAGGTTGTACTTCACACGGAATCGAGAGTGTCGGCAGGCTGTGGAAAAAAACCCACTGACATTGCTTTAATTGATTTTTGTAAAACTTTTGGACTATGCCTCACATGGCATTCATGACAAAGCTGCAAACATCGGCAATACAAAGAGAAGTCCTGCAAAGAGGAATAACATGAGGTTATCCACTATCACCCATCCTAATTGATGTTTTCATCAACAGTGTGTTGGATGGCATTGTAAATGGCAGCCTCAGAGTGTCTCTTCTGGGCATTTCTCAACTGTGCTCCTTTTTAAGAGACAGTATTATGTTGTTGTTGGACTCACCCGAAGACCGAAAGTGCTAATAATCTTTTGGCTTCAAAAACAGGATTACAATAGACACCAAAATGCTGGAAAATGTTCAAAAAATGTCAAACGAAATTTGCACCATCTTTGGTGCACCATCTCTTGCTCCCTTCAAAAACTTCTACATCAACCACTGCAAAAACTGCACTTAAGTTGTTTTTCCTATATTAAAATATAATGAAGGGATATTGGTGTTTACGTCTGCAGTTTTAGATCCCACTGTACTCTCACATTTTAACTATTCTTCTTAAGTGCGGTCATCGGGTTTCAATTCCCACAGTAAAACAAACTGAATTGTGAAATATGATCCTAATAAAAATCCTGAAATCCAGTAATTAAAAAGGACTTTAACTTATATAGTCATGCAACAACATTGTCCTTGGTCAGAGAGCTTTATTTGGTTTGGTTTTTGGTTGTACGTTGCTTCTCAAGTTGTCGTTTTTTTGCGGGGCTATGTCAGCTTTTGTGAGTTGTATAACTCGGTGTGTCTCTAATCTAGCCATGCAACGGAACTGTTTTGACAAGAGTGACGTCATCAAGGTCCAGGTCGGTGATTGGAGCATGGGCAGACACAGCAGGAGCAGCGAGATAGGGGCGAAGGAGCGGCGAGAGACTATAGAGGGGCGTGATCGGGGTCCAGGAGAGGCGAGGGCCTAGGGGCAGCACGGGCCAGCCCACACTGCGATAAGTGTGCGCACTAGGCCCATGCAGCAGAGCTGGTCTCCAGTCGTCTTGTTAATCCTTGCCACTGGACCAAGACCTAGCTCTGTCAAGCCCGTGTGGTGGCTGGTGTGCAACGGCCACCCGACATTAAAAAAATCCACGCACAGGCATCTTCCACCCTTCAACATGTAGTTCAGGACCTGGAATATTAGGTCCTTCATTGAAACACCTGTGAACTCATCCTTTTTTGGCGTGGAAGCAAGTCATCCTCGCTTCGAGGGACTGCCTATGATGATTTGACATTTGTAGAGGACATGTTTCAGCCTGTCGGGAAAGCCACAGCCGATTGCCCGCTTAAAATACCATTGAGAATTAGAGGAGCGCAGACATCTCGTGGGGTTGTGAGGCTGAAAGAGATTACAGAGATAGGATGGGGCAAGGCCATGGAGGGATTTGAAAACAAAGATGAGAATTTTGAAATCGAGGCGTTGCTTAACCGGGAGCCGATGTAAGTCAGTGAACACAGGGGGTGGTGGGTGATCGGGACTTGGTGCGAGTTAGGACACAGGCAGCTGAGTTTTGGATGACTTCAAGTTTACGTAGTGTAGAATGTGGGAGGCCAGCCAGGAGTATGTTGGAGTAGAAGTAATAAAGACATGGATGAGGGTTTCGGCAGCAGAAGAGCTGAGGCAGAGGCGGAGGCAGGCAATATTATGGAGGTGTTCCATTGGCATTGACAACTAAGTGGTTATTCATCACGTGTGAGCCTTTATATTGCAAGCCTTTAAGTTGCAAGCCAACAGTAGAACAAATATGGAGTGCAGTGTGTGTGGTACTGGACTAACAGGGAGAAGGCAGAAGACAATCAATTGTCTTCTCTCTGTGGCTGAAGAGCTCCTCCCAGAGTCGCAATGTGGATTCCATACACTAAGGGGTACAACGGACATGATCTTCACCGCGCGACAACTACAAGAGAAATGCAGGGAACAGTACCAACCCTTGTGCATAGCCTTCTTTGACCTCATAAAGGCCTTTGACACTGTCAACCGTGAGGGACTATGGAGCGTCCTCCTCTATTTCGGCTTCCCCAAAAAGTTTGTCACCATCTTCCGCCTGCGACACGATGACATGCACGCCGTGATCCTGACCAACGGATCCACCACAGACCCAATTCACGTCTGGACCGGGGTCAAGCAGGACTGCGTCATTGCATCAACGCTCTTCTCGATCTTCCTTGCTGCAATGCTTCTTCTCACTCTCAACAAGCTCCCCGTTGGAGTGAAAGATATAGAACCAATGGTAACCTGTTCAACCTTCGCCGCCTCCAGGCTAGATCCAAGGTCGTCCCATCCTCTGTCAATGAACTACAGTACGCGGAAGATGCTTGTGTCTGCGCACACTCAGAGGCCAAATTCCAAACCATCGTCAATACCTTCACCGAAAGCATGGGCCTTACTCTAAACAACTGTAAGACAAAGGTCCTCCACCACCCTGACCCCACCATACAGCACTGCCCCCCCTGGTCATCAAAATCCACGGTACAGCCTTGGACAATGTGGATCATTTTTCATACCTCGAGAGCCTACTATCAGCAAGGGCAGACAGCGATAGTGATAGGGGATTCAATTGTAAGGGGAATAGATAGGCGTTTCTGCGGCCGCAACCGAGACTCCAGGATGGTATGTTGCCTCCCTGGTGCAAGGGTCAAGGATGTCTCGGAGCGGGTGCAGGACATTCTGAAAAGGGAGGGAGAACAGCCAGTTGTCGTGGTGCACATTGGTGCCAACGATATAGGTAAAAAACGGGATGAGGTCCTACGAGACGAATTTAAGGTGCTAGGAGTTAAATTAAAAAGTAGGACCTCAAAAGTAGTAATCTCGGGATTGCTACCAGTGCTACGTGCTAGTCAGAGTAGGAATCGCAGGATAGCTCAGATGAATACGTGGCTTGAGCAGTGGTGCAGTAGGAAGGGATTAAAATTCCTGGGGCATTGGAACCGGTTCTGGGGGAGGTGGGACCAGTACAAACCGGATGGTCTGCACCTCGGAAGGACTGGAACCAATGTCCTAGGGGGAGTGTTTGCCAGTGCTGTGGGGGAGGAGTTAAACTAATATGGCAGGGGGATGGGAACCTATGCAGGGAGGCAGAGGGAAACAAGAGGGAGACAGAGGCAAAAGATAGAAAGGAGATTAGTAAAAGTGGAGGACAGAGAATCCCAAGGCAAAAAACAAAAAGGGCCACATCACAGCAAAATTCTAAAGGGGAAAAGTGTGTTAAAAAGACAAGCCTGAAGGCTTTGTGCCTCAATGCGAGGAGTATCCGTAATAAGGTGGATGAATTAACTGTGCAAATAGATGTTAACAGATATGATTGGGATCACAGAGACGTGGCTCCAGGATGATCAGGGCTGGGAACTCAACATCCAGGGGTATTCAACATTCAGGAAGGATGTTGAATAAAAGGAAAAGGAGATGGGGTAGCATTGCTAGTTAAGGAGGAGATTAATGCAATAGTCAGGAAGGACATTAGCTTGAATGATGTGGAATCTATATGGGTAGAGCTGCAAAACACCAAAGGGCAAAAAACGTTAGTGGGAGTTGTGTACAGACCTCCAAACAGTAGTAGTGATGTTGGGGAGGGCATCAAACAGGAAATTAGGGGTGCATGCAATAAAGGTGCAGCAGTTATCATGGGTGACTTTAATATGCATATAGATTGGGCTAACTAAACTGGAAGCAATACGGTGGAGGAGGATTTCCTGGGGTGCATAAGGGATGGCTTTCTAGACCAATATGTCGAGGAACCAACTAGGGGGGAGGCCATCTTAGACTGGGTGTTGTGTAATGAGAGAGGATTAATTAGCAATCTCATTGTGCGAGGTCCCTTGGGGAAGAGTGACCATAATATGTTGGATTCTACATTAGGATGGAGAATGAAACAGTTAATTCAGAGACCATGGTACAGAACTTAAAGAAGGGTAACTTTGAAGGTATGAGGCGTGAATTGGCTAGGATTGATTGGCGAATGATACTTAAGGGGTTGACAGAGGATGGGCAATGGCAGACATTTAGAGACCGCATGGGTGAACTACAACAATTGTACATCCCTGTCTGGCGTAAAAATAAAAAAGGGAAGGTGGCTCAACCGTGGCTATCAAGGGAAATCAGGGATAGTATTAAAGCCAAGGAAGTGGCATACAAATTGGCCAGAAATAGCAACGAACCCGGGGACTGGGAGAAATTTAGAACTCAGCAGAGGAGGACAAAGGGTTTGATTAGGGCAGGAAAAATAGAGTACAAGAGGAAGCTTGCAGAGAACATTAAAGCGGACTGCAAAATCTTCTATAGATATGTAAAGAGAAAAAGGTTAGTAAAGACAAACGTAGGTCCCCTGCAGTCAGAATCAGGGGAAGTCATAACGGGAAACAAAGAAATGGCAGACCAATTGAACAAGTACTTTGGTTTGGTATTCACTAAGGAGGACACAAACAACCTGCCCGGATATAAATGGGGTCAGAGGGTCTAGTAAGAAGGAGGAACTGAGGGAAATCCTTATAAGTCGGGAAATTGTGTTGGAGAAATTGATGGGATTGAAGGCCGATAAATCCCCAGGGCCTGATGGACTGCATCCCAGAGTACTTAAGGAGGTGGCCTTGGAAATAGCGGATGCATTGACAGTCATTTTCCAACATTCCATTGACTCTGGATCAGTTCCTATGGAGTGGAGGGTAGCCAATGTAACACCACTTTTTAAAAAAGGAGGGAGAGAAAGCAGGGAATTATAGACCGGTCAGCCTGACATCGGTAGTGGGTAAAATGATGGAATCAATTATTAAGGATGTCATAGCAGCGCATTTGGAAAGAGGTGACATGATAGGTCCAAGTCAGCATGGATTTGTGAAAGGGAAATCATGCTTGACAAATCTTCTGGAATTTTTTGAGGATGTTTCCAGTAGAGTGGACAAGGGAGAACCAGTTGATGTGGTGTATTTGGACTTTCAGAAGGCTTTCGACAAGGTCCCATACAAGAGATTAATGTGCAAAGTTAAAGCACATGGGATTGGGGGTAGTGTGCTGACGTGGATTGAGAACTGGTTGTCAGACAGGGAGCAAAGAGTAGGAGTAAATGAGTACTTTTCAGAATGGCAGGCAGTGACTAGTGGGGTGCCGCAAGGTTCTGTGCTGGGGCCCCAGCTGTTTACATTGTACATTAATGATTTAGATGAGGGGATTAAATGTAGTATCTCCAAATTTGCGGATGACACTAAGTTGGGTGGCAGTGTGAGCTGCGAGGAGGAAGCTATGAGGCTGCAGAGTGACTTGGATAGGTTAGGTGAGTGGGCAAATGCATGGCAGATGAAGTATAATGTGGATAAATGTGAGGTTATCCACTTAGGTTGTAAAAACAGAGAGACAGACTATTATCTGAATGGTGACAGATTAGGAAAAGGGAGAGGTGCAACAAGACCTGGGTGTCATGGTACATCAGTCATTGAAGGTTGGCATGCAGGTACAGCAGGCGGTTAAGAAAGCAAATCGGCATGTTGGCCTTCATAGCGAGGGGATTTGAGTACAGGGGCAGGGAGGTGTTACTACAGTTGTACAGGGCCTTGGTGAGGCCACACCTGGAGTATTGTGTACAGTTTTGGTCTCCTAACTTGAGGAAGGACATTCTTGCTATTGAGGGAGTGCGGCGAAGGTTCACCAGACTGATTCCCGGGATGGCGGGACTCACATATCAAGAAAGACTGGATCAACTGGGCTTGTATTCACTGGAGTTCAGAAGAATGAGAGGGGACCTCATAGAAACGTTTAAAATTCTGACGGGGTTAGACAGGTTCGATGCAGGAAGAATGGTCCCAATGTTGGGGAAGTCCAGAACCAGGGGTCACAGTCTAAGGATAAGGGGTAAGCCATTTAGGACCGAGATGAGGAGAAACTTCTTCATCCAGAGAGTGGTGAACCTGTGGAATTCTCTACCACAGAAAGTTGTTGAGGCCAGTTCACTAAATATATTCAAAAAGGAGTTAGATGTAGTCCTTACTACTAGGAGGATCAACGGGTATGGCGAGAAAGCAGGAATGGGATACTAAAGTTGCATGTTCAGCCATGAACTCATTGAATGGCGGTGCAGGCTCGAAGGGCCGAATGGCCTACTCCTGCACCTATTTTCTATGTCTATGGCCCCAAGTTTCCACATGATTTGCTCCTGATTTTTAGGAGCAACTGGTGTCGAACGGAGTATGTTAGAAATCGGAATTCTCCACATTTAGTTTTCTGCAGTTCTAGTCAGGTAGAACTTTGGAACTGAATTTTTTTTTCAAAAGGGGGAGTGTCCGGTCACTGACGTCTGATTTGAAAGTTTCCACAGTGAAAACGCACTCCAAACTAACTTAGAATGGAGCAAGTGAAGATTTTTGTACGCTTGAAAAAACCTTGTCTGCACTTTAAAAAATCAGGTGTAGGTTACAAATTAGGCGTCGGGAATGAGGTTGGGGGGGGGGGGGCAGCGGGGGGGGGGGAAGGGAAGTCATTAAATTCTACAATCAATCCTTAGTTATACTTATACAAATATTATACAAATAAATCCAACCTGAATAAAAATTTATAAGCAAAGAAAAGATTAAATAAACCATGTTCCTACCTGTGTGAAAGTGCTTCAGGCAGGCCTTTCAGGCAGCGGTGTGGCGTCGGTCTCGACGGCAGGAGCAGGCAGCAAGCAGCCTTGGTGCTTGAGGCAGGCCTTCATTCCCCGCGAAGATGCAGCACCCGGACGGACTTGAGGCCATTCGGCCATGGGATTGTAGCGGCGTCAGTGGCTGGTCAGGAGCAGCAGCAGCCTTCGAGCTGTGTTGGGGACTGACTGAGGCCATTTGGACAGGGAGAGGCAGCCACATCGACATCTTTATCTTTAAATTTGCAGAATGGGTGCACCCCATATTATGCAATGGTTTGCTTCCTCATGCAAGAAATTCTTTGTTCTTGGTGGAAGTTGATCCATTGCAAAGTTGAATTGGCACTTTTATTTCTCCAAACACACAGTCCTTAATTTGCAGGCACCGGTTCCGCAAGGTTAGCAGTGAAAAGCTGAACTCACTGATTTCAGCAGGTGATTTATTCAGCAGTGCTGCTAAAAGCACTCCCTCACACACAGAAATATCAAGAAAATTAAAATGCAAGCCTTTGCAGGGGTCCAAGAAACAAATCTTCACTTTTTCTGCAGCATTTTAAAAAATGGGCGAGTGCCAATGTTTACTTCAGACTGCGCGTGCGTGAACGCTCCAACGCGCACGTGCAGAGTTGCCGGCACCCCGAGAAGCCTCATTTAAATTGTACCCACCCCCTCCTACTTACAAAATCGGCACGAGTGGTAGGCTCCGCCCCCTGTGCACCGCGCCAAGCAGACATCGAGCTCCTTGAATACCGCGTTTTTTTTTAGGCGCCGTTTTCGGCGCGAAAAACAGGCGCCCAGCTCTGAGGGGTGCCTTTTTCGCCGCGTGTGGAAACTTGGGGCCTATGTTTCTATGTCTCTATGACAAGATCCAACACCGCCTCCAGTGTGCCAGCGCAGCCTTCGGTCGCCTGAGGGAGAGAATGTTCAAAGACCAGGATCTCAAATCTGGCACCAAGCTTCTGGTCTACACAGCAGTATTGATACCCGCCTTCCTATATGGCTCAGAGATGTGGACTACATACAGCAGACATCTCAAAACGCTGGAGAAGTACCACCAGCGCTGCCTCCACAAGATCCTGCAAATCCACTGGGAAGATAAACGCACCAACGTCAGTGTTCTCGCTCAGGCCAACATCCCCAGCATCGATGCACTGAGCACGCTCGACCAGTTCCACTGGGCGGGCCACATCGTCCGCCTGCCTGACACAAGACTCCCTAAGCAAGCGCTCTACTCGGATCTCTGACATGGCAAGCGAGCCCCAGGTGGGCAGAGGAAACATTTCAAGGATACCCTCAAAGCCTCTTTGATAAAGTGCAACATCTCCACCGGCACCTGGGAGTCCCTGGCCCAAGACCGTCCAAAGTTGAGGAAGAAGACGCTGAGCACCTCGAGTCTCGTCGCCGAAAGCATGCAGAAACCAAGCGTAGACAGCAGAAGAAGCGTGCGGCAAACCAGGCTCCCTGCCCATCCTTTCCTTCAACCACTGTCTGTCCTATCTGTGACAGAGACTGTAATTCCCACATTGGAATATACAGCCACCCGAGAACTCACTTTTAGAGTGGAAGCAAGTCTTCCTCGATTTCGAGGGATTGCCTATGATGATGACTGGACTAACGCTCTGAATTTGTGAGTTCATATCACAAGTTATAAAATTCAATTCAGTATGCTGTGCAATGTGGAGCAAACCCCAAATAAAATGTAAAAGCTGTTGTACTGTCATAAAAAACCCAACTGGTTCACTAATATCCTTTGGAAAAGGGAGCCTGCTCTGGCCTAAATGTGACGGAGCGCCTAGCAAGCTACGCAGTTGTATGAACAACTGCTTCAAGGAGAAATACTAATTTTTATCCTTCCTTAGTCCGGGGAAAAATGTGACTTAATGTGATGTGTGTCATTCTGTAAAAAATAAACACCTCTATTTGTTGAAATGGGTTTACAATCTGACTCGCTCTCCCAAATCTCATCGCCAATATTTCTTTGATGCTGACAGCCCTGTTACATCCTTGCAGAGATATATATATCCCGTCAAGTTTGATTTTATTAAACTGTTTTTGGCTAATAAGAAGTACAGAAATGTCCAAAGAGGGACACAATCCCTCGAGAAGGCTTTGTCGCCTTATAAGGATGACCCTAGCCTCAATGATGTTATTTTACAAACACATCTATATATTTAGCACTTTTCAGAGCCAGAATTGTCTGCATAGCCCTAGTTTATTCCCATCAGTCTATGCATTCTCACCTCGGCATTTTAGACAGGGGAGAGGGAGGAAGAGAAGAATTAGAGAGATCCTTTGTGCCTAGTTGGTTTTTGTAATGTATTTGCTTCATGGGTTCTTTACTTAAGAATTCAAAGCAACACATTGCTATTAAGAATTAGTCAGTTTATTAGCAAAGGTTTAACAATCACACTGTACATTACCAGTTCATCCACCAGGCTCACAACTGCATACCTCATCACGGATCCCACAAATCCAACTGGCTGGAGTTTTATTGAGTCTTGTGAACATCACGTGACTGACTAAGCTACTCACAATGCAACAGCTCTACAAACCTGTGAGCATACATTACAGTTCCATCTAAGTCTTCCTCCCTCATCCTTTAGAGTGTTGCCATCTCTTTATTTATTGATAACACTTAAGCCTCTACAGTTTAACATTATGCAATCTCTTTAATTCACTTCAAATTACCACCATTGCCAGTGACAGATTTGCAACTATCAGTAATCCAGTCTAGTGTTTTACAGCTCACAATGCTCTCTACAGACATAACACATGTTTTGAAGGATAAGATTCTTTTGCTTGATATTTTTCACAGTTCAAGGACACAACACAAACATTTCAGATGCCCTTTTACTGAAATCCCAGGTACTAACCTTGCTTTCGGCACCACTTTTGCTATGTGCCACTACCCCACCTAGAGGGTCAGCTGGTGAGCTGTGCCCAAACCTCCTTAGTCAACAGGCAGCTAGACGTGTGCTGAAAGTGGCTCCAGTGTGACTCACACTTCAATCTTTCCACTCTTTCAACCAGGTAAACAATTTGACCGTCTGTCTACAATCAGGGAATTCATCAAGTAGGAAATCATGGCATGAACCCATGTGACCCAACAGAAACATAGTGCACTGCACACCAGTCTACATCTTACCTGGACCCCCCCCCCCCAACCCCCCCAACCCCCAGCTTAAATTGGTTGATACCAGCATCTATTACTCTTCTATTGAAAACAATCAAAGCACTGCTGTCTGGGCAAGGGTCATAGCGACCGCACAGTATACGGTTTGTGCTCTCTGGCGTGTGCTGGCTTTGAATTCGTGAGCAGGGAATATCGAGCAAGGGTGTGCCGTTCCAACGTACTGGGAGTGCCTCTGTCATGTTACAGTAGATAAGAGATTTATAGAGTCACCTTCGCAGTTTCAATTTCAGAAAGCTCCTTAAGGTTTGTCACACCGATGCAAATCTGATGAAAAAACCTCTGACGGGTTAGAAAGTAGATCCGATTTATGCTCAAACCAGTGACGAAGCTCGTTCACAGCTTGGGGAAAGTGTTCAGCTCAAAGGATTTATGGTTTTTATTTGTGCAATGGGGGAGGGAAATGGAAAGAAGGACACTGGCATACTTTCAGAGGGAAAGGAGAGGAAATTTGCTCATTCCTTCCATCTGAGGAAGCTCCAACATAGTGTGTTATGTTCAGAATAAATCCACAGGACTGTATTGCAAGCCCAAACTGTTGTGTCCTTGGTCTCTTTATTCAGACTCCAGAGTGGAGAAGCAGCGTGGTGAATCACCTTTTATACCTGCTTGCCCCCGGGTGCACAGGTGACCCTTAGGTCTCCCACAAGTGTGCCCCCTAGTGGCAAGTTTTACATATTGGTGAGGTTTACATACATACATAACATAGTGTGCTTCAGCTATTAGTTTAAAAAGAGTCTAACCCATTCCTAGGGTTGTTAACTCTGGTTCAATTTATTTCTGGAGGTTTCATCACATGACCTTCCACCTCCAACTACCCCGCCCAGGTAAACAGCCATTTTTTCCCACTTCTTCAATATCCTAAAGAAAGAAGGTCTTGGATTTATATCCAAGGCCTTTCACGACTACCAGATGTCTCAAAGCACTTTACAGCGAATGAAGTATTTTGGAGTGTAGTCACTGTTATAATGTGGGAAACGAGGCAGCCAATTTACGCACAGCAAGCTCCCACAAATGGCAATGTGATAATCAGCAGAAAATCTGTTTTTGTTATGTTGATTGAGGGATAAATATTGGCCCCAGGACACTGGTGATAACTCCCCTGCTCTTCTTCAAAATCGTGCCATAGGATTTTTTACGTCCACCTAAGAGGGCAGATGGGGCCTCGGTTCAACATCTCATCTGAAAGACGGCACCTCCGACAGTGCAGCACTCCCTCAGCACTGCACTGGAGTGTCAGCCGAGATTTTTGTGCTCAAGTCTCTGGAGTGGAACTTGTTCTGACTCAGAGGCAAAGTGCTGCCCACTGAGCCACGGCTGGCACTATAATCAATCAATAATCAAAAGTATTCAAAAAAAATGAAATAACACACACAAACCCCAAATAACTTTTCTCCTGGGTTGCTTGCAGCAGTGCGCAGGAGATTAATCTTTTTTTCCTGGAATCTCCAGGACAATCCTAGAGGGATGGCACCCCTACTCAATCTGCTTAGTCCACTTGCCTTCTCAGCAGGGGAGCTCGCATAATGAGGAGAGTGTTGTCTCTGCTGTGTGGAAGCATGGAAAGTAAGCTGTGCAGTCAGGTAGGAATTTGCTTACGCCCATTTTCAGGCCTGAAGCCGGAGGTCCAAAACTCATCTGAAATTGGGCCTTGGGCCTCAGCAGCATACTGCCGGCGAGCTGCAGACGTTGATCCGGCATCCAAACGCAATCGGCTGGTTCAATCAGGACAACGTTGGGCCTGCAGCCTCTCCAGCAGCAGGCATCAGGTATTCCTTGGGTTGGGGAGGAGAATGGGGAGGGGACAATCGTGGGTCAGCAATGGCCTTCGGTAGTGTGAGAGCACCAGCCAGCCAGCTCCGCATAAAGGCAAGTTTTTAAAAACGTACTTAGCTTTAGGCCGCATTAGGAATCAAAATACTGAGCAGAGCAGGTCCAACACCTGCTGCTTGTCAGTGCCGACCAATATCAGGGAACAGTCCTTAAACAGAAGTTAGCCCCCTCATTAACGTAGTCAAGCAGCCCAACACCTATTTAAGACAGCTGTTTGGGACGCTTGAATAAGGACAATATGGCGTTGGATATATTTCAGGCATCCTTGGGGCTCAGGAGTGAAATTTATATCAGTTTTTACACAATAACTTGTTTTGAAAACTTTGGGATGGACAAGAGATACGGAACAATCAATCAGAGATGGGGTGATGGCTGGAAATGGTGGGGTAGTACTGCTCGCTCAAAGACAGGTGGGTAATTGTTACTAGATTTAGCCTTCATAGTGACAGAAATCGCCATTATAAAAATCCTGAATGATTCCAAATCCAAGTCTGAACTAGAAAAATTCAGATTCCCTCCATACCTATTGACATCTTGCAAATTTGGATCAATCAGGATTTTTAATGTGACCTCCCACATTTGTGCTTAATCGTGCCTTTTAATCACTGAAAGCACTTCAAGATTTAACATAATTAATCTATCATCAGTGTCAGTTGTGGCTCAGAATGGGTAGCACTCTTGCCTCTGAGTCAGAAGGTTGTGGGTTCAAGTTTGAGCACATAAATCTAGGCTGACACTCCAGTGCAGTGCTGAGGGAGTGCGGCACTGTCGGAGGTGCCATCTTTCAGACAAGACGTTAAACTGAGGTCCCATCTGCTCTCTCAGGTGGACGTAAAAGATCCCATGGCACTATTTCGAAGAAGAGCAGAGGAGTTATCCCCAGTGTCCTGGCCAATATTTATCCCTCAATCAACAACATAACAAAAAAACAGATTATCTGGTTATTATCACATTATCACATCTGGTTATCATCAGAGAGCATTGCTATGGGAGCTGGCTGTGCAAAAATTGACTGCTGCGTTTCCTACATTACAACAGTGACTATATTTCAAAAGTACAGGTTGAACCTTCCTTATCCGGAACCACCCCTCGTCCAGAACCATTCCCGGCCACCGGGTAGCGCATGCACAGAACTCCGACATGAACAAATTGAAGTCCTTCCTCGCTGCCGACTCCCGCAATCGCTGGCCTGACCCCGCGGTCCACGCCCCCCCATCCCCCCATGGTCTCTCTGCCGCACTTCCAGCCCCAAGCCAGCCAGCCCCGATATCCCATTGTTCAGTACCTGTACCATCAAATTTAACGTGACCCCCCCTCGTCCGGAAAAATTCCTTAACAAGAGTAGGCCAGGTCCCGAAAGTTCCGGATAAGGGAGGTTCAACCTGTACTTCATTGGCTGTAAAGCACTTTGAGAAGTCCGGTGGTTGTGAAGGGCGCTATATAAATGCAAGTCTTTCTTTTTATCTTCATCATTATGGACCCTTCGCAGAGCTCCAGCCAGCTATAACCATACAATTATGACACAATAATTCTACAGCATTTGCCTCACTCTGCCCGCCTTCCCTATCCTCCTACAGTAAACAGGTTATAACACACAGCCTTTAAATATGTAAGGCCAAAAGAATTCCCTTTCAGCATTAAACATGCATTGCCTGAAGTGGTTGACCCTTTTTAACCAGTATCAAGTTAGCCACAAATACAAAGGCAAAGCCAAGTGGCAGGCAGCGCTGGGAAACAGCTTGAAGAATGTTAGCCTTGTGCCCCTCAGCCTGAGACAGAATGTTCTTCTTCTTCAAGTGAGTACTTCCATATTTCCCACCGGGCAGAGTGTTTACTGAAAACAGTATCTTTTTTGTTGCCTCATAAGGGCTACATTCAAGATCTGTACCCAGGCGACACTTGACTGAATTACTCCTCCTTTCCCTTTCCCTCAATTGTTTGAGCTCTGTGCCTTCCCTCGAGCTGAGCAGCACTGGGACCTCGTGTTTCCTCACCTACTGCATTGGGAACAAGCAGAATGAAAATTGAAGTCAAATAAGAGAGAAAGGCACAGAAAGTAGGGTGTCAGTACAAGAGACAAGTGCATATTGCTGTGTGTGTGCGTGTACATATATGTATCTAGTTCACTGAAACCCCATGGCGATCAGTAGCACACTCGCCTCTGAATCAGAAGGTTGTGGGTTCAAGTCCCACTCAGGGACTTGAGCATATAAATCTAAGCTGACACCCCCTGCACTGTCGGAGGTGTGGTCTTTCGGATGAGACGTTAAACCGAGGTCCAGTCTGCTCTCTAAGGTGGACGTAAAAGATCCCACGGCATTATTTTGAAGAAGTGGAGGGGAGTTCTCCCCGGTGTCCTGGGGCCAATATTTATCCATCAATCAACATAACAAAAAAACAGATTATCTGGTCATTATCACATTGCTGTTTGTGGGAGCTTGCTGTGCATAAATTGGTTGCCGCGTTTCCTACATTACAGCAGTGACTACACTCCAAAAGTACTTCATTGGCTGTAAAGAGCTTTGAGACGTCCGGTAGTCATGAAAGGTGTTATATAAATCCGTCTTTATTCCTTCATCCTAATGGTCAATGTTTAGTGAAGCTAAATATATGGGAAACTGTGGTAGGAAATTATATTCCTCCTATTTACTCTGAATCAACCACTGCAAGGCCATTAAGGTTCTGAAGTATTTAATGTTACAGATGCTACCTAGACTTTCAACAACAACAATGAACTCCCTCAGAAAGTTAATGACACCATTCAGAAAACTGCACATATTTCAAGTCCCTCTGAGTATCAATGCTAGAGGTCACTCGTTAAGAAGTCATCGCGTATGAGTTTACTAAGATTTTCATTTGGGAGGGATTATTTCTTGCACTCAACTGTGACTAAATGACATTGCAACAGAGCCTGAAAGGTGGTCTGACCAAGCTGTGACCTGTGACAGCATTCCAATGTCTGGCCCCTCGCATTTTGAACTTGAGAATCAAGTTATTCAGGAAAAGGATCTAAGGCTGACTGAGAATTATAGCGTAGGTCATTGCTTTGGAGCACTGATTTTTTTTTTTAAATCATGTTAATTGATAGCACACAAAATGGAGGGGATAGAGTGAAAATTACACTGTGCCAGATCTAAAATCTCAGCAACACTGCAAGCGTGACTAAGTTTTGGGGCTTACATCAAAAGCAATGTGCTTTTCATACATCAATGACCACCATTCATTTCTGCTCCTATGATCTTTTTATTTTTGGTTATTTGAAAGTTGCAAGGAGTCTACTTCTCAATGAGTGGACCGTTGACCTTACCGAAGGACGTCTCAGTCTCAACCTGGACTATTTCTCAGCGGATAACATGAGCGATGCAGTTAAATTTATGATCAGCTGAAATCAGATATTTTGCAACTGAAATCAGTTCCCTCCGGGGTTGCATCTGGCTTTGACGCCCAGCACATGGTGGAAAGTCTGACACAGATTTTATTTTCCAAAAACCATCTTGAAACTCCCCAATGGCCTACAGCGTCAGCTGTGACACAGTGGGTAGCACGCTCGCCTCTGAGTAAGAAGGTTGTGAGTTCTAGTCCCACTCCAGGAACTTGCAGCACAAAAAAATCTAAGCTGACACTCCAGTGCACTGCTGAGGGAGCACTGCACTGTCGCAGGCGTTTTCAGATGAGACGTTAAAAACCGAGGCCCTATATGCTCTCTCAGGTGGACGTAAAAGATCCCATGGCACTATTTCGAAGAAGAGCAGGGGAGTTATCCCCAGTGTTCTGGGGCCAATATTTATCCCTCAATCAACGTAACAAAAAAACAGATTATCTGGTCATTATCACATTGCTGTTTGTGGGAGCTTGCTGTACGCAAATTGACTGCTGCATTTCCCACAGTACAACAGTGACTACATTTCAAAAGTACTTCATTGGCTGTAAAACGCTTTGAGACGTCTGGTGGTCGTGAAAGGCGCTATATAAATCCAAGTATTTCTTTCTTTTACTAGGTGGAGGCATTACTCAGTGTAGCGTTTACAAACCGAAAACTCCCAGGCTCAATTCTTGGTCTTTCCTGAGTCAGCTGATCACAACCACGGCAATGGACGGGGAGGCGGGGCGGGGCATCACAGCATAGTGAACTGCGGAAGGAAAATCAACCAGGATTCCCACTCCTGATTATTATCCAGTAATCTTTGCTGGAAAGTTTGCATGTACACACATTGAGTGAGAACAGGATTGGGGAAGGCTATAATACCCTCAACATTGGAATAACCGAAAACTCAATGACATTAAGAACGGACAGTCGGATGCAGCACCCTGACTGTACTGCAGCAAGGAGTCATGGCTTCAGGATGGGATGGGGGAAACTGTTGAGAAAATAAGAAACGATACATGAATGATAGTTCTTTCGTAAATAACTGCAAAAATAGATGCATGATCTGGGAAACTATGAAGGGTCAACATTTGAGCAATACCATCTGTTTAGGAAGCCAAATGTAAAGCTTGCAGCTGCTTTATATTAAGTCACACTGTTGGGAGCAGAATCAAGAAACGCTATCCTGGATCTAAATCATGCCACAACTCACCTTACGAGTGCTTCAGGTGACACCAGGACCAGAAGTGAAACCATTTTCCACTAACGTGTACATCCCATCTTTGGTGAGAAAGAAAAGAAAGATTTGGATTTATATAGCGCCTTTCACGACCACCGGACATCTCAAAGCACTTTACAGCCAATGAAATACTTTTTGGAGTGTAGTCACTCAATGCGACTGTGTATTTGTGAGGGTATAAATTCCCTGAAAAAAGCTATTTAAAACACCCAGTGAAAATGAAAAGTAGAACTGGTGAAGCTGGAAATCGGAGATAAAAGCAGAACTTGCTGGGAATCAATAGATTTTTGGATATTAAGGGAATCAAGGGATTATGGGGATAGTGCAGGAAAGTGGAGTTGAGGTAGAAGATCAGTCATGATCTCATTGAATAGTGGACCAGGCTCGAGGGACCGAATGGCCAACTCCTGCTCCTAATTGTTATGTTCTTACGAAATACAAAACAGATCAGTCAACATCTGAAAAGATTTTTTAAAAAGGTTAAGATTTCAGGTATGAAGAAGGAACTCCACGCAATAGATTAACCCATTTGTGCTATTTTTAAACGTTGATGGACCCACCATGTATTTGTAACAATTTCTGTTTTTACTCAACAGAAAAGGAGCAGGCTTATGAACCGTTCTCCTCCTGCAGTGGAGAAAATACTTTAAAACCAGTGCCGTCCCTGGAAATACGGTTAACTTTTCAGTTAATGGCCCTGAAATTCACGGTCCCGGGAAGGACCATTACTGCTCGTTTGCGGCAGCCATTCATCAAAATCGAATGGCCGTCGCTTTCGGCTCAACTGGCCGCCATGACGTAAATTCGGTCCGGGAGGTCTTGCAGCGCTGTGCGCTACCGCCGCGATTGACCGACTCTCAAGGCGGTGGTGGGCTTGTGGCAGTAGTGACGCGGTAAAAGTGCACACCGCTGCCGTTCCGCCTCCGGATCCATTTGCTGCGTGAAGGCGGCGGCCCTTTAGTGTACAGAGATCTCGGAGCCGTGAGAGCAGAGAGAGGTGAGAAGGTAAGATCCAAACCTGAGGAGGGGTTGGAAACGTCCCAGAGTCCTCGAAGTAACAGCAGATGAATCGGTCTCACAGAGATCATTCGGGGAGATCAGCGAGCTCCGGACAGGGCGAGATCCCGGAGCCAGCTCCCCATTGCTCAGCAACAAGTCCAGGAGCCTCTTCAATGGACCCGAGGAGTTCAGCACAGAATCTGCAATCAAGGGGAGGGAGAGAGAAAGGGAGTGAGGGTAAGGAAAGAGAGAGGGTGAGAGAGAGAGGGGGTGGGAAAGAGAGAAGATAAGAGAGAGAGAGAGAGAGAGAGAGAGAGAGAGAGGGAGGGAGAGGGAAAGTGAGTGAGAGGGGGAGGAAGGGAGAGGGAAAGAGAGAGGGTGAGAAAGAGAGGGAGGGGAGGGAAGCGAGGGAGAGGGAAAGAGAGAGAGAGGGAGAGAGAGAGGGGAGGGAGGGAGAGGGAAGAGAGGGAGAGGGAAAGAGAGAGGGTGAAAGAGAGAGAAAGGGGGGAGGGAGGGAGAGGGAAAGAGAGAGGGTGAGAGAGAGGGAGAGAGGGGAGGGAGGGAGAGGGAGAGAGAAAGGGAGAGGGAGAAAGGGAGAGGGTGAGAGAGAGAGAGAGAGAGAGGGAAAGAAAGTGAGACAGAGGGAGGGAGGGAGAGGGAAAGAGGGTGAGAGAGAGAAGGGGAGAGCGAGGGAGAGGGGAAGGAGCAAAAGAGAAATGAGAAAGATAGGTGAGGAAAGGGAATGAGAAAGAGAAAGAGAAAATGTGATTGGGAGAGAGAGAAATAGAGAAATAGGAATAGAGAAAGAGAAAAGGGGGAAAAAAACTAGAAAGAGAGAGAGAAATAGAGATCTTGAGATTCACAGAGAGAAAATGGCAATCTTAATCCAGGGGCTCAGACCAAATAGGAATCTGTTCCACCTGCGCCACCTCCAGGTCCCATCCTCTGTCATCGAACTACAGTAAGCAGACGACACACTCAAGGCCAAACTTCAAGCCACTGTCAACACCTTCACAGAGGCGTATGAAAGCATAGGCCTTACACTACCAACCTGACCCCGCCACACAGCACTGACCCCCGGTCATCAAAATCCACGGTGTGGCGCCTTGGACAATGTGGACCATTTTCCATACCTCGGGAGCCTACTATCAGCAAGGGCAGACATTGATGATGAGGTCCAACACCGCCTTCAGTGTGCCAGTGCAGCCTTCGGTCACCTGAGGTTGAAGACCAGGACCTCAAATCTGGCACCAAGCTTATGGTCTACAGGGCAGTAGTGATACCCACCTTTCTATATGGCTCAGAGATGTGGACCATATACAGCAGGCACCTTAAAGCACTGGAGAAGTACCATCAACGCTGCCTCCACAAGATCCTGCAAATCCATTGGGAGGACAGAAGCACCAAGGTCAGTCTTCTCGCTCAGGCTAACATCTCCAGCATCGAAGCACTGACCACGCTCGATCAGCTCTGCTGGGTGGGCCACACCGTCCACATGCCCAACACAAAACTTCCAAAGCAAGCGCTCTTCTCGGAGCCACAGCAAGCGAGCCCGAGGTGGGCAGAGGAAACGTTTCAAGGACACCCTCAAAGCCTCCGTGATAAAGTGCAACATCTCCACCGGCACCTGAGAATCCTTGGCCCAAGACCGCCCAAAGTGGAGGAAGAGCATCCAGGAGGGCACTTAGCACTCGAGTCTTGTCGCCGAGAGCATGCAGAAACCAAATGCAAACAGCGGAAGGAGCGTGCGGCAAACCAGGCCCCCCCCCACCCTTTCCCTCAACCACTGTCTGTCCCACCTGCGACAGAGACTGTAGGTGCCGCATTGGACTGTACAGCCACCTGAGAACTCACTTTTCGAGTGGAAGCAAGTCAACCTTGACTCCGCGGGACTGCCTATGATGATGATGCTCACCTCACATTATACAGCAGTCCAGATATAGGTGCGAAAAATAAAGATTTCATACATAATATAGCTACAAACAGCTACCAGATAAATAAACAGTGCAGAAAAATAACATATAAACATCATTTACCACCCTTGTGCATTTCCTTAAACCCCTCTTACGCGTGCCTAATCTGTGACTTCGCCTCCGTGTCTCCCCTGTGGCTGACTCATGGGTCTGGGAAGGTTGCTGTCTTCCCTGTGTAGAAGCTGCAGATGTCCTTCTAGGATGCCCTCCAGCAGCTTTGGGCCTGGAAGTGCCTTGTGGAGACTGGTCAACACCCTCCTGGGATGGTTCAGTTTGGCTTGGCTCTGGCGAGGCCATGCGCGTGGATGCACTGGCGGAGTGACGGGTCTGGGGCCGGAGGGAACGCATCATCCGTATCCTGGCCCGAGGAGCCTGAATAACTCACCAGGGGTAGCACAATACCACCACCACCAATCTGAGGGAGCTCAGGTCGAGGCTGTGGCACCACACCTGAAGGTCCCCCGTGGCCCGTGTTGGACCCAGCCGCGAAAGCAACACTGAGGTCTCGGGGACCATCCAGCTGAGATGGCATGCGAGCATCCAGTCTGAAAGCCACCAGATATGACAGCAGTTAGACGCTCCGTCGACTCTTGCAGAGCCGCGGCCATCCTCTCCAAAGCAGCACCGATACGCTCGTTCCCTCGCGCCTGTGCTGCAATAGCAATTTCCCGTGGGAATAATGCCCCAATTAAGACTGCAAATTTCAGCTTTGCAGGGCTAATAAGACTGGAACACTTTTTTTGTGGTCAAAATGCTGAATTTGGATCCAATGGCCATCGCAAACCTTGCGGTGCTAATCGGGGAAAAAAGGCCTTAACACCACCAGCTTTCTGGCTGCACTGAATTTCGGCCCCAGTATCTTCATTGCACTGTGGATCTTAACTCCTCTGCAATGCAGCTTCAGGCAGGCACAGTGTGTGGTATTTATTAGCTGTTCTCATTACAATTGTTCCCATTACACATTGCACACAGGAATGACCAACATCCTAGTGCAGTACGCTTCGGATATTTATTTATGAACGTATTAACTTTCAACGCCAGAAATAACAAGTCATATCGGACTTAAACTTTCCGATCCTTATTTGGGAACATCAACCGAAAGAATTTTGTCTTCCTGACCCGAAAAAATAGTTTCCCGTGACATCACTAGCTTCAGCACACAAGTAGCTGCGTGTGTGAGATGACAGTGATGCAATCTGGTTAGATAGTATGCTTGTTTACGAATCGAGCAAGAGGCTCCTGCATTCAGGCACATTGATCAGTCTTGATAAATTAGCTTCCGTGATTCTCCCCACACACCTACTCGGACTGAGAGGGCAAGCTACAAACCAACTTCTAGCCAAGTGCTTCTTCTTCCTCTTCTTTCGTAAGGTAGTAGCAAAGCAAAGCAAATCAAATGTCAAGTAGCCATGTGCTAATGTTGCTCATAAACTGGCCACTAGATGGCATGTGAAAACACACAAGGTGGGTCTCCTATCGTACTGTTTTGGCCATCATGATAAAACAGCCAGTATGACTGCACCCTGCTATTTGCTCCGAGCTCATAAGTAGCTATAGCATAATTCATTTGGCTTATTGTTGCCTTGGTATCAGAAGGAGCTGGGTGTTTTCCAGACTAGATGATTATAAATAGTGGTATCCCAGGGGCTAGTGTTGAGACCATTTCTCTTTCTAAATCTAGGCTGACACTCCAGTGCAGTGCTGAGGGAGTGCTGCACTATTAGATGAGACTTTAGATGAGACGTTAAACCGAGGTCCCGTCTGCTCTCTCAGGTGGACATAAAAGATCCCACGGCACTGTTTCAAAGAAGAGTAGGGGAGTTATCCCCGGTGTCCTGGGGCCAATATTTATTCCTCAATCAACATAACAAAAAAACAGATTATCTGGGTCAGTATCACATTGCTGTGTGTGGGAGCTTGCTGTGCGCAAGTTGGCTGCCGCGTTTCCCACATTACAACAGTGACTACACTCCAAAAGTACTTCATTGGCTATAAAGCGCTTTGAGACATCCGGTGGTCGTTAAAGGTGCTATATAAATGCAAGCCTTTCTTTCTTTCTTCTATTTAACCCAATACAGACCCAAAATTGAACCTGGGACATTCCTACTTTGTGTGGTTCGGTTACGTACTAGATAAACTCACTGGGCTACTAAAGGTACTTTAAAAATGTTTCAAATGCAGTGCAAAACAGAGATCCTCGCACACGACAGTCTTTAGAACTGATTACCACTCCCTCGCCAGCCCCTCCCTTCAGTTAGATCTTTGTCGATATTCAAATAAAGATGATGTTATCCAAAGGGAGTGATCAGCAGATTGGCAGGATGTTGAAGTTATCACAGTGCTGTGCTGGCACCTCTACCCGAACAGTCGAGATCTTATCGGTCCACTTCAGCAGCTCCTGACTCTGGGAGGGGGGGGGGGGGGCAAACTGTCTACCACAGCTCATCTCGGACTCTCTGATTACTTTGCACCTCATCCTATCCAACTTTTCTCCAGGATAGATGGTATTTGCGAGTTTACAAGATAAGACACAAATCAACACATAGGAGTGTTGGTGAAGGAGACAGGAAACCACCAGCCAATGACTGGGAATCAGATGGACAATAATAGCGCAATGCAAAACATGCTCTGCCGGAGCAGAGCTTTTTTTTTAAGACTACACACGCACACTTGGGAACTGGTTGACATTTTCTCTAATTGCCACATATTTGAGTTCATAAAAATCATTTAAAATTAGGTCATAATCTTGGAGTGTAAAAAGAATACGTCACAGCCAGCTGGGAGGTATTATTATCTTTTTTAAATTTGTAAGGTATATTACTTGTTGTTCTCCCCCCTCCAGGCCTCCTCATGCCACACACCATGCATGTTCTGAAGAG
Source organism: Pristiophorus japonicus (assembly GCF_044704955.1). Lineage (NCBI taxonomy): Eukaryota > Metazoa > Chordata > Chondrichthyes > Pristiophoridae > Pristiophorus > Pristiophorus japonicus. Next base: position 9,104,761 of record NC_092000.1, on the reverse strand, counting down.
GCAGGCAAGTGACTTAGCCTCTGCCAGTGCTGCTCTGTTTAGGGGATAGTGGAACCTCCATTGTCTGCCTTTGCAATTATTCACCAGCGGTTTTACAAGACAAAGGGCTCAATTTCCCCCAGTGATTTGTGCTGTTTTTTTGGTGCGTACTGTTTTTTTTGGCCTAAATTTAAAAATCCAAGTTTCCCCAAAGATTGTGCACCAGCGTAACTCATTTTTAAATACGAAATTTTAAATTTTGGGTTTTTTTGCGTCATAACCCGATGTCTGCGCTAGTTTTTCACATTTATGCAAGTTTGGCCAACTTCCACTTCTCCTGGGACGGCATATGTGACCACTGCCCAGCTCTCCTTCCCCTCCTCACCCTGGGTGTGGCTCGCTGCACCCCACTGGAATCCTCAGCCTCGGATTGTGGGAAACCATGGCATGTCCCACCACTCGTACCACTCAGAAAAGGGGCTGGCACCTCAATGGATGGCACCTGCACCTCCTCCAGAGTGAGTACAAGAGTGGGGGCTTCATCCAGCTCCTCCCCCTCCCCCTCACCCCCGTGCTCTTAGTCTAGAAGGTGGGATTGGAAGATGTTCTCCTCTTCAGGCTTATCCGCGTCTGAAATTTCTTCTGCATCGCCTTCAGCCTCGTCAGGGTTGGCCTCAAGTTCTGCAAAATATAACAGAACAGACAAATGGTTAGCAGCAGAGGAAGGGGCAGGGTGGCATGAGTAGGCACACACAGCACAGGCAGCAGGCTCATTTAAAGGACCACGATGAATGATAGCACATTGCATCAACCAAAGCGTAGCTGATGGAGACATCCCCATGAATCGAAGCATGGCTAGCCCGCGCAGTACTTGACATTTAGCAAAGCTAGACTGTGGAATTTGCAGGAGTTACCCTCTCTCTCGAGTGTGGGCCCAGCTTGTGCAGTGGTGGTTGCTTTTCTCCAGGCAGGACCCATCAAAGCAGTGACCCTCTTTCCAAGGGTGTCAGTGGGTGCAGATTTGCTGGGCCTCCTCCTGTTCGAATTCTTTCCCTTATGTTGTGTGTCACCTTCCTCTGCAAAGATAAAAATATAACTTTTTAGAGAGGGTGTCTTTCTGCTGGATGGGACATAGATACAGATGGTCACACTTACAATTGCAATTCCAGTGAATAAATGAAAATATTACTTACACTAACTACTTGACCAAGGTCCTGCCACTTCTTTTTGCACTGGCCTCCAGACTTCGGGGTGGTCACCATTGCACAGTAATCTTCTGCAAATTGGTTCCAGCGTTTCTTCATTTCTTTTGGTAAAACTTTTATGTGACCTCTGCTGGTGTCCAGCTCGTGCCATCAGACCTCAATTACAGTAACCAGTGCCTCCACTTCATCCTGTGAGAATTCTTGGTCCTTAAGCCACGTTGCATCTTGTATTGCAGCTCCGATTTTTCCACTGAGAATTAAAGTTCTCACACACAACTGACTCTTTAAAAATGGCCGAATGCAGACCGGGAGCTGTACTGGGCATGCGTGTCCATAGCAGTCACGTCAAAAACTCCCACAAACAGCAATGTGATAATGACCAGATAATCTGTTTTAGTGATGTTGATTGAGGGTTAAATATTGGCCAGGACACCGGGGAGAACTCCCTTGCTCTTCTTCGAAATAGTGCCGTTGGATCTTTTACGTTCACCTGAGAGAGCCTCAGTTTAACGTCTCATCCGAAAGACGGCACCTCCGACAGTGCGGCTCTCCCTCAGCACTGCACTGGGAGTGTCAGCCTAGATTTTTGTGCTCAAGTCCCTGGAGTGGGACTTGAACCCACAACCTTCTGACTCAGAGGCGAGTGTGCTGCCCACTGAGCCACATTTGACACTGTAAATGTCATCAAGTCCAACATTTTTTATCTGTGGGGGGGGGGGGGGCCTTCATTATTCATAACTTTCCATTATCCTTCCTCCCCAGGAGTTACTAGCTCATGCCCTGGTCCAGTTCCATGAATACTGGCAGCATTCCAGTACTAAGTAGTTATTCTTCAGGTGTAAGCCTAAACAGTGAGTGTTGCCAGACTATTTGACTGCAGGCTATTACAAATTACACCAAGCCTGATCTTGTCCTGATCTACCAGGAAAGACGGGGTTATTGCATAATGACAAGGAGTAGTAATCTTGATTGATCTTTTTTCCTTTTTGGCCCAGGAGCTCTGAGGCCAATCTAAAGTAGTTTCCCTCTGGCTGGAGAGTTTAGTCCTAGGGGTCACAGTCTCAGGATAAAGGGTCAGCCATTTAGGACTGAGATGAGGGGAAATGTCTTCACTCGGAGGGTTGTGAATCTTTGGAATTCTCTGTCCCAGAGGGCTGTGGAGGCTCAGCCGGTTAAGCAATGCCTCTATTTCTAAATTTTCATCTTATTTTCAAATCCTTCTGTGGCCTCGCCCTTCCCCATCTCTGTAATCTCCTCCAGCCTCACAACCGCCGCCACCCCCACCAACCCCCCACCCCCCCAATCCTCTAATTCTGCCTTCTTTAGCATCCCTTATTATAATCGCTCAACCATCGGTGGCCGTGCCTTCTGTGCCTGGGCCCCAAGCTCTGGAACTCCCTCCCTAAACCTCTCCACCTCTCTTTCCTCCTTCAAGACTCTCCTTAAAACATCCCTCTTTGATCAAGCTTTTGGTCACCTAGCAGCATTTCTACTTATGCGGCTCGGTGTCAAATTTCTATCTCCTAATACTCCTGTGAAGCGCCTTAGGACAGTTCACTACGTTAAAGGCGCTATATAAATACAAATTGTTGTTGCTGAGTATATTCAAGACAGAGATCGATAGATTTTTGACATCTAGGGGAAATCAAGGGATATGGGGAACGGACGGGAAAGTGGAGTTGAGGTCGATTGGAGCTGATTGGCAGAGCAGGCTCGAGGGGCCATATGGCCTGCTCCTGCTCTTATTTCTTATGTTATGTTCTTGTGTTCTAGTAAACCAACTGCTGGCCCAGATGGTCAACTAACGTAGCACTGACCAGAAATTAAGCCTGAAATCTTTTTTGCTCTGTATGGGTCAGTCCCATATCCCACTAAGCCTCAGGAGCCCACAACCTTGTGTTATCAGACATCTGATGCCCTGTGACACCCTACTACCAACTGTTAGTAATATGCCCATATGTGAGGTTGGCTGTGACTCACTTTGGGATTGTGTTTGCCTCTCTATGTTCCCTTCTGGTGGCACGGAATAGTGAGGCAAGAATTCAGCAGTCATAAATCCACATGGAGACTTCATGGGATAAATAGATATGTTGCAGTAAACGATCAGAGAAGTTACCTCCTGTCACTGAAGAAATGCTATCTGTGTGTGGCATTCATAAGGCCAAAAAACCTTCGGGCAATTCAGTTGATGTGCTCTATCTTGTTTTGAAGTATATGAGAAAATGAAAAGTTGCCTCAGAGGAATTGCCGCTTTAAAGGACAAGCCAGATCCAACTGGATTGGGTTGATCTTGGCTTGACTGAGCGTTCACGTCCTCCCATCTTAAGAAGGGCAAGAGGGCTGAGAGCCCGCCCTCAACTGAGGGGCAGGTGCAATGTAGGAAGGTGGGGCTGGACTTTACGGTGCTGTCTACCTCTACTATTACCCCGGGAGACGTGGCAATGGCGGCGGCGAGCTCTTCTGCGCGGGCGCCCCGGCGAGGTTTTCAGGGCCGGGTTTCAGCAGGGCGTGGAGTATTACTTCCCGGAAGAGGCGAGACAGTGTGCAATGCCCCTGGTTACATAAGAACATAAGAAATAGGAGCAGGAGTAGCCCATACGGCCCCTCGAGCCTGCTCCGCCATTTAATACGATCATGGCTGATCCGATCATGGACTCAGCTCCACTTCCCCGCCCGCTTCCCATATTCCCTTAATTCCTTATTGGTCAAGAAACTGTCTATCTCTGTCTTAAATGTATTCAATGTCCCAACTTCCACAGCTCTATGAGGCAGCGAATTCCACAGATTTACAACCCTCTGAGAAAATAAATTTCTCCTCATCTCTGTTTTAAATGGACGGCCCCTTATTCTAAGATCATGCCCTCTAGTTCTAGTCTTCCCCATCAGTGGAAACGTCCTCTCTGCATCCACCTTGTCAAGCCCCCTCATAATCTTACACGTTTCGATAAGATCACCTCTCATTCTTCTGAATTCCAATGAGTAGAGGCCCAACCTACTCAACCTTTCCTCATAAGTCAACCTCCTCATCTCCGGAATCAACCGAGTGAACCTTCTGTGAACTGCCTCCAAAGCAAGTATACCCTTTCGTAAATATGGAAACAAAAACTGCACGCAGTATTCCAGGTGTGGCCTCACCAATACCTTATATAGCTGTAGCAAGACTTCCCTGCTTTTATACTCCATCCCCTTTGCAATAAAGACCAAGATTCCATCAGCCTTCTTGATCACTTGCTGTACCTGCATATTAACCTTTTATGTTTCATGCACAATTACGACACTGGCTCGATTTTTGACTGCCGCCCAATCAGTCGCACTGTGTAGAGCGACGTGCTGGGACCGCCTGTGAAAGCGGGCGGTCCGAGCTGTAGCGGCTGCAGTGAGGTAAGCAAGGTCCACCTCAGGTAAGTGTGATTGTATTTTTTTTTTGTGATTTATGTTGTGCTGGCGTCAGTTTTTTTTGAATTTTTTTTCTCCCAGACCTCTCTTCGAGCGCTCCCAGGCCAGCTGTTTAGCTCGGGATTTTCGCATGCTCAGCTGGCCTAGCGCCCTAACTTCGCCCCACATTCAGGGCCCAGCTGCCCAATTTAGCTGACTGAGGCGCAAACATTTTCCAGGCGCTATCAGGACCGCGTCGCTGTCATTAACCTAAATCCTAAAAGCCGAAAATCCAGCCCATGTCGTCCAAATGGTAACGTGTCGATATGATTAAAAACATGCTAAAATTCCTGGGGTGACATTTTAATGTAATGATACAAACATGACAGTGGTGTTCGGATATGTGTGACAAAAATGGCCCCATATGTTTTTTGGGGTAAATGCTTTGTTCCACATGGTACCACAACAGTTCACATTTGATTCTCCTCACCCTTCATATAAAAACCCTCACACATATCCTTGGCCACCCTACAATCGGCATCCATTGTGGCCTTTCTACATCCAAGGTCATCGCTGACCATTTCCACATCTCCCTTACCACTCACGTAGAAAGAAAGACTTGCACAACCACCGGACGTCTCAAAGCGCTTTACAGCCAATGAAGTACTTTTGGAGTGGAGTCACTGCTGTAATGTGAGAAATGTGGCAGACAATTTGCACATAGCAAGCTCTCACAAACAGCAATGAGATAATGAACAGATAATCTGTTTTAGTTCTGTTGATTGAGGGATAAATATTGGCCAGGACACTGGGTAGAACTCCCTGCTCTTCTTCGAAATAGAGCCATGTCCACCTGAGGAAGTTTAATGTCTCATCTGAAAGACGGCACCTCCAACAGTGCAGAACTCCCTCAGCACTAGGAGATTTATGTGCTCAAGTTTCTGGAATGGGATTTGAACCCACAACCTTCTGACTCAGAGGCAAGTCATGCTACCCACTGAGCCACAGCCCCGCTCCTCCTCCAATCCCTCTAGTGTCACCATTCACCAATGAAAAAATTCTCCTCCAGCTTCCTCAGATGTTCACTCAATAATATCCAACTCCCTTGCCTTTGGTCCTTCCATTCCCACCCCCCGACCACCAACCTGTCACAACACCTCTGATGCTGTCAACCTGCTTCATCACTCCCTTACCTCTGCCTTCAACATCTTCCTCCCTAGCAAATCAATCACTGTGTCACACCTACCGCTCCCGTGGTATAGAACACACCTTCACTTCCTCAAGTCACTGGAGCACAAACTCAAACATTCCTGAGCCAGATCTTGCCGGGTCATCATTTGCCAGATCTGGCTTGACTATATCAAGGATTACCACGCTTTGCTCTCCTCAGCCTAAACTGCATGACTCTCCTGTTATACATTTCAAATGTTTTCTATTTCAGATTTTCTTAACTATTTTTTGATAAACCAGTCAGTTTTTATTGTTCATCTGTCTTCTCCACTTTGGATGTGTCCTGTCCTTGCACTTCAGGTGCATTTCACAAGAAAAAAAAGTGATCTGTAAAGTCTTTGCTTTTTAAGATCATCCAGGAATCAAAATGAAAGGGAAAATGTTATCAAACCATCACAGGGTTTTATTATCAATTTCCTTACTAGGCAACACATCTGCAGGCATGGGGGTCAGCTTTCACATGGAAGATGATGCTATCCAGTTCTCTTTCTGCACCACTTCAGTTGCCTCTGTTCTGCCTGGCGTTTAGGGGAGAGATTGGATAATGCCAGCCTGTCGGTATGAACTGGGCGCAGGAAATGATCCCAGCGCCGGAACAGGGAGGCCCAAGGCCCAGTTGAAATTGAATCTCAGGATTCATTTAAATTATAGGCGGCCGCCTCTTGCACGCCCCGAGGCAGCTCACCCTTGAAGCGGACATCAATTTCAGGCCACTGCAACGCCAACACCAGGTAGGTCCTGGGGGGGTGGGGAGGGGGGCGACGATGGTGAGGGGAAGGAAAGACAATCGAGTGGAAGCGAAACGGGGCCAGCAATGGTCTTCGGGACTACAGTGGAGCCGGGCGGAGCAGCATAATTTGATGGAACTACAATATCATAGAGTTAGTCGGCTGATACTCAGTTCCTTAAATTCTGCAGGACTCCACTGGTCTCCTGCTGTAACTCTGCTGGTAGACCAGCAGAATCTCCCACAAATAACAGAAACAACTGCTTACAGCGGATTCCTGCCTTTTTTGGGTGTTTTGCCAATCTCCCACTGGCTATCAAGGGAAGCCTAGCCGGAAATATGACAGGGGACGAGGAGTTCCCCATGGAATTTAAGGGCCTCCCTGTCTAGAGGCACAACTGAAGAAGGACAACTTGGCAAGGGAATTGGGGAACTGACAGTACCTATGGAAATACACAATGAACGTTGGAAATGGGAGATATTCAACATTGGGAGGGAAAAGTTGTACACGTGGGCTATTCCAAATGGGGGAAGGCTGGTGTTACACATGGAGATGCCATAAAATAGAATGATAATAACTTTTATTTATATAGCGCCTTTAACGTAGTAAAACGGCCTAAGGCACTTCACTGCAGTGTTACAAGACAAAAGAAGATAAAAGGTATATATTTAAGGGATATTTGCTAAACACACAGCTGTGAGTATCTGAGAAGCACAGTGGGAGTTCGGTGCAGGCAAGGAAGGCGTTGCTAAGTAATTTAAACCAAAGGGCAACAGTAAGTATATAAATAATCCGAATAATTAATTCAATGTAATGGAATTTTTTTTAAGCAAAATGATGGGACAGTCTGAGTTTCAGGAGCATGGGAGGAAGTTAAAAAGCAAAACCTCCAAAGGCAGTGATCTCTGGATTA